>NC_046347.1:4714962-5028601 GCF_000738735.6 Corvus cornix cornix
TCCTCAGTGAATGATTGATGTCTGTAGCCAGACAGCTGCCTCGTTTCACATCCTGACAATCCCAGGATTTCTTTTGGTCTTTTCCAGAATGCACCTCTTAGCTGATCATTGGTACATTACAACATTGGTAGTTGTTACCTTTGTTTTAAAATGAGGAGGTTGTTCTAAGCCCTGAGAGTCTGAATTTCACTTGAACCAGTTGGAACATGTCAGTGAACAGTACTGTGGGTTTTATTTCTGCCTAATTTTGGGACATGTATGCCAGAGCCCTTAGTGCATAGCTAGCCTGCAGAAGCAGGTCAGGAGCATTCCTTTAGGAGCAGTGGAGCACGGTGAGATTGTGAGTTTTGGGTTGAAAGTCAGGTATGCTTTGCCCCAGGCACTTTTCTTCCAGATGCTGCTGCACTGCAGCTGTACAACTTCATGGAAAGGTCTTGGTTACAAAGAAGAAAAACATCTTATGCCTGCTGTTGTTGAAAGCAACTTTCACTGCTTTAAGTGGAAAAACATTTAATGCATCCGAAAACAGTCTTTTAGCCCAGAACCTGGAATTATGGCTGTTAAATACCAGCAAGAATAGTTTACAGACAAGGACTCCAGTGTTTGTGCTGGCATCTGAACTGGGAAAGCCTGAGGTGTACAAGTCTGGACACTGCTGGATGGCAGTGCCAGCTGCCTGGTTGTTCAGTTACAGCTGCTGAAACATTTGTAGAAGACTCAATGGAAGAAATCCTG
Organism: Corvus cornix cornix; assembly: GCF_000738735.6. Classification (NCBI taxonomy): domain Eukaryota; kingdom Metazoa; phylum Chordata; class Aves; order Passeriformes; family Corvidae; genus Corvus; species Corvus cornix. The sequence goes on from NC_046347.1 coordinate 4,715,698, forward strand.
TCCTCTTTCCTGCTCAACAAACCCAGCTCAACACCAGAAGCTGAGAGATAACTGGATGGCAACAAACAGTGCCTGCTGGCCTTGTTTGCTTTCTCACACCAGCTGCTTTAAATCAGTCACATCCCCACTGCAGTGATTTGTTTTACTTCTAATTTCACATTAGAAAATTGCACTTTCTTGCCTGGTGATGGTTGATTTCCTTATGGTTCTCATGTTGTTTCATGGTTAAATTGGTATTTTGACACTGCGTAGAGCTAATACAGTAAAGCAGATATACTTTCTATGCTGAATAATTAAAATGCCAGAATTTGGGGTTCCTGCTGTGTTGAGTATCTGATACTTCATCAGTGAAGCTGCTGCAGTAATTGTCACTGAGCTGTTCTTGGGGAACTTTAATTGTATAATTGTTTAATTTAATCCTGATGTTTAAAATGTGGTAATGAAGAAACAGATCTCTGGATTATTGAATTGAACCTTAGCCTGGATGGGTAGTTACTCAGTTTTATCTTGGTGACTATGGGTGTATTGATTTTAACCTGTTCCATAGTGAAGAAATCTCTCTCTCTCAAAAAAAAAAAAAAAAAAGAGAAAAAAATCAAAGAAAGAAAAAACACAAATAGCACAGGGCTGAAAAAGAAACAAGGAACGGTGAAAAAGTGAAAATATTGTGCTGTTTCTGTCTGGTTTATAACTACTGCTAGTAAATAAGAATTTTTTTTTTCACTCTTTGACTGTCAGCTGTGTACTTCACTCGTACTGAACTCACTTAAAATCTGGTGTTCCTGGTAACCCGCTAGTCCCTGCTGGGTTTGGTCACTGTGCAGTCAAAAAGCTTAGAAAACCTTGCTGCTGGGTTTATTAGATAGTTGAATTTATTTATAGGAGTCTGATAATATCAAAAACCAGTTCTTGGGAAGCCCTAGGGACAGAACTAGTTCATATTAATGTGTGTTTGGAGAACACAAGGATGCATTGTTCCCACTTTGCTAAGAATGTCAGATGAGTTTGAGCCATGCTCAGACCTCTGCTCTTTCCATAATGCAGATCATTTATATATGTATATATATTCCCGTTAAAGTCCAATTAAATTTATTTCATACAAAAATGAGCCAGATGGAGGTGCTGGTCCTCAATCTATCCCCACTATTTTAATACTCAAAGCTGTCAATATTTTAAGATTTAATGATGAATTAATTCTTTATATTGAAAATCTTAATAGACCACTTAATTACCTCACAGTGGTGTTTGACAGAACATGGAGGAAAAAGTAATTCTAATGAAAGATGTTTAATTGGAGATAATTTGTGCTGGTGATTTACATATTGAAAAATGTTGGCTTTCTTGCCAAGTTATTCATGTTCACAACTTTAAGTTACACAGAGCACTGTCCTTTTAAGAAAGTTCTTTAAAATAGCAGAAGTTGAAGGGAGTTGATTTGAAATGCCATGTACACTAATTGTGTCTGATCTTTAATTTCAAAAAACTAGAGTAAATAGTGCAGCCAGTTAGGATTTGCCTTTTTTAAAAAAAAAGGAAGTTCATTGTAAACCTAGCTCCTTTAGCTGGATAAATTGGGACTTCTACCAGGTTCTACCTTCAAAACATGGCAAAAAAAAAAAAAAATTAAAAAAAAAGATGGACTTCCTTTATTTGGTTGCAAGCACACTGTGTTCAGCCACATCACATCTCCAACAAAGTGACATTCTCAGCTGACTGCCTCAGCCCTTTGAACTTAGGGATGCTCCGATGTTCAAACCAGAGGGAAGGTTTGGATTCATTTTTTTTTTTAATCAATCATAGTGCATCAAAAATAGGGGAATGTTGCAGATGCACTTTATGTATGATTACAGAGGAAGTCATTGCAGCATGTTTATTTCAAAGTGTGTGCCATTTCTTATTTCTCAGGCCTGAGGAAAGGACAGTGCTCTGGCTCTCTAAAATACACTTGCTGAATTCTGATTGACACATGAATCATTTTTTTTTTCTTTTTGTCTCTTCCTGAATCTCCACCATGAATCCTCATGCTTGCTTCCCTCCCATAACATTCCCTTCACACTCCCATCCCATGACAATTCTTCACAGCTTTGTTCACCGCGGACGGCCTGAACCTCTGGACCTTCATCTGGGCATGTTCCTCCCCACCCTTCTCACCCAGGCCACCCCAGAGCAGCAGGATCGCTTCTTCATGCCTGCCTGGAACCTGGAGATCATTGGCACTTATGCCCAGACTGAAATGGGCCATGGTACAGTACATTCAATAAATGCTCTTTCTAAGAATGGCTTTGTGTACAGAGGATTCCCATGCCTGAGAAGAACAGTGTGTGTGTATCTCACAGTTTTACACGTGCAGCTGTGGTTGTAGGGAAAAGTGGACAGCCTCTGGAAGGGTTATTAGAACATTATGCCATGTGCTGCTTCCCTCTCTTCCTCCTAAGGGGGGGTTTGATGTCTGTAGCTCTATGAATGAGCACCTGGGTGCTCCTCGTGCCATTCAAACCAGTGTCATTATTGCCCATCACTGGTGCTGTCAGTTTGGTGGCATCTGTTCATTTTACACTTGCTCTTCTTTCCAGTTTGATTTCTGCTTTGCTTTAATTAACCTTCAGTGTGAAGGCAAAAGGACAGAGCTTTGAGGTGTTGAAAGAGATGCCAAAAAATTAAGAGTTGCTGATCTTGGGTCAGAGAACATGCGGATGACTTGGTTCCAGTGCTCATGATCTGTAGGGAGCTTTATTCCCCTTGGTTCATTCCCATGTGTTCTTTTTAACTGACCATGAAATGTGTCAGGTTTTTTGAGTTCTCTGTCTCAAGCTGACTTTGTTTTTTGTTGCTATTCCTTTGCTTTCAAGCTTTGAAATGGATTTTGATAACTCCAGCAGTATTGTGATTGCAACACTTTTAACTGAAGTTTCAAGGGGAGGGTATTATGCCTTGGGGAACTTTAATTTTGGTCATCTGAGAGTTGAGGATGAGAATTATTTTCTAAAAATGAGCAGGGTTCACCTTTGTGCTGAAGTGAAATGTAGAGATTGTGTGAAGCATAAACTAACTGCAAGTCTAAAGAGAATCTCTTGGAACTAGTGAGGTTTGAAGATCCTTTGCCAGCAAAGTGAGTCTGTGTTGAGCTGCCTGCCAATGGAAGTCTGCCATTACCTCCATGCTTTGGGAACGTGGTTGCTGCAAGGTGATCTCCTTTTTCCTGTTGGAGCTCTTGTCCTGCCCTGGCAGTCCAGACTCTCAGGAGTGTTCACAGCTTGTCTAGTTTAAGCAAGTAGGCCTTGTGACTTTGGGAGATTTAAGGCATTCAGGGGCAATGCCACTGCTCTGAGACAGGTGTGTGAAGTAAAGAGTTTGGGGCAGAAGACAAAGACTGTTCCTGGAATTACCTCCCATCTTTTTGCAGTCTTTTCATCTACCTACATCAGTACCTGGGACACACATGCCATTACCTGCTGTCTTGGAGCTATGGATGGTCTCGTTTGGGAGATCAGCTCCATCAAGTGAGGAGAACGTAGACTTGATGAGGGCATGAAGAGGTGGTGGGTACTGTTTATTTCATCTTGTGGCTGAGAAGTGGATGGTTTTATTTTGCAATTTAATCAGATTGCATTTTAGTGAAATTCAGGTGAGTGTGTTCCTGTGGAACATTTTAAATGAGAAAGGGCTTCTGGTGTGTGATAGCAAAAAGGTGTCAGATTGGAGGTGCTTGGAAAACTAGTCTTAGACCACTGGGGGAAAAAAATCAATGTTTTCTGAGAATTGGCTTCAGGTCCCAGAATGTGGTCTGGCTCTCACTTGTTCTTCCTTAATTGGTTGGTATTTAGCTCTTTATATATATAGCCTAAAAGCAAAGTTAAAATTTAAACATTACTACTGGAGTTCCACTTTCCATTGTTCAGCTCTGTCCTAGTCTGTTTTGTGACTGACTTCCTGCCAAAACAATGTGTTTGCTTGTTTCCAGGGACTCATCTTCGGGGTCTGGAAACTACAGCCACTTATGACCCCTCTACGCAGGAGTTCATCCTCAACAGCCCCACTGTCACCTCCATTAAGTGGTGGCCTGGTGGACGTAAGTGTATCTAAATCTGGAAGATGTATGGAAGAACTCATGGAGGTGATGCCATGTGTGTTATATCTACAGAGTGATGGCTGGAAGTTGGTCCAAAGAGTGGGCTGAAAGCCAGTCGCTCTTGCCACAACAAGCAACAGACTTACCAGAGCATGCTAAACATTCTCTGTGTGCTCTGGACTGTTGCTCAGCGTCATTCACGCTGTAGATTTGGTGTAATTTTTGATTGCTTGTATCAAATTATTCATAGTTCCTTCAGCTTCACTGGCAGGTGTGCCAAGGACCTGGTGTTTTACAGTCAAGAAAATTGTGTTGTGCAACTTCCATTGACTCGAGCAACACTTTGCCATAGAGCTGTATGATGGGGGTGACAACCAGTGAGGTCAATCTGGTTTTCCAGTGCATGATATGATGAGGTTATCTCAGAGGAAAGACTCTGAGAGTGTCTGACTGTGTTTTTGTGTTGCCTCCTGCTCCTGTTGCAGTTGGGAAGACATCGAACCACGCCATTGTTCTGGCTCAGCTCTACACCCAGGGCCAGTGCAAAGGCCTGCATGCCTTCATTGTCCCCATCCGGCAGCTGGGCACACATGAACCTCTGCCAGGTACAAATTCACACTCAGGGAATAGATTAAATCCGTTTCTCTCTGAATGTATACAGCTGCTGTGTCTTGTTAAAGTCCGTGGCTTATTTCATTAGCTGATTTCGGTAGATCACAGGGCTTAAATGAGTCTTTCTAATGACTGAACTACTACTAAATCATCTTTTCCTTTCACTTCAATGTGAAGTTTAGTTTGGGATTTGATTCTGCCCCTGTGAAGTTTAGTTTGGGATTTGGTTCTGCCCCAGTGTCTCCCAGCTGTGCATTCCACGAGCAGCACATCCTGCTTTCTGAAAGGGGAAGAAGAGCTTTCATCACTCTTTAGCTGGAAGTGAGCTGCATGAACTTTAGAGACAGCTCCCACCATGAGTGGATAGTAGGGCTGCATGGAAATTATGGAGATTCCCACGTTTTGATGTCCAGTTGTTGTGGTTTAACCCGTCAGGAAACTAAACACACAGAGCCATTCCCTCCACACAGAAGGATGGGGAAAAGAACTGTGAAAAAGGTAAAACTTGTAGGCTGAGATAAAGACAATTTAATAGGACAGAAAAGAAAGGGAAATTAATAATAATGATAATGATAATGATAATAATAATAATAATAGAATGTGCAGAGCAAGTGATCACTGTGTGATTGCTCAGCACCAGCTGACTGATGCCCAGCCAGCCCCTGAGCTGTCATGCCCACAGCTGACTTCACCCAGTTTTACTGTTCAGCATGACGCCACGTGGTGGAGAATATCCCTTTTTCCAGCTGGGATCAGCTGTCCTGGCTCTGTCCCCTGCCAGCTTCTTGTGTCCCCCCAGCCTCCTCACTGGTGGGGAGTGTGGAAATGGAGAAGTCCTTCACTTGGTGTAAGTGCTACTCAGCAACAACTGAACCATCAGTGTGTTACCAACAGTTCTTGTGCTAAATCCAAACCACAGCACTGTACCAGCCACTGGGAAGATAATTCACTCTATCCCAGCCAAAACCAGGACACCACTTTTCCATCAAAGAGGTTAAGGTCCCTGTTAACTCTTACTCATAACACTGCCAGGACTTACTAGAAAACTAAACAATCTCCTTACTGGAGAAGGCTTGAACCTCTTGTGTGGTATTTAGTTCCTGTTTTTTAATGCAAGTGGCTTTGTCTGTGGCAGGTATTACAGTGGGTGACATTGGCCCCAAATTTGGCTATGATGAAATGGATAATGGCTACCTGAAAATGGACAACTACCGAATTCCTCGGGAAAACATGCTGATGAAATATGCCCAGGTAAAGCAGTGAGTTTCGGCATCTGCTGTTAGAAATGGACACACTGAATGCTCTTGTGAGGTTGAGTGCTGCACCAAAAGGATTGTGAGTGGCTTGTAAATGCTGCTTGATGAGCTTAGAGTGTGAACATGTAAAAGAGAGGAAACTTCACAGATCAACAGGCTGTACTTTTTTTTAATCTTTCTAATTTTTTTGGTAGGTTGAACCAGATGGCACCTATGTGAAACCAGTCAGTGACAAGCTGACCTATGGGACTATGGTGTTCATCCGTTCCTTCATCGTGGGTGACTCTGCTCGCTCGCTGTCCCGGGCCTGCACCATCGCCATCCGCTACAGCGCCGTCAGACACCAGTCTGAGCTGAAGCCAGGGTGAGTGCAGGGAGACCCAGAGCAGCCCAAAGTGCTGAGGGAAACTTCTCAAGTACTGGGAGGAAGAGGGGCTGTGGTTGATGTTTGCTTTGGCACTTGGTATGGTTTCAAAACACTCTTTGTCCTGGGAAGTGCATAATCTTCCATTCTTGGAGTGTCCTCCCCTGCCAGAGGCTTTTGCTGGATGGTCTTAGAGAATCTGGCTTGATATGGATGGAGAATGTACTTAGAGTAGGGATAAATGGGATTTCTGCAGCAGTTTGCTACCACTGACATGCTAGCTCATCTGTGTTCTGCTCTAGGGAACCAGAACCCCAGATCCTGGATTATCAGACCCAACAATACAAACTCTTTCCTCTCCTGGCAACAGCGTACGCCTTCCATTTTGTGGGAGCCTACATAAAGGACACCTACCATCGTATCAGTGGGGACATCAGCAAGGGGGACCTCAGTGAGCTGCCAGAGGTACTGTGTCCTCTGGAAACCAGAGTGTTGGCTGAATTTGTGTGAAGTTTCTTTACAGCATGGAGAAAGAGGCATTGAGCCTTTTTGGCTTTCACTCATGAGATGCCTTCTCCTTCTGTAGTTTCAGAAGCCCCCAAGGCCAGTATGTGCTGGTGACATTTATTTGCTCTATTCATTTAGAGCACTTTATAAAAAGCAGGGAGTAATGCACAGTGAGAAAGCTACTGGGAATATATTTTTATTTTAAAAAGGTGCATTTCCAGGAATTATGGAGTATTGTTTGGGAGTTCAGACTGGTCTTGTGCTTGTGCTGTAGCTTCTTAATTGTTCTTCCAAGTGCTTAGGGTAGAACAGGTGTGTTGATCAAAGTATACTGAGGGGTTAGGGCTGTGAGGTGTTAACTTTCTGTTAGTGTTTGTGACAATGGGCAGTTGAAAACAGTCTTGTACATAAAATGTTTACGGGCAGAAGGAGTGGTGTACTTAAAAGAAGTCCTTCCGTGTACAAAGGTTTTCATATAAATATTTGACTCAGGAGAGAGTTCCTGCAAGAAAAACAAGACCCTGTGGAACGGTGCAAGAATGGTGTTGACTCTACTTTGTTTTTCTGGGAGTTGCAGTCCTTAACACGTATGTGTGCAAGCTAAGACTGGAAAATAAACCTGGCTTTCCTGTTGCCCCTCAGCTCCACGCCCTGACAGCAGGACTGAAGGCATTCACCTCCTGGACTGCCAATGCTGGCATTGAGGAGTGTCGGATGGCCTGTGGCGGGCACGGCTACTCCCGCTGCAGTGGCATTCCTGACATCTATGTCACCTTCACCCCATCCTGCACCTACGAGGGGGAGAACACGGTCATGATGCTGCAGACAGCCAGGTACGGTGGGAGCTCTGCACAGGGATGTTCCAGCCTCTCCTCGTGGTCCTTGTGGCTGAAGTTTATACCAACAGGGTTAATTCGATTTCTGCTGTGTCTGTGTAACTTTTAGCAGAGGAACAAGGCATGCAGAATCTGCTATCCCAGCAAGGACAGCTGGAAGATAAGGGGGAGACATCTGCCTTAGGAATGCAGCTACAGCCAAAACAAGGACTGAGTCTGGGAACTTGGGGAGGGTTTTATGGTAATGAGCAAGTTATAATTTGCATGTAGTGAGTGTATGTAAGCAACACACTTGTAAAAAATCATGTGCACACAAGGAGGAGCTATCCCCCATGCAACCAGGCACCTGTAATAAATGATGCCCTTCTTAACACTAAATTGATGTTAAGGAGTCTTGTTTGGCCAGTTTGCAGTGAAGTTGGTGACAAAGTGATGAGCAGAAGTGACCACGAAACTGGTGTCGTGTTTCTGTCCCCTGCCCCATTTTTGGCAGAAAATAGTGTGCCTTCAACTGTTCTTGCTGGCCTGAGCCTCAGCGAGATGACTTTTGTCCATTCAAACAACTCAGGAGTAAGAGTTGCCATCTGCTGTCTCTATTTTCAGGTTCCTTATGAAAAGCTACACCCAGGTGACCTCTGGCCAGCAGGTCACTGGCATGGTGTCCTACCTGAACGACCTCTCCAGGCAGCGCATCCAGCCCCAGCACGTGGCTGCCAGGACTGTCACCGTGAGGATCAATGACCCCACCAGTTTGGTAGAGGCCTACAAGTCACGTGCTGCCCGGTGAGCTCACACTGACTGGGCTGGGCCCAGGAAAACTGGGTGTTTGGGGAGGTGCTGGTGTTGCATTGCCCTGTTAATGCTGGATTCTCAAGGTGTGGCTGGTGAAGCTTTGATCCGTGTGTTGCTTTCAGGAAGTGACACACTTAGCTGGGTTGGGGTCAGGGTTAAGTGTTTTGAGGTTGCAGGAGGCTGCTCATAGCCTTGTTACTCTGTTCCCCATTCCTTTGGGATGTATCTTTTTCTTATTTATGTGTAAAGTATATTCAAACAAAAATAACAAACTGCTCAGAGATCTCTCTGGAGAGAAACAATCCTGATATTAAAGTTCATTGTGAGGGAAGTGGGAGAGTAGAGCAGACACTTACTTGTGAGTAGGTATTGAAGCACCACATGTGTGCTGTCAGAAGTCCTCTTACCCCTCTGTAGCTGTGTTGTAGCTACAACAGTGATTATTGGTATTTTAGAGGCACAACTTGTCACTCCAGTCAATGTCTTCACTCATGGCACATGAGAAGAATTCTGAGCTCATGTGCCATGACTGACATGTGTATGAATTCAGTGTCTGTCATCCTGTTAATGTGATTATGTAAACTGTTTTTCTTCCTCATATGAACCAGGCTTGTAGAATCTGCAGCGAAGAATTTGCAAGCTGAGCTGAACCACAGGAAGAGCAAGGAGGATGCCTGGAACAGGACTTCTGTTGATCTTGTGCGGGCATCAGAGGTCAGTGGTGTATAAAGAGACGTGCTGTGAGAGCTCCTCATCTTTCTGTGCCCCTGACTGACTTTCCTTGGTTTCTGCAGGCCCACTGTCACTATGTGATAGTGAAGCTGTTCACAGCCAAGCTGGCCGAAGTCAGTGATGCCGCTGTCCGCGCTGTCCTGACCGACCTGTGCCTCCTTTACGCCCTGTTCGGCATCAGCAGGAACACGGGCGATTTCCTGCAGGTTGGTGTCTTTCTCCAGCACTCCAAATCTCCAAAACCAAGTTCACTGTTTGCAAATGTGCTTTACATGCCAAGCCAAAACACCCAAATGGGTGTTTTAGGTGGAAGTTCTTGGCTGTTGGCTGCCAGAAGGTCATTAGCAGTGCAGGTCTGTTGGAAGGCTCTTGTCAGGTTTTCCTTGTGATAAATGGAAACCAGGCATGTGCCAAGGGTCAGCTGAAATGGTTTCTAGTTGCTGATCAGCTGCTGTGTGCTAAAAACCAAGGAATTAATAAAGGAGATGCAGTTAGATGTACTCCCCAACCTATATCCCTCAAAGGGAATCTCGTGCTCCAAATCCCAACCCTTCCTTCAATGAATGGCTTTAAATTGTCAGGCATTGCTTTTCTTGTCTTCATTCTGTCAGTTGGAGAGTGAATTTGTGCAGCAGTGTTTTGTTTGCTCTTCAGGCAGACATGGTATGTTTTGTCTTCCCGTTTTCCTCTTTGCTGCTTACTGAAGATTTCCCTGAAGCCAGGCACAATTTAATATCCGTATATGCATGTTCTCCAAGAAAACTTGCTCCTGCAGTACCTTACAGGTACTCACAGAGTCTGCCATCCAAGATTAAATAGCTGGGCAGTACGGTGGGCTGTGCTGGCATCTCCTTTTGCTTCTGCACTGTGGCAAATTGACAATTGAATTACTTAGTGAAGGAAAATAAACCTGGTTTTTTTACCAACTGCTGCAGTTCTGTGTGGGAAAGCTGACCTGTGTGAGACCTTGGGGAAGGGAAGGATTTGTGACTTGTGTAATCCATTTCTTCCTTCTCAAGGCGGGTATCTTGACCAGTGCCCAAGTTACCCAAGTGAACCAACATGTGAAGGAGCTCCTGGCTGTCATTCGTCCCAATGCCGTGGCACTGGTGGACTCCTTTGACTTCCATGATGTCCATCTGGGATCTGTGCTTGGCCGCTACGACGGCAACGTCTACGAGAACATGTTTGAGTGGGCAAAGAAATCCCCACTGAACAAAACACAGGTAAAGAAACCTCTTTTCTTTTCCTCTTTCTCACGTGACCAGAGAAACAACTCAATTTAGGGTTGTTAATTACGCTCCAGAGATCTCACCAGGTAATTGAAGAAGGGTGGAGAAAAGTCACAAGTAGTAATGGACCAAAACTAACAACCTACTTTCAGTTGGCTCTCTGTAGTTACTCTCCCTGTGGGATCACATGAGCTTCTCAGTTGAGGGAGGAAATGGTGCACTCCACAGAGAAACAACTGAATTATCTCAGTGAATTTAAAAGCAACTACCACTTGCTGTTGATTTTGCTTAGTGAGAGTAGCTGTGGAAGCCTTGCCCATTTTCTGGCAAATCCTCCAGTCTTCAGGCAGTAGCAGTGAGTGGAGGAGAAAAGAAATTGCTCCCCTGTAGTACTTAGGTGTCAGATGTTGTGTATCTGACCTGGGATTGGAGCTGCAGCTGAGCAAAAATAAACTGAAGTGTCCCTGCTCCATCAGCCAGAATGGTAAATCCTGTCTCCTGGTGCCTTTACTTGCTGAGGGCAGACTGTATCTCCTACAATGGGCTGCCAGAGACTGCAGCTGGAGTTAAATCCCACCACACCTTGCTCAGTGTTCTGTACTTCTGAAGTCAGTGGGGCTTAGGAGCTTCATTACAGCCCCCTTAGGAAACCTGTACCAGTTTTCTTGTAATTAAAATGCCAAACAATTGTATGGATATAAATCTTGCATTCCTGTCGTAATAGAAAAGTAGTGGGCAGGCTGTTTTTTATATTCTCAAGCTTTGTATCATGTAGACTCTGAAACACAGAAGTTACCTGGTTGTTCTTAAATCTCCGAAGTGCCTCTGGGTCAAATTTCCTTAGTATACAAACACACTGAACACACTGCAAGATGTGAGGAGGTAAAACTGTTTCAAAGCTCAAACCTGGCCTTGTAACCAGTGTCTTGTTGTCTTGCAGGTTCATGAATCTTTCCACAAACACCTGAAGCCAATGCAAGCCAAGCTGTGAAGCCTGCAGGTTTTTTAAAATGCACTCTTGTCCTGCCCTGAAAACTGGGTGTTTGCATCCTTCCTTCAGGCACCTAAATCAAGCCTTTGAATCCTGTAGCTGTAGGACAGTGAATAATTGTAGCCTTTCTTTCCTCTTTTATAAACGGAGGAGGTGTTTGGGGAGAGTGCATAGGGATTGATGCCTCTTTTTAAAGTGCAATTATAATGGTAAAATTAACCTTTTAAAAATCTGGGAAAGGTTTATGGATCTATACAAGGATTGCTTTTGTGAAGCTGCTAACTAGAGAGAAGTTCCTGTCAACTGGAAAAGGTGGCAGGACTTTACTACGACGTAGTTGACAGCCCTCAGGCAGCAGCTTCTGGTGAGCATTTGTATCCTCCCCTCAAAAAAAGCATCAATGTCTTGCTTTTTCAATTTTTTTTTAAGATTAGCCCCACTTCTCTCCTTGTATGGCAAATGCTTGTGCTGTGTGAAGCCTCCTGCAGAGCTCTGTGCATGTGGGTCTGCATGTGTTTTCCTGATGGATCTGGGAAGTAAATACCCATCCTTCCCTGGAGCTCTGCTTCAGGCATCTTTCCAGAAGAAATCCTCATGTTTCCTTTGTTTTTCTTCTTTCACTGCCCTGCACAAACTCCTTTTCCCCGTGTGCCATCTCCAGCTCTTGGTTAATAGGAGGTCAAAGGAGAACATAGTGATGCTGCTCTGAGGATAAAAACCAACTCGTAGTCATCAGCTGGGTGCTGATAACAGATGTTCTGCCCCTCTTTCCACTCTTAGTATTTTCTAGCACTAGCTCAAAGCACTTTACAAATGTTACTTATGTTGATTTGGTGGGAAAAAAACCACACGTAGTGGTAAAAACTGCAAATTTGACCTGGAATGATGAAGCCAGTATTGGAGGGCAGGAATCAGTTGACCAACATCCTCAGGTCTTCTGATTTTTCTGGGATGCTGTCCTGGTTTTGAAGGCATTTGTCAAGAAAACGACAATCCCAAGTGAAGTGTCCAGATTTTTTTTTTTTTCCTAACCATGCATTTCCAAGGAGCTTTCTCTGATTTGCCTAATTTTGTTTTGATACTGACTTGGGCATTGCATGGTGCTGGGTGAACAGGAATGATTTAGCTTGGAAGAGAACATCCTGCTGCCCAGGGAAATCAGTGCAACAACTACAACCAAGCAAAATCTTTGCTGCTTTTCCACACCAGTAACTGTCCAGTAACCATAAAACCTCTTCACACTAAAGAAGGGCAACCCTGAGCTTAAAATCGTAGAAAGCTTCAGCATCAACCCAAATCCTGCAGTTCTAAGGCAACACCTGAGAAGCTGCTTCTCTGCAGCTTTGGTCTCTGTTAGTCTCTAATTTTGAATCAGTTTTCTGGCACTAACAATGGTCAGACACAAGGTTTGGCTCCACGTGCATATCTGAGTAGCTGAACAGAAAGAAATGTTTAATTTTAAATAAACTAATCAAGCTTGCCTTTTGGCTGCCGAGTGTTTCAGGTCCCGTGGAAGTTCAGGATGCCAAAGGAGGCTGAGGGCTCGGCCTTCCCTGTGCCCCGTGGAACAGGCTGCTGGCCTGGGGAGGGGGATGGAGGAGAAGGTTGAAAATATGCTAATGAGAACAGCACTAGCTGTGTACAGATATAATAAATTACAAAAATGTGTTTTCAGTCAAAATGTCTTTCTTTTCACACACTGCCTTCAGCGGATCTCATGTAAAGTAATGGAGGAAGTAGAATGAAGTATGCAGAAGACCTTAAATTAGCGGGATTTTGGTGTTTTATAGAGTCCGACCTCCTTGGCTTTGCTCTGCAGTGTTGTAGGGCAGCCAGCCCCCTGCCGTGGTGATGCCTGTCCTATCCCACAGCGATCCAGCCTCCCCTGCTGCTCACAGCCACAGGGGAACACAGCTGGCTGTGGCGTGTGCTCGGTGCCACTGCAGCTCAAACACCAGCAAAAGCTGGGCAGTGCCCGCAGCGAGGGTCTGACCGCGGTGCTGGGCAGCAGCAGCAGCTTTAATCCATCCATAGAAGTTGTTTTCCATTGCTTTTGAGAGTAGATGTACTGACAAACACTCTCCTTCCTTGCTGTCGGTGAGGATTTTGTGCACTTCTTGTGTCATCGTGCTGCTGCTGCTGGCAATACCGAACGCCACAGCCCGGCGTGATTTGCTGTCTCGGGGGCAGCAGACAGTCCTGCAGCCTCACCCAGCTTCTGGCACCACGATGGTGCCATTTCCACAAGGGCTGAGCCCGTTCTGCTGGCGCCGGAGCAGTCCCAGTGTCCGGCACTGACGCCCGAGAGCGACTCCAGTCCTGGAGCGAGGGTCTGTGACTCTTAAAATAAATGCCACGTTTGGGGAAGGCTTTACAAGGAGCCCGTGTTCCCAGACGGACTGGCAGCATGTGTGGTGAAAGTCACGGTCGGATGGGTCTGCAGGTTCCAAAATAGCAGGCAGGCGATTCCCGGGGATTTGGGGAAAGCAGGAGCTCGAGTACAAACAAGGCAGGAGCAGGGCTGGCTTTGTCCTTTACTCGGCGTTGGTGTGAACTGCCCACGGCATGAAGGAGGTTTGGGACAATTCACTCAGTGGGGCAAGAGCGGGAATGGGGAGATCGGGGCGAGGGAACGGCTGCGGCGATTGGGACGTTTCTAATCAGGCACTACCAGGGGCAGCCCCGCCGCGGGGACAGCCCCAGTCAGGCGCCGCGGGGGCAGCCCCGGGGCGGGCGGGCCTTCCACACCAGGCCTGAGCGGCGCAGAGCCCGTCGCTGTGGCAACGGGGTCCTTCCCTGAGCGCGGCGCACAACATGGCGGCGCCCCTGCTGAGCGCGGCGCTTCGCGGGGCCCGCGGCGGACGGAGCTTCGGCACGGCCGGTGAGAGACGGGAGAACCAGGGGAGCCCCGAAACCCGCCGGGGAAGGAGGGGGGCGAATGGGAGAATGCTCTCGGACGGCTGTGTCCCGAGCTCCAGGCTCTGTCACTGGTGGTGTCCCCCCGGGTTCAGTACTGGGCCCAGGGTTGTTTCATTTATTCATCAATTGGATGAGGGGTCGATGCCTCCTCAGCAAGTTCGCTGATGGCACAAAGCTGGGAGGGATGGCCGATAGCCCAGAGTGCTGTGAGCCCTTCAGAGGGACCCGGACAGGCTGCAAAGAAGGGCAGAGAGGAACTGTCTGAAGTTCAACAAAGGCAAGTGCAGGGTCCTGCACCTGCGCAGGAACAACCCAGGCACCAGCACAGGCCGGGACTCACGGGCTGGAAAAGCAGCTCTGTGGGGAAGGAGCTGGGGGTCCTGGTGGCCAACGAGCTGTCCGTGACCAGCACTGTGCCCCAGGGGACAAGAAGGTCACTGGTGTCCCGGGGTGCGTCAGGAAGAGCATTTGCAGCAGTTCAGGGAGCGATGCTGCCCCTCTGCTCAGCCCTGGCGAGGCCTCCCCTGGAGCAGCGTCCAGTTCTGGGCTCCTCGGGATGAGAGAGACACGGAGCTCTTGGAGAGGGTCCCATGGAGGGCCACAAAGATGATTTGGGGACTGGAGCATCTCTGTCCTGGGGAAAGGCTGAGGGAGCTGGAGTCAGAGGGGCCCTCGGCCCTGTCTGTCCCTGTCTGCAGGGAGGGGGCAGAGCAGGGACCAGGCTCTGCTCCGTGAGGCCCAGCCGTGGCACAAGAGGCCACGGACACAAAGCGATGCCCAGGAAATCCCATCTGGACACGAGGCAGAATTTCTTCCCTGTGCAGTGACCAAGCCCTGAACAGATTGTCCGGAGAGGGTGTGGAGTCTCCCTCACTGGAGATATTCCAGAGCCATCTGGACACAAACCTGTGCCCTGCGCTGCTGGAGCAGCGAGGTGGGACCAGATCACTGAGGTCCCTCCCAGCCTCACCCACCCTGTGACTCCATGACGGTGGTTGTGGGAGGTGGGGATGGTTCCCACCCTGTCCGTGCTCTGCCCATCCCAGGCTCGTTTCTCTCCCTCTGAACCCCGAACCCCTCGGGATCTCTGTTGCCCTCCAGCTGTGCTCTGGAAGAGGGCAGCCCCGCTGGGGCCGATGCCCAACGAGGACCTGGACATCGAGAACTTGGAGGCGCTGGAGAAGTACCGGAGCTTCAGGCGGTACCTGCGGCTGGCAGAGCAGGAGAGCAGGAAACCACACTGGTGGAACACTTACCACAAACACACCAACCCCCCTGCAGGTAGCCAGGGAACATGGGTTTGTCCCCAAACCAGCCTGTGAGGAGCTGGTGAGGTGCTCTGGCACAGAGTCCCATGTACAAGTTGGCAGAGTGCAAATGTCTCCAGGAAGAAGGGGTGGCAGTTTTCCAGAGGGAGGGAGGCTGGCCAGGACCTGCCAAAAGACACAGAGCAAAGAAGTGATTCCTTGGAGCCCCAGTGGTGCCACAGGGAGCAGACAAGGACCCAGAGCTTCAGGCCTGCAGCAGATAACACAGCTGGGCTGCTCAGCGGCTGGAATGGGAGGGCCATGGGGAAGGAGGAGCAGGAGCGTGGAGGTGCAGAGGGGACAGAATCAAGTCCTGATTGTCCTCTCAAGTCTTTTCTAGAGGGAGGTGTCCCTGTCCATGGCAGGGGTTGGAAGTGGATGGTCTTTAAGGTCCTTCCCAACCCAGACCCTTCTGTGATCCTGATCTCTGGAAGTCTGTGTGTCTCAGACGTTTCACAGGGGTTTGTGTTTGGGTGGTTTGAGTGCTCACAGGTTTCACCTCCTCTCTTTTCACCCCTCCCTGAAGAGCCCCAGACAGACATTGGCCTGCCACGTGAGAAGCTGTCACGGGCAAAGGAGATCAAGGAGAGAAAGAGGATCCTGAGGGAGAACCGCCGGAATGCTGAGATGGAACGAGCAGCACGGCTCCGGACTGGTCAGTGCCCCAGCACCTCCCTTCCTGCTCCAGCTGCCCCAGCTCTCCAGCAGCTGCCTCTGCATCCTCCCTCTCTCCTTGCAGTGCTCATTCCCCTCGACGACGTCAGGGCTGAGTGGGAGAGGACCAGTGGCCCGTTCCACAAGCAGCGCGTGGCTGAGCACTGCGGGGTGTTCCGGGACCTGTTCAAGGGGGCCACCTTCACCCCCTGGGTTGCCCTGAGGGTGCACTACAGCCAGGAGGACGAGCACCTCGTGCCAGTCTACTATGGGAACATGGTGACTCCATCAGAGGTGCGTGAGGGGAGCTGGGAACAACCTGGAGCCCCTGGGAAGCCTGGAAGTTTCTGCCAGATGCTTCCAACAGGCATGGCTCGTTCCAGGGGGTGCCTTTTACAAGGGCATTTCCTCTGTGCTGAAGGAAATTATTTTATGGATGCAATAGGGACAGAGATTGCAGGTTGTCTGCCAGGAGGCTGATGGTTATTTATGCCCTGGGGCTCTCCAGGTGGATTCCTCAGTGGTCTGGCAGTGCCCAGTCTGTGTTGTGTCTGAGCCTTGCCCAGACACAGTTCATGGAAGCTGTTGTGTGTGTGATTTACATTCTCTTTATGTTGCTCTTTTAGGCTTCCAGTCCCCCTGCAGTGTCATACGAGGCAGACAAAGGTTCCCTCTGGACCTTGTTGCTCACAAATCCAGGTGAGCAGAGAGTTCTTTCAAGGAACACATTTAAACTGGGTTGTTTCACTCAGCTTTTGGTTAACTCCTGATTCTCTTGGCTGCACAGTCAGAGATGATGAAGACTGGAAGTGTTCAAGGCCAGGTTGGAGCAACCTGGTCTAGTGGAAGGTGTCCCAGCCCATGGCGGGCTTTAAGGTCCCTTCCAGTCCAAACCATTCTGCAATTCTGGGATGTCATATCTGCTAGGTACCTATGGAGGAAGGATTGTAGCCTCCCCAAATCTGTAGCAGTTGAGAGAGGGGATGGTGACACAGCAGGACCTGTGTCATACTGTAGAGGAAACAATTCTGACTCCCATCTTTTGTTCACCTCCAAACTCCTCTCCCTGGGCAATCTGCCTGGAAGGCAGCTTTGCTGACATTGTTCATCCTGAGAAACCAAGGCACAGTGAGGCATGCAGCTGCCCAAGAAGATTTCAAGAATCCTGGAATTAGATCTGTAGAGTGCTTCGCTCCTCTTTTTAAACTCAGTCCTATAGGAATGAGTTCCTTTTCCACTAGGGAAGGAATGCTGGGAGGTCTTGAGCTGCTCCCTCTGGTCAAAGCAGGTTTGGGCCTTCTGACTTTGGGGTCAATGGTGGCACCAGGGTGTCCCTAAGTCACCTTTCTGTGTTGTGTGTTGGCAGATGGACATTTGAGGGATGCAGACTCGGAGTACCTCCACTGGCTGGTGTGAGTACATCAGAGCCACGTGCTCTGTGCTTGTGGAGTGGGCAGAAACTCCTCCAGCAGCTCAGAACCAGTGGCTTTCCCTGGTGGTCCTGCCATCAGCTCCTTTAGCCCCATGTTCCGGCTCCTGCTAAAGGTGCAGGAGTTCCAGATGTTGCTGCTGTTTGGCATTCCAGTCACTGGGTGGGATTTTTCCTCTGATGAAAGCAATCTCTGCTATCTGTTCCCTTATCAAATGGGGCAGAAATCACATCACAGCATGGCAGAGTAATTTGCAGTCCTGCATGAATCTGCTGGAGGGAAATAAGTGTAAATGTGTTTGTGTTCAGGACCAACATCCCAGGCAGTGACATCAAGTCTGGTAAGGAGATGTGCCATTACCTGCCTCCCTTCCCTGCCATGGGGACGGGCTACCACCGCTTCATCTTCCTGCTCTTCAAGCAACGCGGTCCCATCGACTTCAGCCAGGACGCTCGGCCGACGCCGTGGTAATTCCTCTGCTCATGTGCTGGGCTTGGCTGCTGCTGCTTCTGGGGTTCATGTGCCTGTCTCTGCAGTAGGGGAGCAGCTCCTGTCACTCTGTAGGGTTCTCCAGGGTTGCTTTGAGTTTGTGTGTCCTCTGCAGCCACAATCCCAGCACTGCAGAGTCCTGTTGCTACAGAACAGGCTGTTAGAGAGTGGTTTGTCGTGCACAGAGCTGGAGACACTGGGAGATTTCCTTTTAGTGGCTTCCTTTTCCACCTCTTTCATATGCTCTGGGGTGATATGGAGCAGGGTACTGCTGCAAGGAGAGGTTCACCTGGTGCTTGTGTCTTGTTTCCAGCTACAGCCTGAAGATGAGAACCTTTAGAACATTTGACTTCTACAGAAAGCATGAGGATGCCATGACCCCGGCAGGGCTGGCATTTTTCCAGTGTCAGTGGGACAGCTCTGTCACTTCCACCTTCCATCAGCTGCTCAGTAAGGAATGGGGATGCTGGAGGAGGGGGTCTGTGGGTGGGACATGGCCCTGGGGCTGCAGGGCTCTCACTTGGTCTTGGCACTTGTCCAGGATCAGCACAGAATAAGCCCACCTGAGCCATCCTCCTCCAAGCTAATGGCAGCCTGAGGGACCAACCCCTAAAAGGCTGTTTGGATGAGGATTTTAAAATAACTCCACTGGTGTGTTTGAGCAGCCCTGGTCCTGTGTGGGTGAAGGGGGCTGTGGGGTTCAGATGTGAGCCCTCCTGCTGACCTTGTCACCCCTTTGCAGACATGAGGGAGCCGGTGTTCGAGTTTGTGCGGCCGCCCCCGTACCACCCTCCCCAGGTGAAGTTCCCTCGCCACCAGCCCCTGAGGTACCTGGACAGGTACCGAGACACACAGGAGCCCACCTATGGCATTTACTAGGAGCTGGCCCCCTCTGGTCCGTGGGATGCTGGCTCCTGGATTTCCTGCACTCCCCTCAGTGCCTCAGGAGGGAAATGACAAAGTCTCAGCCCCTCAGCTCCCAGTTCCCCTGTGCTGGGAGCCGGCATTGGGTGCTCATAGGGCTGGCAGCTGCGTGGTCAAGAGGCTGCTTAACGAGAATGTTCAGAGTGAATCCATGGCCAGGGTGAAACCCTGCTCCTGATTCTGCAGCAGAGCTGAGCAGTGGCTGGCAGGTTGCATCTCCCCAGAGATGCCCTGCCTTGCTTCCCTGCAGGGATCACAGTTCTCCTTTTGCCTGTTTATGGAACAAACAGAGCCAGGCCAGCCTGGATTTCCTCCTCTCGCAATGCTGCGGTTCAGGACTGTGTCAGATTTTATTTGTGCAGTCCTCCTGGAGAGATGAGTCTGATTAAACACTCTATGAGCAGTGCTGGCATATGTGTCTTCATTGGGAAGAACCTGTTACCCTGGCCAGTTGGCACAGAGCTGGGGAGCTCAGCAGGATGCAGGGGAGTTGAGCAGCCCTTCCCCTGGCCAGAGTCACTTCCCTTCTGGGATGTTGTACTTCGGGAAGAGTGTGGCTGCACAGGTGGTAAACCTGCACAAAGTCGGTGTTTGTGGAGGTGGCTTCAGCTGCCCAAGCACACAGACCTCAGCCTCCTTCCCCTCTCTCCCTGGACAGGACATGCCTGGTGTGGGCAGGTGGAGCAGAAGCAGAGCTGCTGCTGGTCGTGGCCTGGCACTGCTGCTGCCGATCCTGTTCCCAGGCCTTGGAGAGCCTCTGCTCTCTGCTGTGCTCCACTGTGCATCCCCTGTTCGCATGAACCCCCAAATACCAACACGTTCTGCTGCTACAGCTGCCTCTGCCCAGCTCTGGTTCCCAGTGACTTTCCTTCTGTCAGGAAATTGGAGCCTTCAGCAAACAGCTGAGGTTGGGCTGAAGTGCCCCTGTGCTGCCTATGCTCAGGGTTGATACCAGTTACCCCAGAGCTCCTTGAACACCCCTCCCATCCTGAAGGGTTCTGGGGTCTGGTTTAAGCTGGGATGAGTGTACTGGGGAGGTGCCCACGGTGGGGGCACAGGTTCCAGGCAGACACACAGGTCATGTTATGCCTCTCTGGGCTTTAAATATTTGGTCAGAATTGACAGATTGAGCCCAAAGGAATGTTTGGGGGCTGAAGCTCTGCTGGGACATGCAGGGAGTTGGGACATATCCTAAGTCCTCTCCTGTGGTTGGGGGCGTGGCTCTGAGCCTGCCTGTGGTACAGAAGCTGGTATGGATGATCCAGCAGAGACCTGCTCCCTGCTTGCCCTCACCTGTGCAGGTGAAAGGGAAGCTGCTCACGAGGGGAGGCTGCAGAGCTGCTGCAAAACGAGGCCATCCCGGCAGCGTCAGCAGCCTGGGAACGTGCGCAAGAGATAGCACGGGGGCCTGGTACAGAGATAAGGCTTGGGCTGGGAAAACTGGAACTGAACTGTGTGACAAGGAGGTGAAGGTTTGCAGTGCACAGGCACCACACTGGCCTCCGGGCAGGAGACTCCACCTGCCACCTGAGCAGGGACAGGTGGCCCAGGTGGCATCTTTATTGCGTTTCAGGCTGCTGATGTGCACAGGTGTTGCAAGGAAGTTCGTAGGAAAAGGCGTGGTGGGTGTGCATGAGGACATGGCAAACAGCAGGAGCTGTGCTTTAAAAGATGCAAGGGAAGAACAGGGCTGCTGCTGGTGTGTGTCACAGCCTTGCCGCTGCACGGGGAGGTGACACGTGGCTGCAGCAGCAGTGGGTGCCTCTCTCTGTTGGTTCCCAGGCAGGAGCTCTGTACTGAGGTCTCTGTGGCAGGGGGGACTGCCCAGCCCTCAGGGACCCAGCCCTGGCAGAGCTGAGGATGCCTGGAAGTTCTCTCAAAGGGCAATGGATAAAGGAATGAAAATCCAATTGCACATCGATATACACATGGAAATACACATTGACCCCTGTGAGCCCCCTGCGTGTCTCCGTGCTGTCACTGCAGCATTCCATCCTCTCCGGAGTCTCCCACTGCGCTTCACAGCCCTCCCTCTCCACGGGGGAACAGCTCCAACCCTCCCTGTCGTCTCGTCTCCCCAGCGTGTGGCACAGCCAGCGTGACGAGGGGGCAGCCACCGGGTGTCACTTTAAGAGCGCGTCTGCTCGGGAGCCCTGCCCCGCCTCTGGGCTCAGCGTCACCCCCTCTCCATCTGCGCGCAGGAGTTTCTATTTCCCCGGCTTCTCGCCCGGATCCCGGCACAGGCAGGATGGCATCACCCATCTCGCAGAAGCTGGAGGAGAAGCTGGTGTGCTCCATCTGCCTGGAGCTGTTCAGGGTGCCCGTCACCTTGCCCTGCGGCCACAACTTCTGCAAGCGCTGCATCGGCGACCACTGGGACAAGCAAAAGCAGGCGCCCGCCGGCAGCGAGGCGAGCTACACCTGCCCCGAGTGCCGCAGGGGCTTCAAGCGGTGCCCGGAGCTGGAGAAGAATGTCACCCTGTACAGCGTGGTGGAGCTGGCACGGGACGCTGACGCGCGGGGCTCGGCCACGGGCCGGTGCGAGGTGGCCCCCGGCGAGCTGTGCCCGCAGCACGGGCGCCCGCTGGAGCTGTACTGCCAGGACGAGCGGCGCTGCATCTGCTGCGTCTGCACCGTGCGGGACTGCCAGCGGCACCGGCGGGTGCTCTTCGAGGAGGAACGAGCCAAAAAGCAGGTGGGTGACAGGGCTGGGGCCATGGGACAACAGGGGGTGTTGTGACAACTCAGGCGCAGCGCGACATCGACTTCCACCGCGCCGGGTCCTGCTGCAGGGATGCGATGTCCCTCTGTGTGCCAGAGTGCCCGCCCTCAGATGGACATGGGGTTGGCCAGGGAAATGCCACCAGTGCCCGGCTGCTCCTTGAGAAACCAGGTGTTGTCAGCAGCAGCAGCAAGCTGGATAAATCCAGCAGCACGGGATGAACGGTGCCGTCTGTGTTTGTGACCCTCTGATCTAGAGGAAACAGCTAAAAAAGGGGTGAAAGACAGCACAAAAAAATCACTTCTTTGTTACCCTGAAACAGAGTCCCCTTCCCGAGCCACTTCCTTCCCCATTAGCCTCGTCCTGCAGCCCTGAGAGAGTCCTGGCGGCGGAGTGGGCAGAAGTGGGCTGTTCCACAGGATGCGCAACTGGACGCGACTGGGAGAAATGACTGGATGTGACACTCAGTGCTCTGATCTAGTTGAGGGTGTTCAGTCAAAGGTTGAACTCGATGGTCTTGGAGGTCTTTTCCAACTATAATGATTCTATGTTGGTGCCTCCCTTCACAGACCCTTTTGAAAGTATCCCTGGAAAAAGCCCAGGAGGAATCGGAGAGGATTGAGCTGACAATGAAGGAGCTGGAGGTGCAAACACAGAGCATCAAGGTAATGTTGCAGCCTCCCTGTGCTGGCCTGTGGGTGGGGGCACACTGGTTCTCATGGCTCTTCCTGCCCAGGACTCCTCCGAGGAACTCAAAGCTGGGATTCAGAGCAAATTCACCCACCTGAGGAAAGCTCTGGAGGATTTCCAGTGTCGGACAGTGGCCAGTATTGAGCAGGAGCAGGTGGTGGCACTGGAGCATGTGGAGAGGAACTGGAACCTCCTGAAGGACCGCCTGGATGTCCTTGGCCAGCACAGGGAGAGGGTTCAGAGCCTGCTGGCCTGCCCTGACCACAGGACCTTCCTCCAGGTATCACTCTGGCACTGAGTCCTTCCCTTTCCTTGGGCCTGCACCCTTTTGATGACAGCAGAATCATGTTCAACCCCTTTCCCACTGGGAATGCATCCTCAGTTTGGCTCAGAGATGTGATGGGGCTGTGGAGAGGAGCTGTTTTTTGGGAGTCCCTGAAGAGATGTGTGGGTGATGCTGGGATGCCCCTGTTGCCCAATAGGGAGACATGCACAGTCCTGTCCAGACTGGTGCATGGTGTCCGTGCGTCTGTCCGCAGGAGTTCCCCCTGCTCCCACCTCTGGAGAGCCCAGAGGCACTGGTGCCTGTGCAGTTTGATGTAGCTGCTGTGGTCAAGCCCATCTCTGAGATCCTCACCGACCTCTCCAGGCTCCTGCTGGAGGCCTCACCTGGCTCTGTGGTCCCCAAAGTCCCCGACCCTGCTGGCCAAGGTAACCCTCCTGCTCTCAGGGGTACTTTGAAGGGTTCTGAGTCAGCCTGAAGCAGAGCCTGGCCTGTGTCACTGCTGGGGACACAGCTGCTGGGCACAGGGGGTTGGAATGGGGACGCACATTTAATGCTCAGCAGATGGAGTGGGATGAACCCACAGGTGGCTTTCCTGTGGCCCCTCCTTGCTGGAAATGCTGAACCATGGTGGCACGTGCCTGCTCCCACGTTTGGATACAATGGAGTTCCTCCTCCTCCTCCTCCTCCTCCTCCTCCTCCTCCTCCTCCTCCTTCTCCTCCTCCTCCTTCTCCTTCTCCTCTTCTTCCCATGAAGCCAGGAAGAAAAATGGTTTTGGGTGGCATTACTCAAAATGCCCGTTCCCATCCTCCACAGGCCCAGGGCATCCCCAGGAGCTGGCGGTGAAGGTTGTGGCCCCTCTCCCCAGGTGCCAGCTCCGAGCTGAGCTTCTGAAGGGTAAGGAGCACAGGGGGGCCTGGAGGGAGAAGCACCTCACTGGGGTCCCCAGCAGGAAGAGATGTCACCAAGCTGGGTTCCTTCCTGGGAGGAGGGTGGTCGTGGCTGCAGGGACAGGGGCTCCTTCCCTGGTTCTTCCAGCGTGTCTCTCTAAATGCAGAGAAGGGTGGTGTAGGGACAGGGTGGATGGGCTGGGATGGGAAAGGACTCATTAAGGGGATTAGCAGCACCAGGAAGTGCTTTCCCATGGAAACTGAGGTTGTCTGGTATTGGATCAGTCACTGCCCTGCATGGCATAGCCCCAGTCCAGAGCCCTGCCTGCAGTCATTGCTCTCTGTCCAGGGACATGACCTCAGCATTCCTAGCTACAGTCCTTCATGTCCCCTTTCCTCCCCAGGCCCATCCCTCTCCAGTTCTTAGAAATTTCCTCTGTGCTCCTCTTCCCATCTCCTCACTGTTGGGAAGAGGGCTGGGTAATGTTCAGGCTGTGTTGGTCGTGTCACTCTTGCCAAGGAGGCAATCTCTGCCTATGGGACCTGTAGGAATTCCTTCCATCAGGCCCCACAGAACGTTCTTAGGGTTATTAATAGGAAGCCCCTGTTATTTATGGGCAGCAGGCAGGAGCCCAGCCAGCTGCCAGGCCCAGGTGTTGGGGGAGGAAGGTGGGGTGCTGGTGGCCAGTGAATGCCCACAGCAGGAGCTATCACAGCCCATGCAGAGGAGAGTAACTCCCTGTAATACCATATTTGCTCACTTAACACTTGGTTTTCTCCTGATCTCCCCATCCACACTGGTGTTTTTGCTCTTAAAACCAAGCACATCCCTCTCAAAATGGCCACAGAACCACTGTGGTCACAGTGGCCACTTGCTGATTGTTAGCTGGGTTGTGCAAGGACTGTGCAAAGCATCGTGTCTCAGTGCCTCAACAGCTATTTCTGGGCTTTTCCATTCCCTCTAGGGCAGGTGTTGCATCCTCCCTACTCCCCTTCCCCTCCAAACAGCCTGTTCCCTCCTACTTCGGGAGCCAGCCCTACAGAATTTAAACCCCATCGTTGCTGGGGGAGTGCAAAGGTCTGATGAAGTATTTCAGCCCCATCCATGTCCTTGTTCTTCCCAGACCACCACAACCTGACCTTTGATCCCAAGACAGCCAACAAGTACCTGGAGCTGTCAAAAGGTGCCCGGAAAGCCAAGCACAGCCCCAGCCCCGTCCCTGGGCTGGAGCAGGGCCCCCGCTTCGAGCCCTGGCAGGTGCTGTGCACGCAGAGCTACGGCCCCGGCCACCACTACTGGGAGGTGAAGATTTCCAGCCACTCCATCATCCTGGGGGTCACCTACCGAGGGCTCCCCCGGGAGCAGCAGCAGGGCCACAGGTTCAACATCGGGCTGGATGGGGGCTCGTGGGGGCTGCAGGTGAGGGAGGATTGTTACCTGGCCTGGCACAAGGGCCGGGCTGAGAAAATCCAGGAGCAGCACTATAAGAACCTGGGGGTCAGCCTGGATTATGACAAGGGGCTCCTCTCCTTCTATGGCCTCGGGGAGAGGACACAGCTCATCCACTCCTTCCACAGTGTCTTCACTGAGCCGCTGTACCCCGTGTTTTGGCTGTGTGAGGGGCGAGTGGTGACACTGTGCCAGAGGGACTGAGCCAGAGCCAGGCTGGCAAGTGCCAGGCTGGTGCCATAGTGGAGCTGCAGCTGAGGCTGTCGTGGTACAGTGGGACCTCAGTGCTGAGGCAGGTGTGGGGTGCAGTGTTTTAACGAATTGATGAGGACAGATATGCAAATGAACCCGTTTGATTTGCATATGCAAATATCACAATAGTGACACACAGCAGGGCGGCAGGGCTGGAGCTCACTGTGGAGGCATATGTGGGCCCTGCCCCTGCAGACTGAGCGAGGGAAGGGGTGATAAGAGGGGTGAAAATATCAGGTTTTCCTCTTTCTCCTATCCTTGCCAAACCTCCCAAACCTTGGAGAAGGTTTGGGATAAGGGGGATCCCGGAGGGAGGGGTTGCTGCCACAGGATGCTCTGAAGCAATTTGGAGGGATCCCTGTGCTCCCACTGCCTTACACGCAGGCAGGTCCTGCTCCCCCAGCCCCTCTTGGTCCCCTCTTGCCACTCTCAGGCATGGCAGAGCAACTTCTCAGGGTTCTATGCTGCAGCTCTTTGTACAATGCTGCTTTTCCCAATAAAGCTCTACTTTCCAACTGGCTTAACCTTGCTGCTGGTGGGAAATGTGGGACCAAGCAGCACTGGGGGTGAGGGGGAGCTGGGTACCCCTGCTCTCACACCCATTCCTGCAGGGCCCCATCCTGCCCTTCTGTGTCCCCATGAGGCCTGTGACCAACCTTGGAGTGAGCAGCTGCCAGGGACTGCAATAGTTCATGCCTCAAACATTGATATAAAGTTTTGCTCATTATAACAAAAACTGTATAAAGAAGCTACCACCAAAGAAGCCTCCCTGAAGATACCTGGCTGGGACTTTGGACTGTAAGTGAAGCTGCCTAGATGTTCAATTATCTCAGGCTTAGGGAAAAACAAACAAGAAAGCCAAACCCAGCAGCTGTGGGTCACCCAGCTGAGAGTCACCTCTGGCTGGATTTGGGCTGGGGGAGACCACAGCCCACAGAAGCCAGGTTCACACCTAAACGAGGTGGGGGAAGGAGGTTTCAGGTGTAACCTCTGGTCAGAGGCACTGAACACCCATCCTCCTTTACACAAACTAGCCCAGCTGTGGAACCCCCAACCCCACAGGCCACATCCACGGGACATTCACATGACAGGCAGCCAAGGGAGTGTCATAATCCATCAAAGACCCCCCCAAAGTGCCCCCCCAGAGTCATTCCTGGAGCCTGGACTGCATGCGATGCAACAAACCCAGAGTCTGTTTTAAGAGACAATGGCAAACTCCCCCTACCAGGGAGGTGCCTGGGTTTTCCTACCTGGCCTGAGCTATATTAACCCATCAGATTCTGTGCTTTTTGGGGGAGGGGAATCATCACCAACAAGAAGACCAGCTGGAGAGGATCAACAGAGCATTGTTGGGATCCACAGATGGTGATATTTTCCTTATTCTGTCTCTGTCACTCTCCTTCTGTCCCCCCCACCTATTTTCTATTTCTTTCTCTCTCTCTCTCTCATACTTACTATCAAATAAAACCCATATTGTCACTGGCATATGGTCTCGTTTGCACCTTCATTTGGGCAGAGGCATTTCTAAGGGCTTTAATAACCAGATCATGGCACCAGCTGGCAGCAGAGCCAGAAGGTGCTTTATTTACCATAGCACTGTGATAAGGAAACCTGGTTTCCTGCTGCTCTGCTCTGAGGTTGATTTGGCACAGAAGGAAATCTAAAGTTTTCATTGATGTTTTTCCAAGGCCGAGACCACAGGTCCAATGTTTCCTCCTGCTCCCGTGGGAATGCTGGTGAGGATTAACAGGATGAAACTGGGCGCTGCATTCAAAGGTGCTGGGGACATGAATGCCTGGGGAATGAATCACATCATTTTTTCCTTTGGGGACAAAAAGCTTAAAAGGATCAATCCCCTTCTTCAAGAACAGATGTGATTTGTTTTGTGCTTCCTCCTTCACTCGACACCTCCCCACTCCTCCCAGCCCTGTCCTTGGGTGAGGCCTTGGGCCAGCATGCACCTGGGACCTTATCCAAGTCAAAAAATTGTCTGTGTATCCTGCACAGAAGGGGTCCAGAGATCTCATATTTATGGGGCAGATCTTCACTCTAAAAGCACTTCAGGGTCTCCCGTCCCTCTCTGGTGCCTGCCAGCTCCTGCCAGACCCCAGAGGAAAAGGGGACAGTGACTGAGCCGGGATGTGGGCACTGCAGCCCTTTTTGGCCATGTGGAGGGCTGATGTGGGTCCATGGACACAAGGGCTGGCAGGAGAGCACCTGCACCTATGGACTGGGGGGACTCAGGACCTTCCATGTGGCCCCAGGGTGGGGAGCAGCTCCTGGGGAGCAGTGGAGTAGCAGCAGGTCCTGAGGGGGGGGGGGGGGGGTGGGAAAGGAATGCTCAAGGGAGCAGCAGACCCCTTGGGAGGGGGATTGGAATGGGCTGGTGACAGCTTCCCGAGATGGGAGATTTGAGGAGGGTCAGCAGCTTCCCTTGGGAGCAGAAGAACGCTGGGGAGGGTCCAGATCCTTTGGGGGGGGCAGACACTGGGTGGGGGACAGCATATCCTCATTAGGGTGACAACCTCTCGGGGGTGGGGGGGCAGATCTCCCTGAAGGCAGCAGATGCCGGGGAGAGGGCCCAGATGGGAGCAGATCCCATTTGGGGCGAGACACTCCGAGGAGAGCGAGTGCCTGGGGACCAGATCCCATTTGGGGTGAGACCCTTCCCAGGAGGGCGGGTGCCTGGGAGCAGGTCCCGGGGTTGATGCCGTGAGCTCCCGGAGGACGCAGCAGCCCCTCCGGCACCGCGGGAAGCGGAGCCCCGGCTGCGGTCGCGGGGAGGAGGAGCGGGCGGGCGGGGCGCGGCTGCCGCCCGCCTCCGTCGGGGCTGGGACCGGGGCCGGGGCCGGTCGGGGCGTTCAAGGATGGATGCTGCGCCCGGGAGCGCCCCGCCGTCCTCCGCCGCGGCGTTGCGGCTGGCGCTGGCGACTCCGGGGCTGCCCGAGGGTCCCCTCGGCTGCCCCATCTGCCTGGACGTGCTGCGGGACCCGGTGACGGTGCCGTGCGGACACAACTTCTGCCAGGGCTGCTTGCAGGCGCTCCGCCAGCGGCCAGGCCCCCCGACGGCGGTGGGGCGGGCGGAGCCGCCCGCTGCCCGCTGTGCCAGGAGCCCGTCCCCGCGGCCCTGCGGCTCTGCAAGAACCGCGCCCTGTGCGAGCTCCTGCCGCTGCTGGCGGCCGCCACCGGCGGCTCGTCCCCGCCGTCCCCGGCCGCCGCGTCCCCGATGGCCCCGGGAGCCGAGGAGGAGGATGCTGCGGGAGAGGAAGGAGCGGCGGTGCTGTGCGATGTGTGCCCGCCGGGGTCCCGCGTGGCGGCGGAGCGGTCGTGCCTGGTGTGCCTGGCGTCCTTCTGCGGGGCGCACCTGGAGCCGCACCGGCGCGCCCCGGCCTTCCGCGCACACCGGCTGGTGGCCCCGCTGCGCCGGCCTGGAGGAGGGGCTGTGCCCCCGCCACCTGCAGCCCCTCGACGGCTTCTGCCGCACCGAGCAGAGCTGTGTCTGCGCCCGCTGCCGCGCCCACGAGCATCGCGCCCACGACGTGGTGCCCCTCGAACAGGAGCGGGAGCACAAGCAGGTGCGTGGGGTGGGGAGGGGCGCGGAGGTCCCCGCGCGGGTGCTGTGCGGGTGGGACCGTGGTGTGGGGGTGTGCTGGGTGGTGTGAGCTGCGGCATCCCTCGGAGGGGTTCATCCTGCGCCCGTGTTCCCACGGGGAGCCCAATCCCCACGTGGGTGTGTGCAGGTGCAGCACTGGAGGGATGCCCTGTGTGGGGGGTGCTGTGCTCTCACCCCTCGGGGGATCCCACCCCAGCATACGGACAGGGTGCTGTGCCATCAGGGATTGGGACAGGATGGGCAGATCGGGGCAGAGCCGCTGCCAGGCATTCCGTGGGGAGTTCTCCCGCTGCGGAGCCGAACTCGCAATCCCATGGGTTGTAGGGCTGGGGCGACGGTGCCTGGGACACCCCACGGTGGCCACCCCCGCGGTCATGGGGCACCCGCCGTCTCCGTCTCGTTCCCACAGCTCCATCAAGGCGGTTTTTTCTGCCGCGCTGGCAGCCGGCCCGGCCGCCGCTCCCGCTCCCCCAGCCTTTTGTATCCTGCCGTTTTGGCAGCGGGGGTTTTTCCATCACTCCCATTCCCAGATGCGACTGAGTCACCTCCTAAACTCACACCCACGAGCCTTCCCAGGAGCCGGGGCTCCAAGCCCAACGTGGTGCTGCCTTCCTGGGCACTGCTGCCTTGAAGGCGTGGGGCCTCTGTGGGGCTGCAGGCAGGTGGGAACCTGTGAGGCTCACGGTGTGGTGGCATCTCGCATGGCCATGAGACATTTGGAGACCTTGGGAAAGTTTGCCTTTTCCAAGGAGGAGCCCGGGGTCTGGCAGGGAGCACAGCAACAGCCCCAAGCCAGCTCCACCTCCTGATGGGCTGTTAGGATTACAGGAAAACCCTTTTATCGGCATTATTAGTCATGAGGTGCCTTAAAATAGAAAGTGTGTGTAATCCCAGCCCCGAGGAGCTGTCAGACCTCGGCAGGCGCTGCTTAATGTCGCCTGCACGGCCTCTGTGACTGCCCTCGGGCTGGGATGGATGCACGGGGAAAGCACCTGTAGCTGCTCCCCGGGCACAAGCACTGCAGGGAGCAGGGCCAGGGGCTGGGCATCAGCAGGGAGCTGCCCTGGCTGGGCAGAGCCCTCCTGGCTCCCGAGGGACTCGTCCTCGTGATGGGCAATGGCTGAGCCAACAATAGCACGTCAGGAAACGCTGTGTTCGGAAGGTGCTTCCTTTGCAGCCCGTGCTCCGGAGCTGGTTTGCATTGCTCCTCAACAGAAACCTCCAGGGGACTCTTCGCTAAGTTTCTGAGCGCTCCAGGTCTGCCTTTCAGCTTCTGCACCAATCCCAGGTGGATTTTTCCCAGCCGTGGGTACTCGCTAAGAGCACGCACTTAGCTGTAATCACTGCCTGATGGGTTTGCTTTCAGATTCCTGTTTTGTTTGCTTTCTGCTGGGACCAGGGCGGGGAACGTGGAGTTGGACATGATCCTTTGCAACCCAGGCTGCTCCTTTCGTTTTCCAGCTGAGTGAGAAGGGATGTTTGCAGATTGGATGTTGCAGGGAAGGAAAACAGGAAACCAACTCATGGTTCCCTTGCATGCTTCACTCGAAGCCTGGTAGCGAGGTCACGGTCAGAGAGGCTCTGTGGGTTGAGCTTCAGGAGAGGCAGGATGCCCTGCTGCTCCCACCGGGACTGGGGGTGAAGCTCAGTGTTTGTCCTTGATGTCTGCAGGCCCAACAAGCCAAATTCCTCAGCGATGTGGAGAATGAGCTGGAGGAGCTGGCAGTCACCATCGCCCAGGCCAAGAAAATGGTGGAGCTCATTAAGGTGACTCTGCGATGGCTTTGCTCTGTTATGAAGCTCTGCTGGGCTGGGGGTGGAGGAGAAGGTGCTGTGAGATTTTGGGGTGCATGGGGTGTAGAGATGGTGCTCACAGAAGCACCATAAAACGATGGTGATCCTGGCAAAGATCCCTGAGGATTCTTGCTCCTCATCTCTGCTAACCCTTGTGGCATCTCTGGTTGCTTTAGTTTTTAACATGGAAGAAGGAACAGGGCAAGAGCCATCCCAGGGCATCCTCTGGGTCTTGCACCTTCCCTCCCCAGGCTCATTGGGGGTTGTCCCCTTTGGCCCTTGTGCAAACACATCACTTTCCTGCTTGGGGACACCAAATGTGGTGCAGCAGTCAGTGGCAGTGCCCAGCCAGGTCTCTTGACAGCTGGGCTATGATCTGAGTTCTTGGGGGAAGGGGGTGATGGGGTGTCAGGGGGACCCCACAGAGCTGAGAACTGGGTGCTGGGCAGGGCACAAGGGTGCACTCCTGCACCCTCACCTGCAGGACCTGACCCCTCTCTCCCTGCACTCAGGGTGCTGCCACAAAGGAGAGGGAAAGGGTCGAGAAGCTCTTTGCAGAGGCCTCTGAGGTGCTGGCAACCTTCCAGAAGGAGGTGATGGGATTCATCCAGGACGGGGAGCGCTCCATGCTGGGGGAGGCCGAGGCCGATCTCCGCTGGAAGGAGGAGAGACGAGCCAAGCTGGCCCAGTGCAAGCAAAACCTGGAGAACGTCCCCAGCACCGACACCATCTACTTCCTCCAGGTGGGGTGGGGCAAGAAGGAGCTGACAATGTTGTATTTTGGGGTTTTGTCCCATTCCCCATGGAGCTGGGGGCCAGGAACCCTGGGATGTTCAGGCTGCAGAGTCTCACTCCTGTCAGCACAGTCCTCTCCCCTCCTCTCTCCCAGGGGGACCAGGCAGCCGAGATTTTCCCCTCCATCACCCCCACCTCTGTCCTGTCTGTGACTCAGGAGAGGCTGATGTGCTGCCCAGAGCGGTACCCCGGTGTAGGGGGCAGAGAGTGAGAGGTTGGGGTGCCCCACTGCCTCCTCCAGCATCCCCCCCCTCCCTGACAGCCCAGGAAGAGGAGGAGATGCTGCTCCTTGTGAGGTGGGCATGGTCTGAGTCCGGGTTTGAAAGTGAGTGAAGAGAAGGTGCCAGGAACACGTGGCTGGGAAAGCGCTCTCCTCCCTTGTGCTGTCCTTGGGCCAAGTCCTGAGAGCTGCCAGATCCCAAATCCTCCAGGGCTGGGTGGGGTTGTGGAACAAGAGACAACTTTGGCTTGTTTGAAACCTTCTGAAACTCCATCTTTTTTGGCTCAGGAATTTCAGGCCTTGAAAGTAGCCATGGAAGAAAACCTCTCTCCACCTTTGAGCTTCCAGAACGAGCTGAACTTCACCAAGTGCACCCAAGCCGTGGGTGCCGTAAAGGATGTGCTGTCCACTATCTGCAAAAACCAGTGGAACCACTTGCAGGGGAAAGGAATTGATGGATTGAGTTGCCAGGAGACGGAGGAAGGTTTGTGTTCACTCAGCCCCTGTGCCTGGATGGTTCCCTGTCCCTTTCCCTCTTCCCTGCGTGGGTGGGAGGCGGCTGCAGGCTCCATGAGCACTGGCCCCTGGCCTTCCAGCCCTGGAAGCTGCTCAGCACGGGTTCCCTGCACGTTGCACAATCCCTGTCTGGGCTTACGCCTCTTTGAGGTTTTGTGAATTTTTCCACAGAGACCGGAGACTGGAGAGGCAACAAACAGCCTGGGAGTTAGGCAGGGCCCTGTGGGAGGGGGCAAGTGGCCAAAGTGGCCTCCTGTGAAAGGGGACTCTTCTTCCCAGGACAGACAGTTCTCCTCACGGGGCAGGCTGTGGGCTCCCAAACCTGCCAGGGTTAGAGAGCTGATGTGGCAGCTCTCTCCCATGCTGTCGCATGTAACCTGAGCTCTCTCCTTTCTCATTTTCTTGGATGCCCACGGGAATTGCAGCCGGTTCCTTGCATCCCTGCCCACCTCCCTGGGGTGACCAAAGTGGTGTCTGTCCTTTCCTGTGTGGGAGCCACTGGGGATGTTCAGGGGGAGTGGGGATGCTGGCTGGGGCTGTGACAGCTGGGTGCCATCAGGGGCAGGGAACGATGCTCCAGTGACCCCTTGCTGGTGGTTTGGTTCCTTTGCTGATGCAAACCCTTCTGTGCCTGTCTCCACAGCATTGGCCAAATCCCGATTTCCAGACAAGCCAAACAATCCTGCCTGCCTGGAGAGCCGTGATTATTTCCTGAAATGTAAGCAGGGGACTTTTGCGTTGGCGGTTGTTGCTAAGGCCCATCTTCCCTTTCCTCTCTCTGTCCGCCTGCCCGGCCAGCACCAATCCAGCAGCTGTGGGAGTGCTGCCACCAGCAGAGGAAATACTGCTTGGCTAACAGGGAAGCCTCCTGGCTTTCCTGACAACAGTCATAGCCTGGTTAGGTGATGGTTTTTTCCCCCTCATCTGTGGTTCTGCTGGCCCAGCTGCCCATGGGGGGCTGCAGGCATCCTGTGTAATTCCTGCTGCCTTCCAGCCCTTGGCAAATTGGATCCTCTTTAAGTTAGATCAGAGTTTGGGCATCTGCCTTGTTTGCTGCAGGACCCTGAGCTGGTGAGGGTTGTCTGCAGCAGCAGAATGACAGAGATCATGCAGTGGTTGAACAGAGTGGGGCTGGAGAGGCTGAGGCTGGGGGGTGCAGGGCTGGGCTTGAGCTCCCACACCCCACCTGTGTGTCCCCAGCCTTACAGGGACATGGGGTCACCTACTGACATAGGGGACAAGATCTGCCTCAGTGGCACAGAGCAGAATAACCTGGGCTCAGGGAGGGTGTGCTCTTCTGCTGTCAGGTTGGGACATGCAATGCAGTTGATCGTGATCCATGTCCAGGGTTGTTCCCTAGAAGAACTTCCTTGGGCATCCCTCTCTTTGGGATCCATCAGTGGTTCTCACATGGCCCCACTTGCCAGGGGCTGCCTGTCTGTAGCTGTGACATGCCTGGCTGTTCTCTCTTCTTGGGGTCCCTCTTGACTGCATTTATCTGTGGTTACCTGAAATATGCTTTTATGTGAGATTTTCTTACCACCACTCTGTCAGGTGGATTCTCCAATGTCTGGTATCATGGTTGAGCTCATCAAGCAGCCCCTCTGCTCTCTCCTCTGCCCAGTTACCTAAATCCATCCTGCTTATGAGACTATCAGCTCTTTCAGCCCCTTATCTTCATTGACTGAAATTTGCCATGGGACTTAAAAGCAAAGGGACAGAGTGATGGGACAGGTCAGAAAGAATCATACTCATCATCGAAGGCTGGGGCAGGGGGATCAGAGCAGGGAGAGCTGGGAGGATTTCCTCGCATTTCCCTCCTCATGCTCACTTCTCTCTCTTGCCCCACGCAGTCGCCTTCATCATCGACCTGGACAGTGACACAGCTGACAAGTTCATCCAGCTGTTCGGCACCAAGGGGGCCAAACGGGTGCTGTGCCCCATCCCCTACCCAGAGAGCCCCACCCGCTTCATCAACTGCGAGCAGGTGCTGGGTTTGAACCTCATGAACAGGGGCAACTACTACTGGGAGGTGGAGCTGATCGACGGCTGGGTCAGCATCGGGGTTATCGCCGAGGACTTTGACCCGCGGGAGCCCTACAACCACGGCCGCCTGGGCAGGAACGACAGGTCCTGCTGCCTGCAGTGGAACGGCCAGAACTACGTGGCCTGGTTTGGTGGCTTCGAGTGCCCCATCCAGCAGCCCTTTTTCCACACGATCGGCGTCTTCCTGGAGTATTCGGAAAAGGCTTTAACCTTCTATGGAGTCAAGGACTCCAAGATGACCTGCCTGCAGCAGCTCAAGGTCTCCCCTTCTGCCAAGGGGAAGCCTGACCCATTCCAGAATAGGATCAACCGCCAGTTTGCCTCTCTTTTCTCTTGCAAGCTGAAGCCAGCCTTTTTCCTGGAGAGTGTGGATGCCCACCTGCAGATTGGGCCGCTGAAGAAGGATTGTGTGTCGGTGCTGAAGCGCCGGTGACTGCCCAGGGAGCAGGGCACAGACAGACCCACAAAAGCCTCTCCTGCAGGTTATTACCACCTCTCTTTGGTAGCCCTGTCTGTCTCTGTGGCAGCCCTCCCTCCTCTCTGCACTGTTGGGGACCCAGGGCTGGATGAAGCCTCCTGATGGGCAGGGCTGGGGGCCAGGATGGGGCTGGATCCAAGTGCCAGCTCTGCCACTGAGCAAGCTTGGGCGAGTCCCTGTGCTGCTCCCTGCCCCTCAGCTTCCCTTTCTGGACATCAGGGACTGCGACAGCCTTTCTTGGTAAAGTGTGCTGCTCAGAAGTGCCACAGGGATTTGGAGCTGTGCCTTGGCCACCTGCCCAGTCCCTCTCCTTTACCTCTGCTCATGCAGCCCCAGCAACTCGTGCAGATGCTTTGTGCCTTATCTCAGGCTCTGTTGCTGATGCTTTTTTAAGTGCTGCCTCCTCGACACCTTCTGCATGCTCCTAAGGAAGTGCCTTTGATGGAGCAAGCCCTGCGTGGACCAGGTGAACCCCCAAGGCAGTCTTCCCTGGTGCCACATCACCGCTGTGCCCTGGCATGGGTGAGATGGTGCTCTGGGGAGAGGGACGTGGAGGAGCCTGGCTGGGTGCTGGGGTGATGCTGGGGTGATGCAGCACCTCTCCATGCAGGGCTGCCCTCCCATTAGTGCTGCAAACGTGAAACGAGGATCTCTGCCCAGCTGGGAAAGGGAGAAACCTCCTGCCGAGAAGCAGCACCACTGTTCCCACCTGGAGATGGGGAAGGGAACAGCACAAACCAAATTTTGAGGATGTGCTTTAAGCAAACACATTCTTTGCAAAGTTTTACAGCCAAATTTCCCCCCATGTTTTTGTTGACACTACTGTTTTGGGGGCTTTTAGTACTGTTAAACTACCAACTCTTCAAGAGCCCTGGGCACACTTGAGCTGAAAATCTGCCCCTTAGCTTAGAGATTTTTAAGTGACAGAGGTGCTGTGAATATGTCCCAGAGATAAATGGTCTGCTTTAGTGTTGTAGGGACAGCTGTGAGTGCCTCGATAAAGGTGCAGCATCAGTCAGCTACTAAATGACCCTTTAGACTCTGGGAATAAGTAACAATTAACAAAAACTACTCTCAAGCGAGAGGGAACACTGTTCCCTTCAGGAAAGGTGGAAACTTGAGGCTGAGAGACCAAACTGCCAGTTCACATGTCCTAAGGGAGCTTTTTCAGAAGGAAAACACAGAAATACTGCCTGTGAGGGCAGCACAGAGCAGTCCCTGTCTCAGCACAGCGTGCCTTTCCACAAGTTTATTTTTTCTGGGGTTATTTTGCTACCTACCTCCCAAAGCTAGCTTTACAGAACCGTGGTGCTGTGTAATGTACACCTGGAGAGAAAATACAGAGGGTCAGGTTCTTCACTGGCGTGAGTGAGTCAGGGATGATGCAACAACAGTCAGCAGGGATAGTAAACAGCCCATTTAGCTAAATATATGATATATATACTTTTTTCCCCCCGAAGGATAAGCTGGAAATCATAGTGCTATATTCAAGTGAAGCCAAGGGAAAAATGTGAATGTGAATAAAAGGCAGGTACAAAGCTGGGAGGTTTGAAGTTAAAGGCACGGTTCATGTAAAGCCACGTTTACATGCTGAGGCTCAAAGAGCTCCTTTACTGCAACTCCTTTGCCAGCGCTGCCAATTCCTGCTGGCACAGAAAGAGCTGCCAGTCCCCAGAAAATTGGGATATTTGAGTGGATGAAGGGTCTGAGCGCAGCCACCCCTTCCCCGGGGCAAGGCTGGTGAGTCAGTTTGGGAAGGGGCTTGCTGGGATCTGTCTGCCAATTCCTCCTCCTCCTCCTCCACATGACGTGACTCCCAAACTGCTGTGAGCAGTGGGAAAAGGAACAGTAGGCCTTCCAGAGTGAAATCTTCAGCTGAAATCTTGGCCTTTCCTGGCTGGTGGGAATGCTGCCCAGACTTCTGCCCGGATGAGAATTCATTCCCTGCGTCCTGAGCTCCAAACCCTCTTTGTTTGGCTGGCGCCAGCGGCCCCTGCAGAGCTCAGGCCTTGCACGAGATGTCAGCGGTGACACAGAGCAGGCATCGCTGCTGCTCTGTGCACACGGGGAGAACTTGGAGTCAGGAATTCCTGATGGGATGAGAACGATGGAGCTGTGCCACAGCCCGTGCACGGTCACATCCTGGGAGGATGAGGAAGGGAAGGAACCTTCATCTCTACAGGAAGAGATCTCCCATGTGGGCCCCCATCTGCGCCCTACATCTCATTTATTCAGGCAAAACTCCCACCGTTTGCAGCGAGGAGTTTTGCCAGAGTAAACAGAGCAGATCTGGGTCTTTGTGCTGTTTCATTTCGCTGTAGGCAGATTGATTGCTCCACGGGGAAACCCGCGCTGGAGCCACGCATCCCGCCCTTCTCCACATTTCCCAATGCACAGACACAAACCTCTGACCCCCTTCAGGGCTTGGGAGGCTCAGAGGGATCCTCTCTTTCCACCCTGTCACCACGTGGGAGCAGCTCAGGAACCCACGGGGGTGTCTGGGCATGGTGTCTGGTTGTGCCGTGGCTTTGGCTGAATTCATGGGTGCAGCTCTGATGCCTTTTCCTGGTCTTAAAATCAAGAGTCAAACACGGTTAGAAGGGGAAAAGGGATTTTACCTTGGTATTTATTTTAGGGATCCTTAGGTGCACACGTCCAGGTCATATGCATTGAAATGCACCCTGCAAAAAAATGTCCACCCCAAAAGATCGGGTATATCATTATAGGTTTTACTAATTAGCAGATCTATCAAAGATTCCCCAATGAGAGGCTCGAGTGAGCCCCCCTCCCCAAGGAGCCTTCTCCTGGATGGTTCTGTCTTAGTTTACAGAATGTGTTCTGGAGAGGACCTTGGGCTCTGGGACACACTGATCCCTAACTACAAAGCTTCTAAAATGCTGAGTCTCTCAGCTTGACAAACAAGTCCAGGAATGGAGGCAAAAAGCACTGAGAATACACAAGTTGTAAAAAAAGGTATAACAGGGGTATAAAAGAAAAGGCAAAAAATCTTCATGGCATCAGCTCCATGGAGCTCCTGTGGATGCTCCACAGCTGGGAAGTGCTGCCCAACCCTCTCTTTCCTGCTGCTTGCTTTTATCCCGGTTGGGAGCACTATAAACCCTCCTGGTTTAGGGGTGATTTACAACAGGAGCAGTCCCTCAGCAGCTGGGTCAGAGCTTGCTCTGTGCTGCCAGTAATTTGGGGTGTAAACTGGAACCATTAGGGAATGTGCACTGCGCCAGCTCTGGATCCCTGATTTTGCTGTAAACAAGGGGTTAAATGCAGGGTGAGGTGAGTCGAGATGGATCGATAGCACTTGGCAACTTAAACAGCCTTTCCTTGTTCCCTTGGGTTATTTCTGCTGTCGCAGACTGTTCCTCTTTTTAATTAGGATATTTTAAAATCCAGTAACTGTAGGGTATTTTACAGTGTGTGAAAAAGACCATAACAGAATAATAGAATGGTGTTAGAGACTATGATTTGTCCATTAAATATTATACAGTCATTGCTCTGGGTTGTCTTTCCTTTAAATACCAAACCGTTTGAGTTGTCCCATTATCTCATGTTTACTTTTCTGTGTCCTGTACATCTGACATAAAATAACACAGATTTTATTTTCCAAGTGTGTCCAAGGGAATTCTGCCATATACACATTTTTATTGCAAAAGGAGCAGAAGAACCTTAAAATCCAATACCAGTTGTCAGCCCTGGGCAATTCAAAGCAGCAAATTGTCTCAGTTGTCTCTTCTGTGTCCTCATACTACAAATAAAAAAGATTAACAGATTAGGTGTTTTTTCCTTAGTGTTTTCAAGTTTGAGAGTATAAATTTCCAAGATTTTCTATGTGATGAGGAGGTCTAGAGCTCCACACACACACTGGCAATTACAGCAGCATCTTTTTTAAGTGAAGGCTGCTTTTTTTAATCCCAAATGCCAACTGGAGTTAGGATAAAAATGTTATTTGAGTCTTAGTTCGTGCAAAGTGCCAATGCTCCATCTGGGCTTTTCAGTGGAAGCCGAGTGGATTCTGCTTCTGACTTTAATAGGAGAAGAATCAGGACTATTTGTTATGGCTGTTTCTTAAAAGGGAAACTTACTGCTTATTGAAAAAGCGGATATGAAAAGCACAAACTTGTTCTCTTCTTGCCAAGAAACAGTACAGATTATGTCACTGCATTTATTTAAATCTGGTTTCCATTATGTCGTTTTTCTGCTTTTCCCCCCCACTCGCGTCTGGTTCTCAGGCACTCAGACAGGACTGGGCTGCAAACCCAGGGAATAGCTCAAATCCATCTAAAAATACATAATATAAGGTAATATATGCTCTTATTTATATATTTTTGATACACAGCTGTCAGTTACTGATCTGAGGGAGCCCTTCAAACAGTGGTTAGTTTTGCAGGGTTCCTATTTTTAATGAAGTTATGCAATCATTAAGTTTTTAAAATTCCTCCTACTTGCACACCTGGAGGCAGGAGTTTAGACCCTTCCTGCAGATCTGCACGTGCCACAAGTATTTCCTTGCTCCCAGATTCCTGACAGACAGACACACAGACACGGTCCTGGCTTGTTTATAGGGCAATGGGTTAGCCCTTCTAGTTTAACACACTGCAGTAGAAACGGGTAATTTTTTGGATGTACTTGATTCCATCACTGAAAGCAGCCAGTAACAGGATCAAAAATCTGTTTGCAAGTGTGCGAAACAGGAAGTGCCCATCTAGTGGGAATTTTAAAAACCGTTGGAAATGGAGCATCTTCGCTGTTTAAGGGGGTAAATTTCACTTCATGTGCAGAACCGCCAGATATGAGGGATTATTTATTATTATTATTATTTATTTTACTCTACCAAACAGCACAGTTACAGAGAGACATTGTGGCAGGCCCCGAGGCGGGCAAGGGGGGGTATCATGGCGGCTGGCCTACAACTCCCAGCATGCACCGCGCGAAGAAGCACGCGTTACCTCCTCTATCGATGGCGATGACTACAACTCCCAGCATGCCCCACCGGCCCAATGACGCCAGCGCCTTTTTCCCGCGCAGGCGCAGAGTGGGCTCGATGCTGTGAGGAGGAGGAGGAGGAGGCGGAGGAGGCGGCGATGGCGCTCAACAAGAACCACTCGGAAGGCGGCGGCGTCATCGTTAACAACAGCGAGAAGTGAGGTGCTATCCCCTTCTCCCTTCCTCCGGCCGCGGGAGCCGGGGGATAGCGGCGCGCTGCCTTCTCCCCCCGCCCTCTTCCTGCCTTCCCCCTCAGGGGGAGGGGTTGTGTGGGTCGGGGTTGGGGGGGGTGCTGAGAGGGTGAGGCGGTTAAAGGGGGTGGTTTAACCCTCTTGGTGCCGGCGTTGTTCGTCCTCCCCTCGTTTCCCTACGGCTTAGGGGCTTTACGTACCCTCCTGCCCCAGGGCCTGCGCGGGGGGAGCTCTGCTGGGCCTCAGCCGCGGGCCTTGCTCCCCCTACACCGCTCCCCTCAGCATCCTGCCGGTCCCCCAGCCTGCTGCTGGCTCTTGCTGCTGTGCCCAGTCTCTCCCCCGAGGGCTCAGGAAGGGCTGGCAGAGCTCAGCTCCCGCCCAGGTGATCTGGCCTGGACGCAAGCCTCCCCTCTCGGGGATGCTGCACCTGCATCGTGCCTCAGCTCAAAGGCTGCCCACGGTGGTTTGCTGGGTTCCTGGAGCACAGCTCCCTTTCTGTGTGTGCGGGAAGGAGCGACAGTGTTGGAAAAAGGTGCTGGGATATAACCATGGAAACGGCAAGCCTCCACAGAGCTGCCTCTGTCTGCATGGCAAAGGGCTGTCCGCACCCGCTGTCTGCCAGCGTGGTTCTGACGTGGCAGTCATCTGCTTCGGGCACAAAGGAGTGGTTCATCCTTCAGCGCTTCTTTACACGGGGCCGCTTAAACATTGATGCAGGAATTCTGCGCCTGACTTCCACTTGGGATGTGGCATTTCTTAGAAGGCTTTAGTAAGATCAACTCAGGTACTTAAATTTGCATTCCCTGAGAGAACTGCAGCAGCTGAAGGTGTTGCTGTTCCCGGCTGTCAGCCTGCCTTGGATCAGGGTCTGTCTGAAATGCTGCAGCCTGAGCAGAGCTGGTCCCACTGCCCTTCCCGAGCTTTTCCTGGAGGGACAGGTATTTACTGGAAGAAGGGAAAGGCAAATGACTGAGCATGGAAACACGTCAGCTGCCAAAGATAGAGGTGGTGGAGGTTTCTGCAGCTTTAGGGATTAGAGTTCCTAATGTGGGTGCTGTAATGTCAATACAAGTTACCTGCTGTGTCCATGCAAAGGTTTTAATCAGGTCAGTTTGTAATTGAGAATTAAGGAATCAGTGCAGGCAACACGAGTTAATGAAGTCTTGTGGCAAGGAAGGGGAGTTCCTCTGGATCACATTTTTGTGTCAGAGGTGCTTGAGCTGTGGTGAGACCTTCGAGAGCTGTGTTGCATAAGCAGCCTGAGCAGTTCCTTCTCCTGCAGTCCTTTCTCTGTCGCATTACTTGCAGGCAACTGACTTAGGGAACTGATCCAGTAGAAATGCAAAATGATTTAAAACGAAAGTAAATGTCTTGAGATTTCGATTGATTTGGTGCCTGGTTATGCAGACAGCAGCAGCAGCTGTGTCAGCACACTGAGAAGGGAACAAGCAGCCAGTGATACTTCAGTTGCTGCTGCCAACAACAACAACAAAAAAGGCAAACCAGAACTGATTTTGTCTGCTCAGCATGGCCTGAGGTTACAGGTGGTTTTGGGAGGTCAGTAAACTTCTGTGCAGGCTGCACTTCTGCCTTGAGCTGTAGCTCTTGTCTCTTGCAGTGTTTTGATGACCTATGACCATGTAGAAATTACCTTCAGTGATCTGGAGCCGATGCCAGAGGCCTTCAAGGGGACCAAGAAAGGGAGCGTTTTCCTGACTCCCTACCGGGTAAGTGGTGAAAGGCTTTATCTCGTGTAAGGAGATAACAGTCCTGGAGTCTGTATTTAAATGTCCTCAGTGCATGAAAGTCAGGATAATCTACTCCTGCTTGAAGTGTAGCTCATCCTCTCCCTCTGGAAAGCATTATGAATTCACGGCATATCCCATCTATTTGTCAACAGATAATAAATCTGATTAGTTCTTGTACAGGCAGCTGTTTAGTACATCAGGTATCTTTAAACTGGAAATTAACAGTGGTCTGGAAATGCTGAATGCAACAGCACAGCTACTAAATCATAGCTGTGTGGAGCAGCAGGTTCTCTGGGAGCTGGAAGGAGTATTACCTGAGCAAGGGACTTCCTGGAAGGCTTTATTACCTTGAGGATTTGGTTTACCCCTGTGGCTGTTCTCTGTAGCTTTTGGCTTGCAGAAGTGGTGATGTGGGAGGGAGTTTGAGTCCATGGAGAAGTCTGTTCAGATAATAAATCAGGGTTGTGTTTCCTGTTTATTTTGAATAGCTCTTGTAATGTTACTTTCTTTTCAGGTTATCTTTGTGTCGAAGGGGAAGGATGCTATGCAGTCATTCGTGATGCCCTTTTACTTATTGAAGGATTGTGAGATCAAGCAGCCAGTGTTTGGAGCAAATTACATCAAGGGCACAGTGAAAGCAGAGGCAGGAGGTAGGTATCACACAGTGTGTGTTCTGTGTCTCAGTTCAGTGCTCACTTCATAGCAAAAACCTGGCTAACCAAAACTTGACACTGTCCAAATGCATTTTCACACGCCTGCTAAAATGTGTTTCTTTCTTTGGCAGCTAAAAATGCTCCCCTTATCAGCTCCCTGTTCAGTTACAATGAGCAGATCTGCTCTGCAACCCATCTCATTCCTGCCCTCTGCAAAATACTAAGTTCAATTAAACAAGTGATCTCAGCAAATAAACATCAGAGTGGAGTCAGCAAGAATGAGCATGTAATTTTGCTTTGGTCACTTGGGGGTCACCTCTCCCACCTGTATCCAGGTCCTCCTGTGCCAAAAACTCAGATTCTTTCTGGCTCTGTTTGGGTTCAGGTGGAGATCCCCAGAGCACTTTTTCCATCATGTTTCTTGTGCAGTTCAAGGACAGGTGTGCTGTTGCTGTAGTGCATCCTGGCAGTGAAAATGGCACTTGGAAAGGACTGTCTTGACATCAGGGAAGTTAAGGAGCTGTTTCACATTAAACTCAGTGAGAAGGCTGTGGCAGGCATTTTCAATAATAATTTTGGTTTTCACTGGTTTTTTTACCAAAGGCACAAAGTTCAGGAAACTTTCATCCTCAGCTTGATTCAGTCTGTAGTTGTAGCACAGAAGTCACAGCACAGGGTGTAGGAGCTTTCAGCTGGAATCCTGAAAGCAGCTTCTGCATGGGAGCTGAGTGGGACAATCCAGCATGAGAGGGAGCCTGAGCAGTAATGACAAACTAAACTGTGTGAAAGGCAAAGGGCTTTAGCTAAATCTTTGTGAATTTTCCCCAGAGGCCATCTCTTTTAATGATGATGTTGTCTTAACAGCCATGAGAGTCTGGTTTAGCTTAAAAGGCTCTTTAATCTACTTGTTTCTGTTTCAGCACAGCTTCTGCTTTGATGCTTTCTTGGGACTCTGGACT
This sequence comes from Corvus cornix cornix, assembly GCF_000738735.6. Lineage (NCBI taxonomy): Eukaryota > Metazoa > Chordata > Aves > Passeriformes > Corvidae > Corvus > Corvus cornix. Next base: position 4,759,111 of record NC_046347.1, read on the forward strand.
GTGTGTGTTTTTCTTTTTTATACTGTAATATGAGATGTCACTAATTTATTTGTTTTTTTAATTATTATTTATCCTGACTTGAAATGTCTTCCGTGGGCTCTAATGGATTTATGTGGACCATGTTTTTCATTAAGCTCTTTGCTTCATTGGGCACTCAGACTCCCAAACTAATTTGGAGCCGACAGGTGTAGTTGCAAAGGCTTTTTAGCAAACGGGATTAACAAAATCCCTGTCTTCTGCACTAATCTTATCCAAAGCAAGAGCAAATCCAGCACTCCTGATAGCTTGGCCTGTGGCAGCTGCTGTGGCAACAGCTACAACTCCAGAAAGCTTATGAAGGTCTCCCTCATGGATGTTTCTGCTTCAGGTGTCTCTTGACGTGACAATACCCCAGTGTGATTTTTTTTCTGATGATACCATAATTCTGTCACTTCCTCTGCTTTGTTTTTTTCTTTTTCTTTTAACTTGAATATTTGGGATAAGCTCTTTAAAGAATTATATACAGAGCATCTGTAGATAGAGCATATAACCTAAATAGCATGGAAATGGCTTCTCCTTGCTGTCTTTCCTCCCTCAGGTGGCTGGGAAGGATCTGCCACATTCAAGATGACCTTTTCAGCTGGGGGTGCAATTGAATTTGGGCAGCGGATGCTGCAGGTGGCATCACAAGGTATGGAAGTCTGGGGGTATCTGCCGGAGTTTTGTGGGTTTAGGACCCTTGGCTGTGTCTGAAGCTTGCTTTAAAAAGTATTTTTTTCACATCCAATGAGCAGCAGATTTATTGGGATGACACTTTTTTTTCTGATAAGGACTCTCTAAGTTTGTTGGAGTTCTTGGCCTGCATTTGAGGCAGGCTTGATGTTCTGATGAGGTCTTGTCTTTGTTTTTCCAGTCTCCAGAGGTGAAATACCCAGTGGAGCTTATGGCTATTCCTACATGCCAAATGGATCCTATGCTTTTGCACCCCCTGCAGCTAACGGGGGCTATCCATACCCACCTCCTCCTCCAGGTAAGCCTGGGAACTGAGGCTGGGGATTGTTCTAGTTAGTAAGAGTTAAAACAGGTAAAAAGGGCAAGAAACACAGATTTTACACGGTGTTTTAGTGATGACTTGCATAGCTTTTGTTCCTGAGTTTAGTTATGTTTGCCTTGGCTTCTTTGGGTTGATAACTCCACCCAGGGGAGTTAAGTCTCTTGCTGTGTGATTTCCTTTCCTGACAGACTTTTATCCTGGTCCTCCTATGGCAGATGGAGGCATGGGCTACATGCAGCTTCCACCCCCACCATACCCAGGGCCCATGGAACCCCCTGTCAGTGGCCCGGACCTGCCCTCCACTCCTGCAGGTAAGGAGTGTGTCCAGGTGAATGAACTCACCACAGTTTTGTTAGGAGTGAAACAGACTTTACTTCTTGTCTTTTGGGGAACTTTGAAGCTCCACTTAGAAGTTGAAATTTGTTTAGAAAAGGGATTAGGAAGCTCCCCTAATCTCCAGCTTTGTATGTCCAGCTCAGTCTGGAGTCCAGCCTGATTCTCTCCGGGGTGGACACCATTAATGGGTATTTTACGGATGGATTTATTATTCTTTTGATAGAAAAAATACAGTTTGTGATTCTCTTGTGGTGGTAATCTTGCCCTAATGGATGAATACAAGGAAACTGATGGTGAAACGTGTTTGTGGTCCATTTTAGTTCTCAGCTGTGTCTTGGGTGATATTTTCTTCCCCTTCCCCTGTTTCACTCTTAATGTGATTATTTTTCCTGAAACAATATGGAACAGGGGAAGAGATGATGGAAAGGAGCTGGGGAAATACAGCCTCATTTTTCACTCATTTGGGATTTATTAAAATGAAAAAAGAGCTATTGTGGTTGGACATAGCCATAGACCTCTTGCAGATAAGAATATTTGTTTGAATAAGGATTTAACTTTTCTCTTTGGTTTGAATAAACAACCATTCATCTTTGAACTATTATTTGGAAAGCGGCACTGCTCCAGAGGGTTGTACAAGATTTTTGTATTCTGCAGAAATAGAGGATGTGGATTATCCTCATAAATTACCATCTTTAATGCAAGAATCCCCTAAGCTGCTATAAACTTGTGCTGATTTTTGTCTTGCCTGGTGTTTTCACTCTCAGGGAGGATGGTTTATTCACTGCCGGTTTATAAAGGGTATTGTCTGTATTTAGGCAAAGCAGCAGCAAGCATTTCTTTATGGCTGACATGCCATGTCCCAGGTGACATTTCCAAACTCAGTCTTTGTCTGTTTCACTGGGTATTGACAATTCTGTGGTAACTGGAAGAGATAATGCTCAATTGTGTGTGTTGTAGCTATTTTGCAAATTGAGCACTGGTCATATGGTGCTCTTTTAGTAACTCTTGATGGCCAGGAATTCTTGTTTTATTGTAAGAGTTCTCTGTGTCCCCCTAACCTGACTCTTCTCTCCGTGTGACAGCTGAAGCCAAGGCTGCTGAAGCTGCTGCCAGTGCTTACTACAGCCCAGGCAACCCCCACAATGTCTACATGCCCACGGTGAGTCCCTGTTGCTCTGCGTTTGCAGGGGAGCCCAAGTGTGTGTCTGGCAGATCTCTCAGTGGCACAGCAAAGTTCATCTGAATTCATGTTGGTGTCTTGGGTGTTTTGGGGGCTTTGAGTTTAATTTTTTATTCTTACCCATGCACTGATGTCTTTTTATCATCTTTATTGCAGGACCAGCCACCCCCTCCTCCATACTTCCCACCAGAGGACAAGAAAAACCAATAAGCTGACAGAGAACTTCTCCACGACTCATTGCTTTCTTTTTTTCCATTTTGGCAGAATTCTGGGGCACGGTCCATAGCACTGAGGAGTAGAGCCTTCCCCCAAGGCACACTGCTTTCAGGGGCTCTAGTACTAGGTCTGTGCAGAGCAAGGGGAGGGATGTTGGCAGCCTGGCTCACCTCTGGAGCTCTGAGGGTTTGCTGTCCTGCAGCATTCCCTCCTCCCTGTGTGCAGCATCGCTACACCTGGGGGTTCTCTTCATCTGTGACTGCTTCCCTTAGCTCTGTTTCTTTTGATACTTAAATTACACCTCTTTAGAGTCAGCATCTGCTCTAAACTGCTAATTAACATGATCATGACATGGAAACAAGGCCCTTGGACATGGTGGGTATCTTGAATTTACCTGAGTGTGCATCCAAGAGCACCTCTGGACACAGGGATGCCTCTGGTTATTCCTTTTAATCCAGAGTGTCACGTCCAACTCTTTGCTCTTGAGAAAGGGCTTCAAAGGAAACCTTTGGGATCTCAAAGGAAATACACACCTGTGGCATTTTTCAGATATATATTCAACTTTCTTGGGTTTCTTTGTTTTTAGTCATTCCTGACAATCATAGTGAGTAATCTGGTAGCCCTTCAGATTTCCCTGCTGTGCGCCATGTATGACAGTGCTGACCAACTTCCCTTCCTCAGACACACTGCTCTTCACAGGGTTCTCCAGTAGCATCTGACCAGTTTAGATCCCATGGGAACACTAATATTTCTGTTGTCTCTATTTTCCAGTTAGATATGTGAGTTCATGGAATATTCTCCTCATAGTCTGTAACGCACTTTTGTTTTTCCTTTGTTGTAACACAAGTTACACTTTTTGGCCAGTGAAGCATCTTCCTGCTGTGATTTACCTGGTGAATTAACAGCTAATGGGCAGAAAACAGTTGACTTCTGCCCTGGAAGCACTTGAGAGAATATGCAAAACATTGGAATAAGCTGTAAGGTCCAAAGTGTTGTTTATTGCTGTTTGTGTTCCTGGTCCAGCTGTGAATTCCCAGTCACCTGAACGCAGACTCCTCATAGCATTGATTCCTTGGTCTCATTAGCGACAACTCCAGGACTGATCAGAATCTGGGCTATGAAGCTTTTGTGCTGTTCAAAGCTTTGCACAAGTCACACTTTGCTGACTTCTGACAGCTGGGAGAGAAAATCCTTCCCAGCAAAGTGTGACAGAGGATTCTGTGCTAGGGAACTGCTGAGACTTGCTGCATGCAGCCTGCTCGGAGAGAAAAAAGGTCCACCTCTTGTTTTCTTTTTGTTTGAGTTTAGCTGATTAATGAAATTGCTACTGTTTGTGCACTGACTTTTCTAGAATTGCTACTGCGGTGATGTAAAGAAATGGTTATTTAAAAAAAAATATTTATTTTGAAAGCATTTGATTAATATATTAATGTGAAATGACTTCTGAATGCAGATCTGTTTTGCTAAGACTGTGAAGTAAAGAGAAATGAGCTCAAAACTTGGGGTGGTTGTGTGTGTGTGAGCAGGCAAACTTCTGGTGAGTTGGTAGCTTTGGATGGGGAGAGGAAGAATTAGAAGCAAAATCACTTGGATTTTGTTTGTGGCTCTTCACTGGTGACATCATTTGCTAGATTTCTCTTGGGTGACTTTATGAATGAAAATAAGATGTTAAAATATTTCAGCAGACTCCCATTTCACAGTTCCTGTTGGAAGCTGGTGCAGCAGCTGCTTTACTCTACCCAGATGTGTCACCCAGGTTGTTTTTCCAGACCAATTGTCCTCATGAAAGTTACAACCTGTTCACTATTTTACTTTGCAAGAAGTAGCTGGGTGATGCAGCATAATTAATGCTTCTAAAATATGTCTCTAATTAGAAACAATCCACAATTTTATCTTCTTTTTTCCTGTAAGTGTGCTGAGGTGCCTGGGTGGTTGTGCCCAGTGAGGTCGGAGCTCTCTCAGGTGTGCTCCACCTGTGCTCCTCTCCCTGGAAAAGCTGAGTTGTGCTCCAGCAGCAGTGCCAGAGCTGTTCCTCTCTCTGAGCTGAACCAGCTGTGTCAGTCTCACCTGGCAGGGCAGGAGGGGAATGTTCCACATGGGAGCAGGTCCTGCTTAGTCCCCCTGCCTCACACTGACACCTGTCAAACAGGAGTTACCCAGAAGCTGCTCTCCAGGTATCGTCCAAACCTCACTTGGTTTCATTCCTCTTCCCAGCAGCTGCTGTGGCTGCCTTCATTCTCTTGAATTCTCTGACCAGCCAGCAGGGGACATCTTCCAGATTCTGCTCATTTTTTACACCCCTTTTGCCTCTCACATCCTCCCACATGGCTGTTTTACTGCATTTTAAGGCTGGCTGAGCCACTTGGGTTTGTTTTCTGTAGAAGAGCTGGGTGAAGGAGGAAAGCATTGAGACAAAATTTTACAGTCCAGTAGGAGCTGAATAAATCCTGACTTCTGAATTAAATTACTTCAAGGTTTCTTCAATCACATCTGTCCAACTGTAAGATGGTGCTGAAATCTTTCTGTTCTGGCTCATTCCCAGTTACCCTCTACTCTGAGACAGAATCCTAGAAAACACAGATTGCACGAACTTTCCAGATCTCTCACCCAACCCCACTCCCTGTGCAGCTCTCAGGCCAACAAACAGAACAAATCCATGAGGGTTTTTTAAAAGCCTTTCGTCAGCTAAGTATGCTTGAGAGAGAATATTTCGATATCTGCTCCTATGGGAACTCAGCTCCATGGTTCGAGCTGAGTCACTTCCCTTAGAGTGGAGAAGTGGCAAGACCTGCAGAGACACCATGAGGTTTCTGTCTGGCAAAAGGGAAATACATTCAAAGGATGAGTCAGGCTGGAATAAATGAAATACTCCTTAGCACGGGTGTCAGAGGGCTAAATCTGGATCTGGAGCTGTGGGCTCTCCGCAGTGGTTTGAGGTTGAATGTTCCCATTTCCCCAGGCTGGAGCTGGGCATGGTCTGTGGGGAGGGGAGGAGGACGAAGCCAAAAAAAGAGATTGGGCGTGGTCTCGATGTGTTTGGAGTGTGCTGATGGGGAGTGAAGCACATTTTGGGAATGCTGAAGCTGTGGGGCCAAAAGGCTGGGCAAGTCACACAGCCAGCAAGGGTCAGGCAGGTATTGGGCTGAGTGGAGCAGCACGATTTGGGAATCCAGATTTTAGGGTGCTGGTGAGAATCCCTGCCAAAACTCCCAGATTTAGCCTTGGTACTCAGCACTCCCTGCCATCTTCTTGTTGGAAACTGGGAGCTGTTCTTTGCTTGGGAAAGGGCTCAGGGAGGGTGGAAGGGTCAACAGTTCTGCAGCCCATGCAGAAGGTTTTAAATATTAAAGCAGGGAAATGCAATTTGGAGTCTGCTGCTGCTCTGGAAGTGCAGTGGGAGTAGGGCAGGAGGAGATGTTGTGCATTAATATGACTCCAGGTCTGGTCCCTGCCTCAATGATTAACTGGCTGTGCAGCAGGAGGCTGCCATGTGACAGCTGGATTGGTACCATTAAATTCCAATCTGAAGGAAAAGAGGAGGCACAGGGAACAATTGGTGTTGGATCCTTCGGCAGAGGCAGATTTTTCCACCACCACCACCATCTACAGTTCTGTCTCTTTGATGTGACTTGGGCTCTTCACTTGAGAAGTCTCTCCCTGCCCCTGCTGCTGGGAAACGTGGCTGTTTCCCTCCTTTGGGGAGTGTGGGGTAACTGGGTATTTCCAAAGTGCTTTGAGATCTTGTGCAAAGAGGTGTTGCTGCAGGAACCGCAGGTGCTACTGACAGATTTCCTACTGTCAGCCCTGAAATCTTGGTGCTGTCCCTGGGGGCTGGGGAAGGCCTTTACCTTAGAAGGATTACCCCATCCTTAGGGATTAAGGATCCTTACCCTGGAAGGGTTGCCCCGTCCTGTGTGTGCTTGCCCGGGGTTGCTTCCAGACAAAGGAAGAAACAGAGCCCTCTTCCTCCACATCATTCTGCCCAGGTTTTACCTCAAGTGCTCCAGCTTCATGCGACCTATTCCCTAAAAACCATTATTTTGCATTAATTTCTTTCTGGCTGGGGGGATGCACTGAGCAGCCATAGGGACCAGGGTTAAGGCCACTTGGCCAGCACCTCCCTGTCCTCGGTGTGCCTTCTTCTGGAGATCATGAGGACTTCTCACCACTCACAGAGGTGTAGATGGTCAAACTGTGCCTCTGCCACATGATGGACACTGTGATTTATCAGCTCTGCCTCACAGCGCTGTCTCCCTTTGCAAGCACGGCTGGAGGTGGTGGGAGGCGTGGGGTGAAGTTTGGATCCAGCTGCTCCCGGAGCACCCAGGAGCAGAGCCAGGAGCAGAGCCAGCCCTCACTAGTGAGCAGCTCCTGTCGCATCACAGGCACCTCCAGCTGTAAAGAACTGCCAGGGGTGTGTTGGAGGTGAGTTTTGCCAAGGCAGGCTGTGATCAGGAGGAGTTTCAGGTTAGAGCTGCACAGAAAAGCCCAAGTGACAAATGTGAGGTTTGTGGGTGGGGAGGAAACCCTGGGATGTGCAGGGTGGGGATCTTTATTTCAGTCAAGGCTCTCTCAGCAGCCGTAGCAGCTGTTACTCACCTGGTCTGCTCTCTGGAGTGAGTCAGCTCCAAGAGACTGGAACCAGTATTTCAGCCCCCTCCTTGCTCAAGGGCTGGCCCTGTGCCACTGAGAGAGGCCCCAGCGGGACATGAAGTGGCCCACGTCACGGGGAGCAGGAGCACGGACTTGTACCTGCTGCTGCTGGCTGCCAGATCTCCCACCTCAGGTCCTCAAACGGACCAGGATCCCTCCCTGCTGGGTCCTCCCAACCCACCTGCCATTTCCTACACAACTCCTATGGTTTCCAGACGCTGGAGCAAAAGGTATCAGCTTGGCTCCATTTAGGAGCTCAGCTCAGCAAATCCCGTCTTTCTAAACTTTTCCTTTCCCTTGTTCAACTTGTGTCTCTTCCTTCTCCTCCTCCTCCTCCTCCTCCTCCTTTTCCATGTACTTTGCTCTGTGAGGGCTGGGCTCTGGCTGGGACACACTGCCTCTCCCCTTGGCCCAGCCTGACTGCAATAATATTCCATGTTTTGGCATGTCCCTCTGGAATGTGGGGGCAGTGGGAGGGGTTGTCCTTCAGCCTCCTCCCATCATCCAAGCTTGTGGAGCTTGGTGGGCTCCTCAGGGGCTTTGGCAAGGGTGTGGGGAGAACTGTTGGTGGAAAAGCCATGGGGAGAATGCTTTGTGCTGAAGCTGGTCAGTATTTGGTGTCTGTGCTCCGGATTAACCTGGTTCATGGGCACCATGGGGGCATGGAGGTACCTGGGTGTCAGCCCCAAGTTCTTCCACCTTCACAAACATTCCCCTGGCCCCTCCTCAGCTCAGGCACATGCTGTAGGTCCTGCTTTTCTCAACTCAGCCCCCAAACCAGCAAATAAATTGGCTTTGAAATCTGTATCCCCCATTCACTGTCCTTGCAGTGAGGGGATGATAAATCCAGTGTCTGAAATGGAATTATCTCACTGGGAGAGGGAAGTGGAAGAAATACTTGCTGCATACACAGCACATGACAGTGATGGTGGAAACATTTTAAAGTGGTCACAAGGTGCTGTGAGGCAAATGAGAGACATCCAGGTCTACACATGAAGTCTGTGACCTCCTCAGATTCATCCTTGCACATCCCTGCGATGGAGCTGGCAGCTCTTGTGCCAAACCCCTGCTCCTGCACAGGGCTCCCAAGGGGAACAGAGCTTTCACAACTGCCCTGTCCTGTGTGGGTGGCTGGGAGTCCCCTTTGCTCTTCCCAGAAGGATGGAGTTTGCCTTGACATCCTTCTAAGATGCCCCAAATGAGGTGGGAGGTGCTGTGTGTTCCCCACTTCCTTCCCAGGTACCACCATCTTTTGGGAGGTGCCCCCAAAGTGCTCAGGAGAGCCTGTGGCAGGAGAGATGTGGGGTCAGGGCAGGAGTAACTGGAAGGCCCCACAGGAAGCAGGGAGGGGGGATGACTGACATCCCTCCCAGGTATGGAATCGTTGGCCCCACAGCACCCAGTGGGTCTCAGGGGGATTCCCCACCTGGGCAGCCCCAAAGAGGGAGAACAGGGATGTCTTTCTCATTTTGAAACCACCTTCCTCCCCCCCGCCTAGTGACTGCACTGTCCACCTTGCCAAAGCCTGGAAGGCACCACTGGGTTTTGCAGAGTCATTGGACCCGTGGTTAAAAGGAGAAGTGAGGGAGGGACATGTTGAAATCAGTTTTTTGACTATTTGCCCATTTCCATCCGAGAGATAAGGGTGAGGCCAGGCTGCGGCTTCAGGATCGAGACAAGAGGTAGGAGATAAACTGCTATTAATGCTGATGGAGAGTCCTTTCCTAACAGGTTTTCCTTTAAGGGGAAGATGATTCCCTATAAAGAAGGTGATGATGCTTGTTCTTTGGAGATCTGTTTTCTCAGCAGCCCCTACAACCCCATTCACCAGCGACCTGTGGACTTTAGTTATACCGGGGACAGGTATAAAGGGTTTTCCTTTAGGATGACTTCTTTTTAAAAGGAACATAAGGCTTCAGTCCATATTGTGCATAAATACGGTGGCTATTTTGGGAGGCAGACTGACAGTGTGGGAAGGGGGGGCTGTTGTGGGGAATGCCGACCCCCTCCCTCTGGAAAGTCCTGCCTCGGATGTCTGGGATGTTTTGCTAGTTGTCTGCCAGCGTGGGGAATGGAGTTTGCCAGGATTGTCTCTACTAACTAGAAATCCTTGCTCATTCTGGAGCTGCCTTTAGGGCTTCTCTTATTGTTTCCCGGACAAGGAGTAATTCGAGGTGCAAATACTGGAGCTTGGTGATTTTTGTCACCGGTATTTTGTGGAAGGGATGGCTGCTGGTAAAACCCGGGGGGGAAAAGGACCAAACAGCTCTCCCTTGGCACACAGAGAGGCTCAAATCCCTGTGATCCCTGCACTGAGTCCTGCCTAAGGACCGTGCTGGCCTCTGATGGGAGCTGAGTGCTGCCCACCCTGCCGGACTGTGCCTGAGCATTTCAGTGGGCATTGCAAACCAGGCAGTGGCCACCTGGGGAGCTGCTGGGGAAAGTGCTTTTAAACAGACTCTCCCACACTGCAGCTGAACTTTTCCTTTGTAAAGCCTGCACAACCCCAGCCCAGCCACCAGCTCCTGGCTGGAGGGTCACTGCCTGATGTTTAGCAATAGTTATGACTGGATTTTTTTTCTCCAGTGTTACAAGGAGGAAAGAAGTGGATTTGAGGACTGACTAAACTCTTTCAGCTGTTCTCTGTGCTGGTTGAGGCAAGAGACATCCTGACTGCTGTTATTTTTTGTTGGCAAGAAGCAGTGAAAGGTGTGAGCAGCTCAAGGATGCTGTGTCCGTGTCCTGCCTTCACCTCTGGGGTTGCTCTTTGCTGGGCCAGATTTTGCTTTTGCAATCAAAGCTAAAAGCAGAGATGACAGCAATGGTTTCCAAAGGCCATTGTGCACTTTTCTCTACTTCCCACTGACAACATTTTGCAGGGGAGCAGAGCACTGATGTCCCAGATCAATAAACTGCATTTGTGTGTGTCACGGGGCAAGAATCAGCTTCTCCACCACGTCTCCCTCCATCAGCAAGGGAGGAGATGCTTTTAAAGCTGTTTGCCCAAGGTGAGCCAATGGGAAAAGGCTGGATAAAGCCAAGGCTGAGGCTGGCAGGGCTGGGTAAGCACCTCTGAGCATCTCTGGCACCAAAGGGAACGGGCGTTCTCACTACATGTGGGGTGAGGAGGGGGCTCCAGTGCCAAACTGGGGAGTGCACAAGAAAGGGTTCTGAAGCCCAGTTCCTTGGGGCGCCCAGTTCCTTGGGGCACCCAGTTCCTGGGGACAGTTACCAGAGCCCTCCTGTCAGGGGAGACAGCAGAAGTGTAACAAGCAGCTTTTTTCAGACCTCAGGGGACAAGGCTGACAAATCACAGGAGTGGATTTCAGCTTTTTGGTGTCTCACTGTATCTCTGGATTATTTTTCTGTAGATTATCTTGGCATCCCTCTGCCCTGGCAATTCACTGTGTTTATGTTGTGCAGCCCCTCTTGGCCCCAGTCCTGTACTGGTTGACCTGGATAAAGAAAATCTGCCCCCCACATCAACCCCCTGCCTGTGCTCTCAGCCCTTTGTCCATCTCCTGGTCCTGCAACCTCAGGGAACCCTTTTGCCATTATCACCTGCTCTTACAGGGTTCCAGGGCAAAGGGAAGGTCCTAAACTAACCTGCCTCAACTGAAGGACTGGATGAGTGCAAGGCTGGAAGGGCCTGGCTGCCTGCCCTCCTCCTCTCGCAGGGATGCTGCTGCCAGCATCCTCCTGCAGCCGTGCTTGGAGCCAGTGTGCTCTGGGTCTCTGTGCTGATGGACTCTGACTCCTTCCCTGCTGTTAAGGAGACAAACTTTCCAGTGCAGTTTCCATGGTCATGGTTTCCTGTTTGGATTCAGCACAAATCCCTGAGTGCCTGCACAGTACCACTGATCCCAGTGTGGAGCCACTGCTGCCTGTGTTACAGCTGAAGCACCTTTTTAATGGCTTTTGGACCTTCCAGGGGACAGAAAGAGGCTGGGAACACAGCACAGGGCCTGTGGCTCCTCAGCAGCCCCGGCAGGGACACCAAACCCCAGCAGTGACACTGAGCATGGGCTGTCATCCTTGTCCTTCCCCGGCCTGTGGGTCCGGCCGCTGAGCAGCAAATGCTTGTGCAGCTCAAGAGCTCCTCCAAAGCCCAGGCCGCTCTCAGCTGTGTCTGTAGGCACAACAGACACCCAGGAGCAAGCTGGCTCTTCCCCATGCCATCTCCTGATGCCCAGCCAGGCCTTCCCCCACCCAGTTTGTTATCAGTGAGAGCATCCTGATAGGGATCTGCGAGGGGAGGGCACGGCTGCCGGTCTGTGACAGGCAACTGCCTGGCAGGTTCCAATCAGATAAAGCGTTTACAAGAATGAAAGCTGATAGTAAAGAACAAATTTTCAACTTCATTTCTTGCTGCTTTTTTTTCTCAGTAGCTCTTTCTGGACAGCCCATTTGGGGAAAAGGTCACAGGCCCTTTCTCGGTGCTGTTTTTGGCTCTTTACTGCATCTGTTCTCAGCCCAACCTTGTGCAACGCTCCTGGGTGTTGCAAGGACTTCTCACCCCGCAGCTTTTGCATGGGGTTTCAAATCCCCTCCACCCCCCGGGGCTGAAGACCCCCCCTGCTTTCTACAAGGTCCCTGTCTGTGCTCTCAAGGTGCTCTCAAGGCACGATGGATCCAAAAGACACCTTGGAGCCCAGATCCTTCTTGTTGCCTCCACCAATCCTCTCCATCTCCCCTTCCCCTGCTGGCCTTAGCCTTCTCAGGACTATTTCTCTCCACTTACTCCCAATTCCAGGCTCATAAGCAATAGCAGGGACTGGATGTGACACCTTCCTTTTGCCCCCAGCCCATGTGTGCCACACAGTCCCCATGCTGTGGGGACGCCGGGGCGCCTGCGTCCCTGGGGTGCTCTGGAAGGAGCCCTGAGCACGTTTCCGCTTTGCTAAAATGGCCACGCCGTGATAAGGTCTGTGGTTTCCTCCTCTGAGCAAGCGAGGGAGGCCACAGCTTCAGGCAGAGCTGCAGCCCTGCCCCACGCTCAGCCTCCCCCTGAGATGGATCGTGCTGGTGGGAGCCCCCAGGGGACCCTCCCCGGGGAGGAGAGCCCCGAGGTAGGTGGCTCTGAGCCCGGGGGGCTGGGGAGAGCATTTGGGGTGCGATGGCACCAGGCAGGGTCAGGGTGGCTGTGCCCAGGGGACCCGGGGGGGCAGCGCTGGCTGCTGAGGCTGTAAAAGGGGAATGAGAGAAAAGGGGCCGAGGCCACGTCCTGGGTGTGATGCTTTGCCAGGGTCACCAAGGGATGGGGGTACCATACCCATGTAAATGTGCACCCCAGGGTGAGTACGGGGTCAGCTGCAGCTCTGTGCCCCCACTGAGGGTCCCCTTTTAGCTTGGCTATGGCTTCCCCGCCCCCTCCCAGCCCCTCTGGGCTCTCTGCTGCCAGCAGCTCCCCCAAGCCCTGCTCTGGGCCATCCCAACCTGACGCACTTCCTCTGTGTCCCTGCGTCTGTTCCCATGAGATGGGACCCACAGCTCTGCTGGGAGCACGAGGGCACAGTCCCCCGTGTTGGACTCCTGGGATGATCTGTCCTGGTGGACTTGTCCTCCCTCTCGAGCACGCCTGTCCCTGCAGCCCTCACTGCTGCAGCTGCTGGGGTGGGCTGATGCCGGTGGCTGTATCTAGACCCGGATTTAAGCAACACTCCTGGATTTGAGCTGGGTTCTTGGCATGGGGATTAGCAGCAGTAAACATGTCCTGGTGGCTCAGCTCAGCTTTAGCTTAACCAGTCCCGTGTGCACATGGGAGCATGGAGCAGATCCCGCAGCGTGTCCGGGGGCAGAAGGGAACAGCAGGGAGCTGCTCCCAAAACCAGCAGGGATTCCTCCCCCTGCCCTCCTGTGCTGCCCCATTGCTGGGCAAGGAGCAGATGCTCGTGTCTTGCTGATAAATAACAGCAGCAGAGAAATAAAATCCTTTTTCTGTCCCCTCTGCACTTGTGACCTTGCCATGGGGCAGTGCTGACTGTGGGGATGCTGAAGGATTTGGGATGGGGCCATGTCCCCCATGCCTTGGCACAGGCAGGACAGTGCCAGCAGCAGCAGAAGGTGGATGGTCCCTGGGCAGGGGCAGGCTGGGACCCTCCTGAGTGCAACAGGTTTCCCTTTCACAGGGGCTGCTGCCCCCAGCACTCACCAGTGGGTACAAGAAGGGATGTGGAGGCAGGTGGGAGAGAAGCAGCTCAAGGGTTAAACTTGCCAGGGCCGGAAGGGTTGAATTCAGTCCAGATGGCCGGGGGATTATGCCAGCCCTAGATTTGCCATAAGCAAATGTTAATGTTCAAGCTCAGGGTTGGTTTATTTTTTTCTGTTAGGGGTATCCTAAGGTCACTTTGGGGCCTGGGCTGACCCACAGGTAGGACTTGTCCATCCATCCATCCACCCATCCATGCATCCATCCATCTCTACCAGCCCTGGATGAGCAGGTGCTGGGACCATGCTCTGCAAATGCCTCTCAGCCCAGAAAAGCCCAAACTCATTTTAAAAACTTCTGTTACATTTTTTGGTGTCACCCCTTGTATTCCCAGAGGCTCCAGTGCCAGGACCAGTAGCAGATGGCACAGGGACACTGGTCCCCTTCCTCTGGTGGTGTCACCGCTTGGATTTAATTCTCGTTTGGAAAGTCAGTGCTGTTGCTGGTCACCCTTCATGTGGGGAATGAGCAGTGCACCTTTGCAGCTTTCAGAGATTTGCAGCAGTGCACCAAATCCTGATGGCTTTTGGCATCTCCCTGCCCAGCCTGGAGCTCCTCACTGTGCTCTGGCCCCCTGCCCTGTGCCTCAGCTGCTTTGCTCTCCAGCCTGGTGCTGCTGGAATGAGCAGCTCTAGGGGGTGAGAGGTGGGTGGTTGGCTTTTAAAGCCTCCTGGGGGTAACCCCAAGCTGCTGTTGCCACCCTTGCAGCCCCCTCCTCAATTAATGGGGCTGGGGGGGAAGCCCCCCGTGCTGCCCTGCTGGTGGGTGATTCCCCTCGGCTGTGGGGTGTCACAGCATCCTTTGGGACATCCCACCCTCATGTGCTGTGGGTGAAGCCACCCCGTCCTGGCTGCCCTGCCTTGTCCGGCCGCGATTTCCTCCTCAAACCACGCTCGTGATGGGAAACCTCTCTGCTTCTCTTCTCTCCCCAGATGGATCTGTCCCACCGGTTCTCCAAGGACGAGGTACGAGCGTGGCCCTGCTGTGGTCTCCCTTGGTGGTGCTGGAGGGGGTGGCAGTGCTGCAGGGGCCTGGGGACATGGCTCAGCTCCTGGAGATGCTCCCCAGGGACAGCCGGTGTGGGCGGGCAGGGCTGGATGCAGGGGGTGCCAGGAGCTCAGGGAGCTGTGAGGAGGAAGTCTGCTGATCCTGGGGGATGCACGGAGCATGTCCCCACTGGCTGTCCCCACACGAGGTGCCAGCACTGTCCCCCCACAGCTGGCCCTGCTCTACGAGGAGGTTCTCTACACCATCCGGCACCGCCTGGGCAAGCCCGAGCAGCAGCACATCGGGGACTCCCAGGAGCTCTACTCCTACGTGCAGAAGGTGTGTCCCTTCCTGACAGGGTCCCCAAAACCTGGTCCCTGACACATCCATCCTCCCAGCTACAGGGGATGGTGGGGGTCTGTTATGCCCCAAGCTCACTCAGTGGGTTTTTAAATGGGCTTTGTTTTACTCTGGTGGTTCACAAGAGACCACAAAATTCTCAGGAGGCTGAATAACAAACTTTCACTTGCAAACTTGAGAATATTAAAGCTGAATAAGGTTGTGCTTTCCATGTGCCAGGGGCTTGGGCTTGACCAGAGGCTCCAGGAGCTAGGATGTGGAAGTGCCCCATCCCACCTGCTCAGAACTTGCCCTGACTCCACACACACACTTTCTCTCTGGTTGTTTGGAGACAATAATCATTCCTCTGGGCCCTACAGGGTCACTCAGAGGGAGCTCTTAACAAGCACCATAAAAGATGCAGCAGCAGCATCCAGCTGGAGGGCTGGGAGCAGCCTGTGGCTGGGAAATGTTAGCCCTGGGGAGAAGTGTTTATCTTAGGCTGGGGATGGTGGGAAGAAGGCTCTCCCTCAAGGGCTTTCAGCTGGTCCCCAGCCTTCCTGCCGGGCTCTTTGCTGCTCTCCTCTCTCCTCGGGCTGCAGCTGGCTCCCAGGGAGCAGCAGGAAGCCCCTGGCTGCTCTCCAGCCCCTGTTAACAGGGCAGCATCCATCAGCAGCCCCGATATCCACACAGGCTTTTGGCATGGACGCAGAGGAGCACAGTGTCATCATGCAGAAGGTCATGGAGCTGGAGGTACAGTGTCCCCAGTATGCAGCTGGGGTGGTGCTGGGTGGCTGCAGTGCCTCTGAGCCCCTGTGATTGTGATTTGGGGTGCCCTGGGGTTGTCACTGCTTGGGTGGGAGCTGATGGTGTGGTCCTGCTCAAGCCCCATCCTTCCTTGCAGGGTTGTTCCTTCCTGGCAGGGTTGATCCTTCCTCACAGGGTTGGTGACCCCACACATTAGTAGCTATTTCTTCATTTTTCCAGAGCCCCATTTACTGCCTGAAAGCCACTGTGAAGGAAGCCAAGGGGATTTTGGGTAAAGACGTCAGCGGTAAGTGGAGACGGGTGGGTGTCCTGTGGGAAGAGGGGCAGCTGCTCCTCCCGAGTGGAATTCCCACACCTCCGCCCTCGCAGGACTCAGTGACCCCTACTGCCTGCTGGGCATCGAGGTCAGGAGCCAGGAACCAGCCCACCCCGACCACAAGAAGAGGATGAAGGCAGTGGTCAAAGACCTCATCCCTGAAGACCAAATCCATCGCACCCAAGTCATAAACCAGACCCTCAGCCCGGTGTGGAACGAGACGTTCATCCTGTAATCCAGCCCCACCCCTTGGCTCTGCTCTCCGGGGGGGTGCAGGGGGAGGCCGGGGCTCTTGGGTGTGGATGGAGGGTTCACCACTGGTATGTTACTCGAGTAACAGCATCCCCTGGTGCCTTGCAGGGAGTTTAAAGATGCGGAGACAGCCAGCTTCCACCTGGACATGTGGTGAGTGACAGCATCCCAGTGACCCCGGGACCCTGCCCCGAGGGTGTTCTGCCTCCTGGGAGAATCCCTGGGGTGTTCCTTCAACCTGCACCCTTTTAAAGGCCCAGAAAGCAGCTGGGGACCCCTTTCCCCATCACCTTCTGTGGAGCAGTGCTCAGTGCAGGATGTGACCTGTGCCAGGAGAGAAAACCCAGGCTGGCTGTGCCCAGGCAGGGCTGGTCCTAAGCCCTGGTTTAATTTATGGAGAGAAGCCACGCGCTCGCAGATTTGGGCTGGGTTTTGGGATGGCCTCAATCCTGACACTTCCCTGCTCCTGTACTTTCCCTTCTCCACTGTCATTGCAATTCCCTGCTCTGTTTTTCCCTCATCTGGGTCTCCCCCTTCCCCCGCGGTGGGTTTTGCCTCCCGTCCTCGCAGGGATTCAGACGTGGTGGAGTCGATGCGGCACAAGCTGGGGGAGCTGACGGACCTCCACGGCCTCAAAAGGTTGGTGCCGGTGTGGCCCCAAGGCTGCTGAGGAAAGAGGGGGTGGAAAACGTTTATTTGCCTGCTGGATTTTAAAAATCGCCTTTGGAAGGAGGGAGGGAGGGAGGGAGGGAGGGAGGGAGGGAGGGAGGTGGGGTGGCAGGTCTGTGTCACCCTTCTGCATCCCGAGCACGGCCGGGTCACAGCTGCAGGACACCTTCCCACCCCATCCTTTGTCTGTGCCTTTCAGGATCTTCAAAGACGCTCGAAAAGACAAAGGGCAGGACGATTTCCTGGGGAACGTGGTGGTGCGCCTGAAGGTGAGCGCCCAGTGCATCCCCTCCTCCAAGGGGCTCCCCAGGCGCCAGTTCAACCTCCCGGGATCCGGGCAGGATCCCAGCCCTGTGGCAGCACCCAGCACAGCCTGGATCCTGTCTCAGAGCCACGAAGTGATGTCAGGTCCCTCACTGTGCCACAGTCATTCCAACACGCTCAGTCACTGTATATCCTGTATTTTTAATCCAATCTCCTGCTCCATGAACGCAGTGGGATGAAGATCCCCTGGGCTTTGAATGAGATCCTTCTCCTGGGAAGGCTGCCCACGGCTTCCCCCTTGTCCCTCTGTGCCCGCAGGACCTGCACTGCTGGAATGACCATTGGTACCAGCTGGAGCCACGGACAGAGACTTATCCCGACCGGGGACACTGTCACCTGCAGTTCCTACTGACTCACAAGAAGGTGGGATGGAATGGGAAGAGGGGTCCTTTCCCATTGCCTGGGCAGGATGGGACAGCTGCCTGTCCCTTGGGGCTTGTCTGGGGCCTGCCCCAGGAGCAGAGGTGCCAGCACCAGGGTCTGCATGAGCTGGACCCTCCCCAGACCCTGCTCCTGGTGCACCTGCAGCCCTTGGCTCTCCAGGCTCACTTTTTGGGTGCTGTGTCCCCACTGTGACAGTGTCCCTGTGTGTCCAGGCAGGTGATGGTTCTCTCTGCCTTGTCTCTTTCCAGAGAGCCACCACGAGCAGCCGGACACAGCCAAGCTACACCGTCCACCGCCACCTCCTGCAGCAGCTGGTGTCCTACGAGATCCTCCAGCACCAGGTACCACCAGTGCTGGTACCAGCACCAGAATCAGCCCTCCAGCAGCTGGGCTGGGGGAGAGCTTCCTTTGCAGCCCACACCCCGACACTTGTGTGATGGGAATGAGGGTCAGGATGGTGCCAGGCATCCTTCTGGGGCTCCCATTCCTGCAAATACACCCCACCATGGTGCCTGTCCCCCTCCTCGCTCATCCTGTCTTGCTCCAGGACACATTCCCCTCCCCCTTTCCCCCCAGCAGGCCGGCAGCACCTCCTGGGACGGGGAGCTGAGCAGCCACGCCAGCACCGTGCTGTACCTGCACGCCACACAGAAGGACCTCTCCGACTTCCACCAAGACATGGCGTGAGTACCCCACACCCAGGGAGCCCCAGTGCAGCACCTGGGGGGTCAAGGGCCCCAAAACCTTCCCTGGGACCATCTGGCCATAGCTGGTGTGTCCCATGAGCTCAGGTGTTGCCCCCAGGACACCTGGGTGCTGCCCCTGTGATCCCAGCTGTGGCTGTGGCTGGCCCCTGGTGCCCCCAGCCCCAGGGGCTCAGCCAAGCCCTCCTTCCTCCCCAGGCAGTGGCTGGCCTACAGCAAACTCTACCAGAGCCTGGAGTTCAACAGCAGCTGCCTCCTCCACCAGATCACCAGCATCGAGTACCAGTGGGTGCGGGAGCGCCTGAGGCCAGAGCAGGTGAGGGGGCTCCAGCACCACGTGCGGGGTCAAAGATCAGGGGAAGGTGCCCCAGGCACCCAACCCTGAGCCTCTCCTCCCAGGAGCTCCTGGGGCTGTTTCACTCCCAGTGTTCCAGGAAGGGCAGGAGGTTGTGGGGTACAGGGGTGCCAGGGTGTCTGCAGGGCATTTCCCAGTGCTTTGTTCCCCCTCTCTGTGAAGAACCCCTTACCCTTTGCACTGACATCCTCCTCCTCCATCCCTGCCATCAGGTCAATCCCAACCCCCTGCAAAACTCAAACATGACCCAATTTCTGCTTCTCCCAGCCTGTTTTCCCAGAGCATCCCTGCACCCTGCTGAGACACTGAATTTTCCATGCATAGCAATGAGGTTTAAGCACAAAGCTCAGTTCAGCCCCTCCAGGGAGAAGCTACCAGAGACATCAGGGGTTTTCTCCCATTCCTGGAGCAGGCTGGAAAGGAACGGGAGCACCAGCTCCCTCCACTGTGGTGCCATGGTCCTGCCAGCATCTCCCTGTCACTGAGGAGGACAGTGCATGTTTCCTTTCTTCTCCTCAGAAAGCAGAGCTGGCCGAGTCCTTCCAGTCCTTGCTGACCTACGGGGTCTCCCTCATCCGTAGGTTCCGCATCATTTTCCCCCTCTCCGTGCCGAGGTCCACGGAGAGGCTCCAGTCCCTGCTGCGGTGAGTTGGGCACTGGTGCCAGCTGTGTGTGGGGTCCTGTGGCTTGGCCACTGTAATGGCCAAGCCCCTGAGCTCGAGCAAAACCAGTGTGAGCCCTTCCTCCCCTGTCTAGGCTGCTGTGACACTTGTCCTGTCCCATCCCTCAGCCTGGGCTCCCTGTGGGGAATGTCACTGGGAGGGGAAGTCTGTTTGGGCTGTCTCTCTGGGGGAAGAGGTGTTTGTTTCTCATGGCAGGTGCTGGGTTTCACTCGAGGTTCTCACTTTGTAGGGTCCTGGTTCAGATGTGCAAAACAAAAGCTTTCCGTGAGCTCTGCACACCCAGCCCTGACCTTCCCCAGATGGTCTCCACAGCTCTGAAGGTACTGGGGGTCTCACCCACCCCAGCCCCCGCAGGGTGGGACCCTCTGGGTCTCCCTTCCCTTCCATCCCCTGCCCAATGCCCACAGCTCAGCAAATCCCCACGGATCACCATGGTGTGGGAAATACTCGCCCCTCTTCAACCTGGTGGCCCCAGCCTGTGGTTCCCACCACAGGTCCTCACCCCACCCAGGGGACAGGGAGAGTGAAGGGGGTGACAGAGCTGGCTTTGCTCCTCCTGCTTCCCTGCCATCCCACCAGGACTCCTCTCTTGCAGTCAGGCACCACGGAGTGGTTTCACATGCAGAAGCAGCACCTCAAGCCCATGGTGAAGGTCAGTTCCCACCTCTGTCTCTCCGACACGATAAAGTCACCTCAAAATGTCTGAGCATCCAAAACAAGCTGTTCCTTCCTTTGCAGAGCATAGAGGAGAATAGCAAAGCCTTGTCCAAGCTCCTTCTGGAGGTAATAGAAGATCTCAAGCAGTGCCAAAAGATCTGGAATAAATTGTTCAGCACGTAGGTTTCAGTGCTTGATCTCGCCCCCATCCACCTTCCCTGGGGTCAAGAGTGACAGAGCACTTTGATGCCTCATTCCTTGGCCTTTGGGCTCCCCAGATGGGATCTTTGGTCCCATCTCTGCCCCTTAGAGCTTTGCTGTCCTCACCCAGGACGTGGCCCGGCAGGGTTTGCTGGGCTGCCTTTGCTGCGCTGGGGTTGGCAGGCTCCTGACTCCACGTTTCTCTCTTGCAGCAACCTGAAGCTGAATATCTTCTCCATTGCCTACCTGGAGCTGGAGAGCCTGGTGAGCAAGCCTGGGCTGCTCTGCCCTCGAGGAACTAAGGTCTAAAGACAGGCTGAGGTTTTTGGCCACCCTTCAGGAGGCAACTGCTTGTTGCAATCCTGGAAAGGGAGCAAGGGAAACTGCCTGTCTCTCCCTGTGCACCCATAGAGTGATGATGGTGACTATTTGACCCGACAAATCTTCTGAAATGCCACCCAAAAGGAATAGGAGTCCCCTGAGCTGACCCTGACTCCAGAAGGAGCCTTCCTGGCTGGACCTCACTGCGTCCCCCCCGTCCTTGCTCCCATTCAGGTTGCGGAGCATGTCCAGGAGCAGCTGCACAAGGTGGACAGCAGCATGTCCAGACCCACAGCTGAGAGCCTCTTTGATCTCTACAGGAAGCTGCAGGAGCTCTATGAGATGAAGGACTCCCTCTCAAGGAGGTATCCAAGCCCAGGAGAGGGGAGGCGCGGAAGGGAGGGATCGAGCAGTTAACTGACAGGATCTCCAGATCCTTCCCACACACCTACCTCACTAATTGCACCCCAGGCAGAGCAGGCTGTTGGTGGCTGGTGTCAATGGGAGCATCACCAGGAGAGTTTTGGGCTCATCTCTGAGTGGGGTTGGTGTGAGAGCAGGAGGAGTGATGTGAGAGCAGGAGGGGTGACGGCCCCGTGCCGCTGCTGTGCGGTTGGAGAAGCCGGTGCCTTCATCCCTAGGGATGGACCTCTGGCTCTGAGCAATTTCCACCAGTGGTTCGAGGAAGCTTTGCCCCTGTGGCTGCAGAAGGCCTACACCACCACGCTAGAGAGGGCTCAGAAAGCCATCCAGATGGACCAGGTAACGTGGAGAGGAGAAGTCTCCCTCCTCCCTTTGGGGACACTCCAGCTGTCCTCCATGCCTCACTGCTGTGCCTGGCTCACAGCACTGAGACCACCACATAGGTGCCTCTCGCAGCCCAGGAGCTCCTGGTTCCTCTCCCAAATGACATAACAAAGTATGTGGTCCCCTGGGCCAGATGATCCCACTCACCCTGGCCCCGCACAATGTCCCTGTGTCCCTTCCCTCGCTGCTCCCTGGCAGCCCGTGTGAGCTGAGGACCCTGCATTTGGGCCATGCTGTGAGAATCCCCTTTGCTTCCAACCTCTGGGAAGAGAGAAGAGAAGAGAAGGCAGCCATGAGGCCACAGGCTCCTCTCCCTGCTCTTCAGTGGGGTCCAGCAAAGCTGGGTTGGTTATGGAGGGAAACAGGGAGCTCATGCTGCTCTGTCCATCCTCATCTCCTCCACTCTCCAAAGTGGTTGTGTGGTGATGTTGGGATATAAGGAGCTGATGATGGGCCAGAGAGCCCCAGAGTAAAGAAGCAGCTCTGCTGCCTGGGATGGCATCTCTATATAAGGAGCTGTGTTTGCCTTCTCTGCCCCTCAGCTGAAGCCTTGCGGGTACCAAAAGCACAGCACATCCACTGTTGACCTGTCCACCTGCTACGCCCAGATCGTGACAACCTGGCAGCAGCTCAACTGGCCAGACCCTGACAAAGCCTTCATGATCATGGTCAATCTCCTGGAGGTTTGTACACCTGGGCACCAGCACCTGGAGTTTCCTCCTCCTCTTGGAGATGTGTCTCCTTGAAGGAGCCAGTACTCCCCAGTGATGTGGTTCCCTGAGCCCACGGTGGTCCCTGTGTTGCCTGGTTCAGTCCCGTTGGTTTCCTCTCTGTCCTGCAGGACATGTGCAAGATCTCCCTGATGTACTGCAAGCTCATCAAGGAGAGGGCTGAGGCTCTGTCGCTGAGTGAGCGGAACGAGGGCGAGGCAGCCAACAAGGTTGGTATTGCAACCTGTCCTGGTTTCTCCAGGAAAGGCAGGATTTGGCCCTGGTTTCTGGGCAGAGAGGGAGCTGAGCTGCTGAGAACCTAGCTGACATCCCCAGTTTGGGTTCCACAGGGACCAGTTGGCCATCAAAAGCCATAATCCTGGAAAATCAGGAGGGAAATGGTGTGAGCAGGGGGAGCGGAATGGGGATGGGGACACAGGTGAAGGTGAAAATGAGTATGGAGGTAGTGATGGAGATGGACTAGGGATGAGGATGGGGATGGAGATAGGAATGGCAATAGTGGTGGAGATCGCACTGGGGATGGGATGTGGGATGCTTCAGGGAGTGTGGACACCCTGAAGCAGACCCACCTTCCCCAGCTCTGCATCGTGGTGAACAACATCGAGCAGCTCCGGCTGCTGATGCTGAAGCTGCCGTCACAGCTGGACTGGGCCCAGCTGGAGCAGCGCATGAGGGGCGTCATCGACCCACAGCAGATCCAGAATGCTCTGCACAACCAGCTCAACAGCACCGTGGCCTGCCTGGACCATGAGGTCCGGGAT
This sequence comes from Corvus cornix cornix, assembly GCF_000738735.6. Lineage (NCBI taxonomy): Eukaryota > Metazoa > Chordata > Aves > Passeriformes > Corvidae > Corvus > Corvus cornix. Next base: position 4,781,996 of record NC_046347.1, read on the forward strand.
GTGGTGCAAGCCCTGGCCACCAAGGTGACCACCTGCCTTTTGACCCCCCCCTTGGCTTTCACCTGGTGCAGAGCAGTTTCACCCAAGGTGTCCTGAAGCCCATAATGCTCCTGGGATGGAGACAAGGTGGAGCTGGGCATGGGGAGGCTGATGCAGAGGGCAGGGTCCAAGTCTCTTCCTGCATTTCTCCCTGGCAGCTGGAAAAGGGCATTGCCAGGCACATCCAGGAGCTCTCATCTTCCAGTGACACCCAGAAGCCTGAGGATGTAAGTATCTAGTCCAGCCCCTCCTGGACCATCTTTTTTGGGCAGTCTTTTCTTGCTTGGTGGAGGCCTCTGTCACCCTCCATCGCTGCTCCCTGCCCACGCCTGGGGCACAGGACACACCAGTGACGGGGCCCAGACCTCCACATGCTTCGCTTGATGCCTGTGTCAGCAGCAGGACCAGACCAGGCACAGCCTGCCCATGTTCTGTGGGAAGGAGCCCCTCTGGGATCCTCCCTAGCCTGCTTTGCCTTGCTGGACGCAGCCCCCCTGCCCTCCCCAATGCCCCTCTCCTCTTGCTGCAGTCCATCATCCCGCTCATGAAGTTCCTGGAGTCGGAGCTGCAGTACCTCAATGAGCATCTGGTCCAGGAGAACTTCAAAAGGTGACCAGGGCACTTGGGATGCACTGTGGCAGAGGCCACCAGTGTCACCATCCCTCGGGCAGGAGCATCCCCTCAGCTCCGTGTGGCTTGGGGCCATCCCACTTCAGGGCTGGCAGGATGAGGCACTTTCTGCTGGGGCTTTGCAAAGCCCTTCAGCTGAAGACCATCTCCCCAGCCCACCCCCTGGATCCTGCTCACAGCCTCCCTCTCCCCTGCAGCCTCCTCACTCTCCTGTGGCACCACACCCTGTCCGTGCTCTCAGCAGCAGGGGGGCCGCAGGTGCCCTCGGTCCAGCACTACCAGAGGCTGTTCTGTGCCCTGAAGGTACCAGGGGGAAGCAGGGGGTCCCTGGCAGGGACAGGGGTTTGGTTGGTGGCTGACAGCATCCTTGTCCCCAGAGCCTGGAGCTGTGCTTCCACGCCGAGGGCTGCGGGCTGCCGCTGGAGACCCTCCACACTGCAACCTTCCAGGTATGGGGATGGGGATGGGGAGTCCCCGTGGGTTCCTTTGGGAGGGAGGGTTGCCAGGGAGGACATCCCCAGGCTGTGGACCTGTCTGTGTGCTTGACCATCACCTCTTACCCTCCCCACAGACACTGGAGACTCACCTGGCCCTCTGCTCCGCCAGCAGCCGCAAACTCATCCAGAAATACTTCAGCAACAGGATCCAGCAGCAGGTAGGAGTCCAGATGGTGCTCCCAACCTCTTCCCGCATCCCACCCTTGCTCACAGGCCCTGCCTGTGGAAATGTGGAATTTCCTCCCAGTCCTGGGGCTGTTGGGGCAGGTTTTGCCACAGTGTTGAGAGGAGTGAGCTCAGTTGCATCCAGAGGATTCCAGCAAACCCTGGGTACCCCAAAATTCCTGCTCAGCCTCTGCCAGACCCTGTGCCTCCCCTCCATGATGAGGATGAAGGACAGCACCCTTATCCCTGTACCCCACTTTCCAGCTGGACACCAGCTCAGAGAAGTACGGGGCCGTGACCATCAAAGCTCTGTACCGGCCTTTGGAGCAGAAACTCCATGTGGAAGTGCTCAACGCCACCAACCTCATCCCACTGGACTCCAACGGTGGGTGTGGGTGGGCAGGGCAGCCCCACTGTCCCAGGACCCCCCTGGGTGGGCAGGGGAGCCCCACTGCCCCGGCACCCCCTGTCCTTGGTCCCTGGAATGCCCCAGTCAGGAGAGGTGCTGGCAGTGCTTGGACTCTCTCTCGATTTCTTTCTTTACCCAAGGAGGTGGATTTGGGGGAAAAGGGGGGTTATTGCACTGGTCCGGGGTGGTCCAGTGGGATGTGGCAGGCAGGACCAGGCAGGACACAGTACCCACATCCCACCGGCCAGCAGCCAGAGCAGGCGGCTTTTCTTCATCGTGCAAAGCAGTCGCGGATAAAAAGCCACATGAGCAGGGACCTGCTCGCGGTCCGGCTGCCGTTCGGGGAGATCTCCAGGAGAGGTCACTCCTCCTGCGGCCACCCGCGGCCGATCGCTGTGCGGGCGGGTTAGGGCGGCTCCCGCACCCTCCAGGAGCCCGGGCCGGGCTGGGGGTTGTGGTGGCAGTGCCCTGACCCCCTCCTGCAGCCACCCCAGTGTGTCCAAGCCTCCCCAGCCGGGTTCATCCCGGGGCAGAGGGGCATGGGGAAGGGGCTGATGTCTGCACCCCACCAGGCTCCAGCGACCCCTTCGTCCAGCTCACGCTGGAGCCCCGGCACGAGTTCCCCGAGGTGGTGGCCCGGACCACCCAGTGCAAGAAGAACGAGCTGCACCCCCTCTTCGATGAAGCCTTCGACTTGTATGTAGGGGCTGACGCCCAGCAGGGGCCCCCCAGTCCCCACAGCCCCTCAGGCTTCAACAGAGCCTCTGCCATGGGGCTGCTGCTCCAGGAACTGCGCCCTGTCCAGGGATTTAACCCCCTGCACCCCAGTGGGGTCCCCCCAAACACCGGGGAGGGTGCGGGGCTGCGCTGGGACCCTGAGTTTTGAGGGGTTTGGGTCAGTGTGGAGCATGGAAGGTTGAATTTTGGGACCGAGGGGGTGGGATGTGATGATCCCCAGCCTGCCGTGCCCCTGCAGCTTGATCCCCCCCGAGAAGTGTCGGCAGGAGGGGGCCTGTCTGCTGCTGACCGTGTTTGACTACGACGTGCTGGGGGCCAACGACCTGGAGGGCGAAGCCTTCTTCCCCCTGTGCCACCTGCCCGGCCTCGACACCGAGGAGGCTGACATGGGACGGGTGCCCCAGACCCGGCTCCCCCTCACCCACCCCAAGCCCACGGGTACGTGGTGCCACAGCCGGGCTGAGGCCCTGCAGCGTGGGGAGGGGGCTGTGGGGAGCATCTCCCACCATCACTCCCCTCTTCTCTGGCAGATGAGATCCTGCAGCTGCTGGAGTCCAGGAAAAGGGACAAAGAGGCTCAGGCCTTCGCTAAGCTCCGCAAGCAGCGAGCCAAGCAGTCCAAGGAGAGGGAGTGAGGGAGGGCCAGGAAGACGGCCCTGAAAGGCCAGCGGGACCACGGGACTTCTGTGGTGTTGGAGCCAGAACATCTGCAGGGAGTGTGGGGACAGAGGGGTCCCTGTGCCCGCCCCACCGCACCCGTCTCACCCCCACCTTCGGGCAGCAACGCTCCCGTGAGCCGTGGAGGGGGGACAGCTGGATTTGAGGGGATTTCTTGGCCTGCCTGGATTAGTAACACTACACGAGGGATGTGGAAGTGTGGCTGTCCCTGTCCATCCCTCTGGAGCTTGTCACTGCCAGTGCCGCATCTCCTGGCCGTGTCCCCACCCTTCCTGTCTGCAACACAACTGATTCAGGCTGGGGACAGCCATGGCCAAACCAGCCTTCATTTTTTTTTTTTAATTTTTTAATTTCTTTTTCCCCTCATTTACTTGTGGATAAGCCTCTTATTTTAAATGAAAAGCCACAAAGCTGATGCGTGGGCTGACTCTGTGCTTTGGGGCAGTGGCCCTGTGCTGGGAGCAGCAGCACAGTGGGGTGGGACATGGCATTTGAGGTGCTGAATTTCTCCTTTTTTAAAAATGTGCATCGCTTTTGTGTCTGTTTGGTTTGGTTTTTTTTTTATTTTACCACCAATTTTATCGACCTTCTGGAAGCCTGGGATCCTGCTGGAGCCTGGGCAGCAATAAAGAGCATCACAGCCCTAGCAGCCAAAGCAGGAGACATTTTGGGCAGCTGACAGCCCAGACATGGGATGCCGATCCCTGGCATCACCCCCAGCCTGTGCCAGGGACCTGGGTCCCTCTGGAAGTGGTGAGAAGCTCTGCAGGGTGCATCCATGTGGGGTGACCCAGTGTGACAGCAAAAATGCCTGGCAGGGCAGGTGATTTTAACAATTTGTTGGGTTTTTTGGAGCTTGTTTTTGCTGCAATTAGTACTAATTATACACCTGGAGCTCCCTCTACCCCCACCCTGCACGGAGGTGGCTGTGTTTGAGCTGCAGCAGGTCCCTGCGAGCTGCCAGGGACCAGGGAATTAAAAGCATCCCCCTCCCGGGTGCCTGAGCACCAGCTGTGCCCTCGGAGGGCAGAGCAGCCGCCGGGTCAGCTCAGGTCAAATCCTGGATGTGGGGGGGGGAAAAGAAAAAAGCTCCTTTGGTATCTGTGTGACAGAGCCCACAGCAGGAGGGATTAAGGCGCTGCTGGCTCCCAAGGAAGCTATTTGCTGGCTTAGGTTTCAGTGCAGAGAAATAATATCCCAAATCTGGGTCTGGGATTGTGGAGATGCTGTCCCAGGGTGTCATTTCAGCCAGGTCCAGCACCCTGCAGCCCATCTGGAGTTGGCCCCTGCTTGGCAGCCCCCATTTTATTACAAGGTTTACTACACGAGGCTGGAGGTTTGAAGATGGTCTCAGCTCATTTTCAGCTGTTTGTTTAAAAACCACTGTGCTCTACCTTGCCCTGGGCTGCCAGCAGCCAGGTGTGTCGCAGGGAGGAGGTGGCACGGGCTGACCTCTCTTTTGAGGTTGTTTGCACCATATCATTCAGGGTGTTTTAGCTTCATTTTTGCTCAGCTCCAGGCAGTTGTGTGGCTCTTTTCCCACCCTAAAAGAAATCCCACCCTTTACAGAGAAGGACTAATAAACCTTAATCAATCAGAGCACAACTAACCCCACGGAGCAGAATGGCCCAAGCATTAAAAAACAAGGCTTGAAGCACACAAAACCAGCTGCTAGTAAATGCAAGACCAAGGAAGAGGAAGAAATCCCCATCCTCCTCCTCGTCCTGGTGAAGAACCCGACACAGGTGGATAGCTGGAACACAAGAGGGAAGGGGCTGGCACTTACACCTACTGATTTTATTGTGTTACCAATACTCTGCAATACAAATGGGCCCATTCAGATTATTGTTGTGATTGGACTAATGAGAAGTGGTTGATGCACCTTTGAAGCGTTAATTAGACCAAAATTAACAGGTAATTACTGGATCCACAAGCCAGGTGTGCTCTTTTGGGTGCCAACACACAAACACTGTTTGTACCCACTGAGCTGGCACAGCTCACCTCTGCCCAGCCTGGCTCTGCCAGAACATAAATCCACATCCAGACCAAGAATTTGGGTGAGAAAGTTTTGGATTTGCCACTTCCAAAGGGGTCTCTGCCCAACCTTAACCACACTGCATCGATGTTCCCCCTCTTCCACCACACCTCCATCAGAAAAGTGAATTGCAACCTCCCAAAAAGGAAGGGGAGCTCAGAGAGAAATCATTTTTGGTTGTGTGAAAGGCAAAATTTGCAACAGATCTGTTGTTTCAAGGGGTCCACAGGCCAGATTTCTCCACCCTCCCCAAGCCCCAGAGCAGAGCCTGGGGCTGCACATCCACCCGGGCACGCATGCGCACACACACACGCACACACCGCTTCAGTTTGTATTTTTTTTTTCTTAGCAAAAAAATAAAAATTTATTGTCCTCTAAAAAAAAAAAAAAAAGAAAAAAAAAGAAAAAAAAAATCCATCCTGCCCTTGGAAACTGTGACACAGATTGAGTTCTTTCTTTCCAGCCCCACATGCAAATTCACTCTGCCAAGAAAAGAGTCTAAACCAGGTTTCCGACAGCCAAAACACATATTTACAGAGTACGAGAGAACGACAGCTGAAATCACAGTTCTATACATGGAATCAACAACACGTTTTACACCACTGATCACCATTCTGCCAACTTCTACACGGACTAGGGGCGCCTCTGCCCAGTGCCCTTCCTCCTGGGGAAAGCAGGGAAGGGACTGGGCAAGAATTGCCACCAGAAATACTGCAGTGTGTATTATTATTATTTTTTTAAAACGTATACTGTATTTATTTTGTTTTAACATTGGAAGCTACGGAGTGGGGAAGCCCCAGAAATCTCTCCGATGCAGTCACTACTTTGCAGGAATACTTCACCTTTAAAATACTAGGTTTTACATCAGTAACATCTATTTTGCTGTTGGCCATCACTCCAAGGATTATAATAATTCTGGAGGAAAACACTGGTAATATTCTTCCTTCTCAGATAGGGGAAAAGGAGGAAGAGAGGAGGTTCGGAGGCTGGTGGAACAGCAAGGGATGACTGAGTCCATTCAGTGTTACGGGCTTCCTTCCCAGGGTAAGGAATTCTCTTCATTGTCTCAGCTGCACAAGCCTTGCAAGTGGCTCAGGTTCAGCTTCAGAGATGTACAAAGTGTAAAACCCTTCGGCAGGGGATCGGCTGCAGTGACCCCCAGGGGTGGGATCTGCTTAAGGAAATGTGCTCCAGCTCCGGCCCTTTCCCGGGTCCCTCCCGTGCCACAGCGAGCACATGGCTACGGCACCTAAAGCTGGAGAGGAGCTCAAAGTGGTCCTGTTAGCCCAAAATGCTAAAATCCTTCAGCTCCTGGCTCTCACCTACAGCTCTGGCCCTGCTTGTTGCTCTGCATCTACCCAGGGTAGTGCTGTCCCAAGCCATCTGCTTCTAGGTTGGTTTTCCGTAATAATGTAGAAGTTTATTGACCTTTAGGATGCTGTGGTTTCACAACACAACCACAACTCCCTTCCCCCAGCTCTCAGCTCCGAAGGGTCTGACCTGCCCAATTCGTCACTGAGGCCAGCGCTTCTGAAGCTCCCAAAAATCTGGGGAGGAAAATGTCATTATCCACTAAGGAGTCTGTGTGAGGAGGCAGGACCCAGACGTGGTCAGGGCTGTTCAGCTGGGCTGCTCCCCAAGGAACCTCGTGGACCCCACTTTTGTTTTGAAGCCCCCTCAGCGCTGCTGTGTTACTGTGTGTCCTCTAAAGGGAGTTCCTGCTTCAGAAGGAAGCCTGACAGTACGTGACAGGGGCTGCACTTATTAGCACCAGGTTTATTTCAGCTCTTTTTACACCACACAAAAGCTGATCACAGACTCTTAAGCCTTAACTGCAGTGCTGTGATTATGGTTTGTCCTTCCTGCCTGGAGCAGGCAGCAACAACTGCTGGAGTGGGTCAGGAATGCTGCTCCTTCCCCCTGCTCCTACCTCATTTGGTTTGGAAATTGTCTTTAAGTGGCCCCCCAGAACATTCACGAAATATGCAAAGATGAAGTTCTCTTTTCCATCTGATGCTTAAGAAAATAAATTCACATTTCAATATTCCTCTCCTTTTTTTAAAAGCAGCAAACAAATTGATAGAAACCTAAATTTAGGAAGTGTTTCTTCAAGAACCAGAGGAAAGTGAGAAAGTCTATGTGCTTGTGCAAAGAGAGTGCTGAGAGAGGTTGGGTGGGGGCAAGGGATGGGTCTAGTGCTAATTCCTTCAGGCTGCTCTGCCATGAGTGCAGTGTGGCAATGGAAAGTTAAAATGTAAGGGCCACAAACAGGTGAAATTCTGAATTCTTTGGTCCTTCAGTATAAGTTTTAAAACAGAGAAACTGTTTTACTCAAAAGGGGAAAACACATTTTCTCTGGCCTGGAATTTTTCCTTGTACCCCATGGAAATTGGGGGCAAACAACTCTTTCCCCTTAACCCCCCCAAGTCCTGCATCACCCCGTGACTGAAGTCCCATGGAGACAGCCCAGGCTGCCCTCAGGGGACAAGTTCCATGTGGAGGGATTCCCTGTTGGAATCACGGAGCCGGTGCCAGACAGATCTGGAAAAAGAGGGTTGGCAAAAGGCAGCATCACCCCTGAGCAGCCCCCGGGGAGGCAGAGGAGCAGAGAAACCCCCACGCTCATAAAAAGTGTTACAAACCATAGCCAAAAACGGGCTGATCAGCTCTGCTGCTTATAAATATTAAAGACCTGATTTAAGAGTTTATTTCCTATGATTTAAGTTAGTTACAAAAAAACTTTTTAGTAAATTTTTTTAATCTTAATTGGGCTTTTTCCTCCTCCTCCCCCCCCACTTTTAATTTTTTTTTTTTTTTATTTTTCCTAAAAAAAAAAGAGAAATGTTCACGTATTTTAATAAAAGGTCTTTCCTTAAGATCAGACCAAGGCAGATGTGCTGCCCCATGGCACAGACATTCAAAGGCTATAACCAAACAACATAGCCACAATAGTCACTCAACAGTGTCTCTCCATTAAAAAAAATTAAAAAACCTGATGCTAGTTACAATAAAATACACATGGAAAAAAAGCATTTTTACCAAAAAACCCAAAAACAAGTTAATGGGAAAACATAAAAAAGAACTACACAGAGCTGCACTTAAGAGATCATCTGGGAATGCATATTAACCCCTTCCATGGAGAGGAAAGGTGGAATTATGGAAGCAAACCTAATTATGTGTTTGTATTAAATATGAAGCTTTCTGAGAGGCTCTGGTAAAAATTCAGTTTTCCTACAATAGTGGGCTGCTGGAAGTTCCAGTGCTTTTCCAGGTCACGGAGGGGCAGCACAGGAGCATCCCTGTGCAAAATAAAAACGTTTAGTCAACCGAGTGGCCTTTTGGTTGAGATCCCAGCAGGTTACTGCAATCCACCTGATGTAAAAATCCAATGGACACGCTGGTAAGGAAAGTCACAGGAAAGCTCAGCTGCTGGACAGGTCTGAGCTGGTGGCATTTCTCTGTCCTGCTGGACTATTTCTGTCACCACACATCTCCAGCATGAGGGTTTCTGGAGCCAGCAATCCACAAACCATCCTTGAGCTGCTGACACAGGCAACAAAAATGTCCTCAGCCTACCTGGAATTGTTTCATGCACTTCAGCAGTGACTACGAATCAGGTCCCTGTGGCTAAAACAAAACTAATCTCGTCTGAAACAGTAAAACATCTCTAGACAGACACCAGACAAAGGGGTGCCTGGAGAGAACTAACCTCTGCATCCAAATTTCCTTCATAAAGGGCTTGGCTCACCCAAGGGCAATACTTCTAAGGCTGCTCAGACCTGGAACATGTTGGCTGCATCAGCAGTGAACATTGGTCACTGAATTTTGGGGCTTGGCTTGCTCTAGGTCCAATATAAATTTTTTTTTCCCTCTTTTCTTCTTTTCATACAAATATACAAAGAGTGTAAAAAAATTTAAAAAGTGAACTTTGCTGATTAAATGACAGACAAAGTTCCTGCACATTCAGAGATGGGCAGTGTGAGGCCCTCCAGGCAGGAGCCTGGCAGAGCTCCCATCAGGGGGGACGGCTTTAACCAAGCTGGGTCAGTGAAAGAGCAGGGGGACCGAAGGCATGAGCAAGTCATTTCAATCCACCTCGATCCTCCCCGTGATCTCAACTCTTCCTCTGGAAAGCACGTGGAAGCCCCTCTTGCCCACTCTAAGTCCTTCTGGAAATAGTCAAAAATTTGTTATCACCTAAATAGAAAAGAGGAGAAACACAGACTCTTTGCAAATGGCCCTTTGATCTGTATTAAAAACAGCTCTCAAAGTTCATCAAGAGTTAGAATTAGTGGGGCACGGGTGAGGGGCAGTTTAGATACGGGATGTAAAATATTAAAAAGTGCTCTGCAACTAATTTTCTGTTTTCATGTGTGCATGTGCGTGTGTGTGCACGTCCCTACACGTGCACAGCCACGCCCATCCACACACATATATACATATATATATATACACATACATATATATGTACGTATGTATAAAGTTAAAAAGTTCTATAGGATATGATCAGAACGAGTGTCCTCGCAAGGTCACGACTGCAGAGAGTGGGGCCTGTTGGGGTGGCAGATGGGGCACTCGCCCTCCTCGGCGCACGTCTCGCACAGCACCGCGTGTTGGCACGGTAACACCACCCGGTTCTCCTCCTGACACTTAAGGCATTTCACTGACTGCATCTGAAATACCGCCTGCAAGAGAGGGGGACAGGGCACAGCATCAGCGTCACACGCACGGCAAAGGGCTCAGCGGTTTGGGGAAGGGCAGGGAGGACTTGGCAGCTGTCCACCCTGTTCATCTACTGAAGCAAAAGTGCAGCAGCACAGCGTGATGCCTTTCGGGACCTTTAGGATCAACAGAGCAGCTTTGATTGATTTAAACTCTGTACTTTAGGCACAAAGAAGATGAAGTTATCTTCCTGTGAGCCAGCTAGAGCTCACTTTGGTTACATCTACCTGGAAGTGCTCTGATAGGCTTCTGATTTCTGGCTCTATTGAGGAAAAGGGAAAAAGCTGTGACCTGTAGGAGCAGAGAGGGCAGAGCTCTGTCCTGCCAGGCGCTGGCACTCACCTTGTCCACTTTCTCCAGGTTGGCCCGCAGCTGTTTCTGCAGGGTGTAGAGCGACGAGAGCGAGAGCGTCTCCAGGTCAGAGAAGGAGCGCAGGAACTGCGGGTCCTGGCCGGTGTGGATCCTCTCCAGCTCCTCCTGCAGTTTCTTCACTTGCAGCTCCAAGGCCTCCCTCTGCTCCCGGGCCAGTTCACATTCCATGTTAGCTGTGTTGGCGCGATCATTTGCTTCCTCTGCCTCCTTTTTCCAAGCATCACAAGCCTGCAAGTTCCGACAAAGAGGGTAAAAGAAGCAGTCTGAAAACTTGGTCTGTCTCCAAAGAGAAACCCAGAAAAGTTATCAATTTCCATACACTCCTCACGCCAGTTCTGACCAATCTGCCCAAATTCTGTTCCCAAATTCTGAAACACGTTTGGAGCCTTGCTTCAAGGCACTGCTCATTCCAGATATCCCATCTGCTTGGGCTGTGGTTCTACACTTCTGGCTCACACTGTTCAGGGGATGAACTTCGCATACTGACAAATTATCATGGATCAAAGTCAGCTGGCAGCTCTGAGAGACTGTCAAACACTTCACAACACCTGGCCTTGAACTTCCAGCACCTGAACACACCAGGCCCACTGATTTGGTGATTTCCAAGGGGGAAGAAAGAATGCTGAGAATCTGTAAAACCTACAGTTCTGTCCCTCACCTCCATGTCCAGGAGCCTGTTGAAAGGCTGACACCCCCTACTCCTTTACACTCCCTAATCCCAGGATTTGCCCAAGTACCTGCTTGGCTTGTTTCCAAGACTCTTCCCACTGCTTTATTGTGCCGTTGGCTTCATCCAGTTCTTGTCGTAGCCGTGCCAGCTCTGCAGCACCTGGACCTGACAGAAATGCAGGTGAGGTACTGGGCGAAAAACTCCCCGAAGCAAAGTGTTCCCATATGCTGCTGTTCATCCCATTTAAACCTGTTTCACAGGGAAATAGAGAGGGTTATGTCACAGGTGCTGGCAATTTCCCCATTTCCTCCCTAACCCTGTGAAATCCAGGATTCAAAAACGTGTAAACAGGATAAAAAGTTCATCTCAAGAATCAGTTTCATCCCCATGACCCTGGAGTCCATCATAGAGGGACTTTATAGGGAAATTTCACACCATTAGGCCTCATCTTTTGTGATGCAGGGAGGACCCAGGAACTCTTGAATCAGGCTGTTTTTAGAAGCACCACTTTTACAGCAGAGCTGACCATCAGCTTAAATCCCCCTTCTTTCAGGAGAACCCCTGACCTGCTTCTACCTCCCCACTTTTCCATGCAGCACAGCCACCAGAGTTGGTTCACAGAGCCCAGGTGGTGCTTCGTCCCACAGTACACCCTGAGAAACTTCTGCTTTTGTCTCCTCAATGTGGGGCTTAGAAAAGGAGCCTCACTTCCAAACAGTGACACAAAAAATGCTCCAAGTCATTACTGTTTCCATACACAAGGAACAGAACTGGAAAATCCTGTTTATAAACAAGTAGAGACAATAGTATCTGTATCTGCTTCACCCTCTGCAGAGTTCTAGCACTGAGCTAGTGAGCAGCACCACAGAAGACTAATTAGCCACTTCCCTATTTTAGTTTGTTCAAATAAACTCTCTTTTCAGGAAGAAATTCAAGGTTTAGGAGACAAAGAAGTAGAGTATCAGTTGTAGACAAAACTGGCTATTTTTCCACAGAGTCCAATGTTTGCACTCTTTCAATAACAAAAATGCTTTCACTTAAAATTCACTTTGCATTCAGGGGAAAACTAGTAGGAAAAGGTAATATTGAGACAGAGTGTGGACTCTTACCCAAACAGTTTGCTCCAGTTTGATGTGGGAGTCATTTTCATGCCCACTGGCTGGGAACACTCCTAAATCGAGTTGCAACTGATAATTCTGATCTCACAAGCAGCTAAGCTGCGCCTGCAAGTGAGCCCTGGAGTCAACAGCCTCTCACTAAGGTCTACCCCAGCACCACTGAGTTCCCATTATTTGTCTTGTAGCCAAGACACAAATAGTTACAAAATACACAGCTGAAAAATAGTAACTTGTCTTCACCAGGGGCTTAGGCACATTAACAACTGACTCAGCAGAGCAGCAAGGGATCTTTGCTGGCTCAGGCCACTTACCACAGATCCATCTCAGCTGCTCTGAAGGGTGCTCAGTTGAAAGCAAGAAGTTTTAATGGAATCCCAACTCACATTTTGTTTTTTAAACTTCAGTTTTCTTGAATGGGAATCCAGCATTAAGCAGGATGCTGGCAAGCCACAAATTCTGCCACAAAGCTGACCAAGCTCTTCCTGTAATTTGTTTTAACCCCCTCTTTCCACCTGCTGCTCTCATTTCACATTGGAAGTATCAAGCCCCTTTGGTCAGGAATGCCTTCTCTGCACATTTTGCACCTAGCACAGTGGAAACCAGCCCAGAACTAGGCATTTTTAACTCAATTTCAATACAAATCAGTGATAACTACACACTTGACATGTTACGTGCATTCACCAAGTTACATGGAGCAGATGATTGCCAACTGCTAAGAAACTATTCAAATATCTTCTCAAAACCCCAGCAAAGGATTTGTTGTATTTATGGAAAATATCTTTTTTTTTTCCTTATAAATAAATTATTTAAATGCATTTATGAATTTCCTGCAATTTTTGGCTTTTTATTTGTATAAATACATAGTCAAGATAAATATAACTCATTTCTTCTGAAACAGCAATTTTTCCTTTTCTTACAAAAACTGGGGCAAACAGCCAGCCTCAACCTAATTAAGAGCAGAGATGGCCTCTGATGCCTCTTATTACAGTAATTGTAAAAGCTGTTAAAGCCAAACAAGCAGCAATGGCAAGCATGGAATCATGGGCTTGGGCTGTGCAAACAAGGGATGCAGTTACACAGATAAGTGCATGCAGAAACAGCTTACACAAGCATGTAATCATTTTATTAGGTTAAGCTGAATTTTAAAGATTAAAGTGTATCTCAGATTTGAAGAGGCATTTATGTCTAGCATCAATAGAGAGAATGAATATTTACTGTTACTAACAGAAATGAGCAGAACTGGTGTCACTGTAGCCTGGAGGCCAAACAGCTTTATTTCTCAAGGTAATCCTGTGTCTTGATAATAAAATAGATTTGTCTGCTAAATCTCCTCTTCTTCCTGATACAGCTGAAACTCCAAAGCAATTTCTCTTCCTTCACTCCCTCATACATGAAAGAGACCCTCAAGGAGGGGAAGGAGCGAGGGAGACAAAACTGAAACACTGACTTTGTATAAAGTCCACACTGCAAAACTGGCAGAGTGTCAAACAGGAGAAAAAGTTCTGATGGCCCAGGCCTGCTCTAGAGGTCCCAGAAGCTAATCTGACCCACAAGCAGTCACAAGGGCAAACTGCAATCCCTACCTAAACTCAGCCAAGATGAGGACCCAGCTCTGAGTTTTATATGAAGTCTCAGCAAAGCACTGCTGGCTGGAAAAGGCAGTGCTCTTTTTCCTGAAAGGCATCATCAGAGCAAGGCAATTAACCTATCTGCCCTTTTTCCCCAGCCTAGAAACATGGGAAGTAGAGGGAATTGCTCCCTTGTTCATGAGGTATTAGCTGACTTTGGTAAAGCAGCTTCTAGTCCCGTTGCTGTTCTCATGGGAAGAAGAGATCCATGGCAGCAGTGAAACAACACATTGAAATTAAAGCCAACTTAAAAGAAAATACTTACATGGCACAGACAGGCATGTACATGGGACACACACACACCATGCATTTACCTAATGATCCATGAGAAGCTGATGTCCCCAGGAACGTGTTTTCTGACTGGCTTAAGTGTCCCTGGGGCTGATGGAGGAAATGCGATGAGAGGCTGACCGGTGGAGAAGGAGAGGCGGAGTGAAAGGAGGCAGAGCTTCCAAGGGACCCGGGGATATTTACAGGAGCAGAACTTTGCAGCAAACTCCCACCTGGACAAAGAACACACAGAGAGGATGGCTATGTATGACCACGAGGCGTGGGCACAGGCAGGAGTTCAGAGCAGGAGGTGTTAGGTTCCCTTTCTCCTCCCTGAGCCCCTCGGGATTCCCTCCACTTCTCCTGAGGTTTCATTCCCCTCTCAGCCTTTAAGAGGAGCACTGAAGCTGCCATCCCATGACCCACATAGGTTAAGGCCCTCCACAGTTCAGTGGATTGCTCTTTGAGTGGCCAAAGGAACAAAAGGTTTTCTGAGCAGAGCTCGGTCCCTGTCAGCCTAGAGAAGATGAATTTGGTATCTGGTGAAATACTTTGTCATGAAAAATTCACTTCTAAAACATGTGCCTCTGCCTTTAATACTTCCAAACAACCTGTAGCGAGAAGACTGTCATGCTGGGTGAGCTCATGATCTCAACCACTAAAAACCAGTGACTAGTTACAGATACCTGAGTGCCTGGATCTACCAGTAATAAAAAACCCCAAATAAACAAAAGCCTAACCACAAAAGACATCAACTTCCCTTACACCAGAGGTTGTCCTGCCTGCCACTCACAGATTTAGGGAGATCTCAGCCCCGCTCTCTCCTCATCTATCTCCCCCCTTAGAAGGTCACCAGGTAACACCCAGGCCTGATGTGAAGAGAGGGAGAAGGGCAGGATCCCTAAGGCACGGCAGGTGGGGAGCAGCAGCAGCAGGGCTGGCAGCAGACAGGGACAGTAAACCTCCAGCAGGCTCTAATCTTTGGCAGGGAAGTGGAAGTGATATTCTTTCCACAGGTCCCTTCCTACCTCGATACAGCTCCAGGCAGTGCAGTTCCCTTGGAAACCTTCAGACAACCAGAGTTAGCTCCTGTTCAAACACCTGCTTTACACAGCAAAGGTAGCCAGAAACTACAACCACTTCCAAAAAAGTTACAAGACATTTCTTTTTTTCCCTGGACACCCATCAGAGACAGGTAGAAGAGGCCTTAGCCTACCTCCATGTATCAAAATGAGACAGACATTACAGGAACCAAATCAGCAGACCATGATGACACTCTGACAGATGGATGGCATTACCAGGTCAGTGAGTTTCCTGTTACAGCTAGGGAGAGTTTTCTGCTTAAGATGCGAATTGTTATACTTTGGCCTGATTTGAAATGCATCAGATGCCTTCTGGAGTCTACTTACACACTCAAAAAAAAAGAAAAAAAAAAGGAAAAAAAAAGAAAAAAAAGAGAAAAAAAAAAAAAAAGAAAAAAAATCAGGCAAGACCCATTCAGTCTCAAGAAACATCCCCAAGACACCTGGGCCCAATGGCAATAACTCAGCTCTGCTAGTCAGTAAGGGCAAGCTCTCACTTCAAAGATGCTCAGGGGTTGCCAGAGTTCGTTGTAATTGCTGTTTTAACCAATGCTATTTTGGGACTGGTTTTAGAGCTCGGTTGGGCTGGCTCCACTGAGGTGACTGGGCAACACTGCTTGGCAGAAGATAAAGAAAGCTCTGTTGCTTTCATGTACCTATCATGATGCCACTCGTGTGGGGCACTGTGCTGCTGTCAAATGTCTTCTCCAGGGCAGCCACTCCGAATTCATTCAGGTCCAGGTCATCCAAGGCAGACTCTGCCAGACACAGAGGTACCAATTATGTTATAAAGGACCAACAACTTCAAGAGATAGGATGGCCCAAAGAGCCTACATGCAGAGGAGCCTGTGCTCTCTACCTCTCAGGGCCCTACTCTCCATCCTGTTCTCAGATGGTTTGGCAGAAGTGTCATGGGCAGCTTTTCAGTTCAGGTTCTTTAACCTGACCTGTCTCCTTCTGTCTCAAAGTATTCCCAAATGGTTCATGGAAACAAAAATCTGATGAATTAACAGCAGATCCCACAAGTCTTCCCCAAACTGCTCTTTTAAGTCTGTCCCTTAGACACAGGAACACTGGCTTACGGCATGTCTGGGTCTGGTTTGTGCTTTGTCCCTGCTTTCCTGAAGAGCCACTTGGAAAAGAAATACAAGGAGAAGGGAACACTTGAAAAACATCTCTGAGGTTCACATATAGGGTAAAATAAAGCTTATTAATGCCTGAATCTGTTACATCTATTTGAACATGCCTCATCACTAATGATGATCAATATAATTCCATCCCACACATGCCCACTCATTTCTATTATTATTTTTAACAAATTAGTGAGATCACCTCAGAAATGTTACATTTAATTAAAAAAAGGAAAAAAAGAAAAAAAAGGAAGAAGAAAAACAGGTGACCAAAAAGCCTGTGCCTATCTAAGAGTGACTTCACTCTCTGGACTCTCCTGTTTTCCTTTCTCTTACAGCCTCTGTCCTACACTCTACAAAGGGCAAAGTCCTTACAATCTACCTGGTGGTAGCTCTGGCTATAAAATTGTCATTTAGAACTAAGGGGTAGTAACTGTGGAAAATGCCCCTGTGATTTCCTGCCTAGTCCAAGACCTCTTTGTCACTTTGACAAAGCTAAAACTAAGGCCCTTTTATGCCATGTGACATTCTGAGTGAATGGCTCTGAGGCCTTCAGTTGGTCCCGTGGGTGAATTTCATCCAAAATGACCTGCAGGAAACATCAGATGTGCCACAGTCACAGAACAAGCTTCAGGAATCTGCCAGCACTGACAGACACGGAAAACTGGAGGTCACTGGAACACCCACGTTATTCCAAGTCTCACATCTGGTGATCCATGGCTGAGGAAGCCCTATTTTCATAAGTGAAAAAGGCAAAGTTACCTATGACAGACTCAACGGTGTCACTGGTTGGGTAGAAGGGAAGGGCATTGGCATTCATGCCTGGAATGCTGCTGGTGCCGGCGGGGCTCGGGGGGGTTGCAGCCAGACTGGAGGTGATACTAGAGGAGATGCTGGATGTCAGTGGGCTCCCCACAGGGAGAATGCCCAGGATGTCCTGAAACAAGAGTGGGAAAAGGGAAAGAGGTAGGAAACAAAACATCTTTATAGAACAACCCCGTCAGAAACGTGCAGGAACGAGCCAAATGCCAGCAGCAAACCTGTTCCTGCCTGCTTCCAACCTGACAGATGGCTACTGCTTCCACTGGGCTGGGGGTGGGGAGAGATTAACAGCTTTTCTTTAATTTCTGTCGACTGTTCTCCATTCCATGTCCTCCCCCCCCCCCCGTCCCCAGTATTCTAAACATCTTTCAGGCTGCCCCAGAATTAACTCCCGTGACCCACAGGTTGCATGCAATCACAGCCATGGGCCACACAATCACTCACTCAGACTTAGTTCAGCACACGACTTAGAACCTGATATTAAATTCTCTTTGCCAAATCCTTGAACTTAGATGACTCCAGAGATCCATTCCAGCTCAATTTTCTGTAATTTGAAGACTCTCTCCAGCACAGTTCAGCGCATGAACTACCCTGAATTCACTCAGGTCTAACTACTCACAAATAACACCTCCAGCAAATCATCCCATCTTCATAAAGTAATCCCTCCAGCTGAGCATCCCTAATGGTGTCTGGACTGTTATTTACTCCCTGCAGAGCTGTCTGGATCCACAGATCTCTCTGTGGGGCTGGAAGCCCTGAGCTGGGTTCAGAGCCCTGCCAGCCGTTCCGTACCTGTTTGGGCTGTAACAAAGGTTGCTCCTGGCTCCTGTGTTCCAGGGAGTGGGACTTCATTTTTGCTTGCTGCAGTAAAGAAACAAAACAAAAGATAAGCAGAGGGATTATTTAGCAAAATTAAAAATGGCTGGCTGCTGGCTTTGGAGAGGCCA
Organism: Corvus cornix cornix; assembly: GCF_000738735.6. Lineage (NCBI taxonomy): Eukaryota > Metazoa > Chordata > Aves > Passeriformes > Corvidae > Corvus > Corvus cornix. The sequence goes on from NC_046347.1 coordinate 4,799,947, forward strand.
TGGGAAACACAGTCCACTCCTCTCTTGGGCTGCTCAAGGCACTGGAGAATTTGGAGAGAGGGAAAGCTCAGCAAACTGAAAACATCCCAAGTAATTTATTTTCTGTATACCAAGACATCACCCCTAGAGTTATGCAAAGACTCGTCACAATGACATTTGCCTTTAATGTTGCTGTAAGACCCCTGTTAGCACATCCTAAGAATCAAGATCAAAACCAAATTATTTTGCCTTGCTATAACTAACTCATCAGCCCTACTAGCATTTAACACCCAGAAAGGGCCAGAAATGGTGGGAGGCACACTGCATTGTTAAATTATGTAAATATTTTTTGGTTTGGGGAAAATAGAAGTATGTAGGTTATGTTTTCCCTCAAACTTTTCCAGCTCCCATCTACGACTGCAAAGTAAAACACAGTAATAAGTAACCAATTTTCAAAGCAACATCATCAAAACTACCTTTATAAAAATATCCTCCCCTCTTCCATGAACATAAGAGCTCAAAGGTAGAAAACATAAGTGTGGCCAAGGCTGTCTGGAATTGCAAAACTGCATGAATGCCAATACACTTTTAGAATCCCACTATCCAGGCTAAAAATTCAGCTTAAGGTCCTTTCAGCATTATATCCTTAATGGATATCAACTCTCTTGCCTTGCAACATCAGTCAGTTCTGCTGGGGTTCAGCTGGGAAGTGGCCTCAGGAGCCTGTCAGTGGGTAACAGTCTGTCTGCAGGCCTTGTCCCCTTCCTCCCGTGCTGTGACACGGCACAGGGAGATCAATCCCACCCTCTGGGCACAGAGAGGCAGCAAAAAAGTGCTGGGAGTCAGCCCTGCTTGTTTTCTCACTCTCCAATCCCCCCAGTGTGAAAAACAGACATATTCCAGCCATGAAGTGCGCTCGATTTTCATCCCAAATCCAGGCAGGCACCAGCCCTGCAGGAGACTGAGGCACGATGTACAACAGCAGCACGCAAGGCACCACCCTGAGCTGAAGTGATGCCCCTTGACTTCTTGGCCTGACCAGTCTCATGGCAAAGACAAATGACTGCTGCAGAGGGGTGACGTAACCAGACAGGCAAAAGAGCAGTGGAAGAATTCCTCCCTTGGTTTTACTTCATTAAATCATTTTCTCTGCTCAGCTCGATGCACATGGGCAGATGAAGAGGTCAAAGCCTGGCAGACAGGCAGTTGGGAGATGGACACAAAGATCCTTCTGCAGTGAGGATCACTCTCTCCCACTTCCCTGAACACGTGCACAACACTGGAGCCCACGGCGGGCTCATTCCCCTGTGTGTGTGAGAGCTGCGTTCTGTGAGTGCCTCTGTGTGCGTCTGATAACGCTCCTGCTGCATCACCCAGCCCAGCCCTGCCCCGTTTGACACTCAGCTGAACACAAAATGTGCTATCTCACACGTCAGCAGCTGAGGGGAGGGCACACACGCAGCCGTGCCCCCACTGAGAGGCTTCCTTCCAACACGGGGAGCTGGCTCTGCTGCAGTTAAGTCTTACTGGAAGTGCATTTTTTCTTTAAGGAGGAGAAAAGTGAACATATTTCCAAGTTAGCCCCAATTCCCACTGCCCAGAATTCACACAACACAAGGGAAAAATAGAGCAAACCAAATGTCACCACTAAGCCAGTCTCCTTTAGCTCTGAATAACATTAGAAAGGGCACACATCGAGACAGACATACAAATGACAGGCTGAAATTCTCCAGCTCGCTCTGCTGCAGTCAAGGAAGAGAACAAGGGACATAAATTATGAGTGAAACTAAATGTTTTCTGACCAGCATGGAAGAAACCTACTGTGCTGTGTGTCAAGACTTGGGAACACCTCCTGGTCGTGGCATTCAAGTCCTTCCAGTGCAGCCAGCATTTTTCCAGCTTGCTAAATCTTTTGGGACTGGGGAAAAGTATTTTTAGCTTTAACTGCTGGCTCAGCCTTACCACAAACTATGTGGAATCTATTGAGACAGAAGGTGCATTTTTCATTCTACTAAGATAGAAACTATTTGTACCAATTCTACAGGGGAAAAATGACAAGCCTGTTGCAGAGCTGAGCCAGAGTTTCTCCTCTGATGTTTTCATACAGGAGTTGACAAAGTTAAATGCTTCATTATTGGTCTAATTTACAGGGTATATGAGAATCTCTGGTGCCCACTGCAGCCAGGGATTTACAGAAGTGAATTACAGAAGAATTTTTCACGTAAGTAATTATAGATTAAAGTAAAATTAAATCAGGACACTTAGGAGACACCTAATTTTGTCTGTAGAAGCCTAGCATAAGGCAACTGTGATTACTTCTGTCTATATCTTAATAGCTATTTATTCCTACTTAACACAGGTTTTGCTTAATTAAAGCCACATAATTAAGCAGCTACGTGAATACAGTATCTTTGTAGCACAGATCTGACTTTGGATACAAATGCTCATCATCTGGCCTTCCTTTTAGAAGCCCTATTCATGCTCCATCCCCTTTCTCCTTGGCTTAGGCTTGCTGCCCGTTTTCTCCAAAGCAGGGCCTCCCTGGCACCCTGCCTCTGCTGGCAGCAGACAGGGGTTCTCTCAGTCCTTCAGCTCTGGGTTCACTCCTCCTTTGCAGCAGAGGCCACAGAGAATGAGGACATGTTTTTCCTTTTGTTTCTAAACAACTGTTACAAGCTGCTGTGCCTGCAAGAAGTGCCAGGATCACAGCATGCTCTGCTCTTTACCCCCAAAGACGTGTTGCATCAATTTGCAGTTTCCTAAGGCACATCCCCCTTAAGCCAAACAAAGGGAGCATTGATAAGAGAGCACACATGCATATAGCTTAATCTGGATTTGACACTGCATCATTTTAATTAGACTAAACAGTGCTCAAGACTGGCCCTACTGCAAAGCTTGGCCATATTTTCCCAAGGCCATAAAAATAAATAAAACAAAACCCGTGGAGTCTGCTTCTGAATTCAACTACTTTATGCAAGACCTTGTCTGGACAGGATATTTCTACAGTTTTCTCACAGCAGTACAGGCTCATTAAGACTGACTTTTTTAATGTCACAGACCAGAGTTAAAACATAGCCAGGCTGAAAGCAGTGCTTCTTGTCCTCTCTTTTCTCAGGCAACACAGACCTGGTATTCTTATCCCTTTTTATACTTTTTTCCAAAAGAACTTGTAGGAGGTATTTTTGCAGGCACTTCCTCATAGAAGTAGCTATTCCCCTCCCCCTAAATCAAGACACAATTACAAATAAATTAGAAATAAAAAGTGAAATAAAAACCCAAGCTCTGAGTTGGGCTCAGGTTAGAAGGGATGGTGCAGAGAAACCATTAATTGTAACATCAAGAAAGGAAATTCACAGTAAGAAGCTGACTGTGGAAAAGCCCATGTGTGGCAAGAGATGGAAGAGACTGTTCCAGGCCTAGGGAACAGCACTAATAAGGCACGACACCAAGAAAAAGACTGAGAAAGCAGCGAGGCAAGACTTGAGATATCCAAAAGGGATAAGAGGGAATGTCATTAAGAGATGTGGGTTGGGTAATATTCAGAGGGTTCTTCAAATAAGAATGAGGAATTCTAATTTAATACAGAAGCCACGGGAGAGAGTTAAGGATCAGAATGATACAGCCACAGAAGCAAGAGACAACTAACAAGACATTTTTAATACACCAGAGGAATGGTGAACGGAGGACAAACCAAGTCATGGAGATCAAGGTAAGAGTTTGGAGTGGCAAGACAGAAAGAAGGATGAGTTTCCATGAGACAATACAGCAAAAGACACAGCAACTCTTGGCAAGGACCTAAACATGGAAAAAGAAAGAGCCAGAAGTGATGTGGGAAGCTTCCCAGAGTCAACACAAGACAGAAGCTGTGAGGGGTTAGGAAAACAAGCAGCAGCTTGACTTCTACAAACTGGGTGTGTGATGGCAGCAAGGGAGACAAGACCAGATGTGAAATGACAGAGGCTGGAAGGGAGGCTGAAAGCAACAGCAGAGATCCAGAAACTGCTCATGAGAACAGTGCTTTCCCATCAGAAAAAAATCCACATTCAAGCTAGATTGGGCAATGTCTCATTCTTCCTCATCCCCCCAATTCTTCCAACCAATATTCCCCACTAACCTGGCATTTGAAACTCTTCAAATACTCGGCCCCCACCTGATCTTCTCGCTCAAACCCCGGTGCTTTCTTGTAGCTGCCAGCTGCTGTGACTGAGTCTGGAGGAAAACCAATGGTCTCCAAGCTGTGGGGCTTCCCAATGGCACCGGGAGGAGACCCACATATATTAGATGGGCTTCCAAGACTGCTGTTCCTACAAAGAATCTAACACAGGGAACAAGTGTCAGGAAAGTACAGCCAGACAGCAGGAACCGCTCAAAGAGATGCATCCATGGAAGTGCTCAATCACGTCACCGTTTGTAGATTGATTACACTGACAGCCAACACAACCATACAAGCTTCCAGTAAACACTAATTAAAAAACCAGGAAAAAGCTCTGCTGGATTTTTACAGTCCCACAATTATGGTTTTATTGTTGTTGCTTTGGAGTGCAGTCTTGTAAAACCCAGCCTACAGCTCTAGGGACATTTATTCTTTCTGAGGCCTCAGAGGTGACTGATCAGGTTCCCAACATGACCATAAGTCTCTTCTCCTTCCTTAGGCTACCGTGGGTCCTGTCTGACTCTGGGCAGTGGTGTGGAACCTGGAAAGGTGCTGTGGCAGTCACAACAATCAGGTGTATCTGAGCTATATGCAAACTGTATTTTTTGCTTTTCCAGTTGGAAATCTCAAAGTTTTAATGCAGACACAAGTCAGGTATCAACAACTGCATTAAAAAAACCCAATGATTTCCAACACTTCCATTCTTTGGACTAATACCAGGGATCACAATCACATGCAACAAGGCTAGTTTTGCACTGTAGATGAAGCCACAGACAGCAGCAAAGGAAGTTGAGTTTTAGAGAATGTGTCCACCTGGATGAACACAAATATCCCATTTCTCTGGGACAAGAAATTATTTGCCTCCACTGGCAAGCACAACTGTGCTTCAGACATCACAGATTCAAACATGGCACAGTCTGGGCTGGCATTAGCGGGGAGAAAAAAAAAAAGGAACAGCCTACAATGTTTTGATTTTATTTTCATACAGACATTCTGCTGTCCACGCTTCCCTACAGTCGCAAAGATAACTACTCACTGTGGTGGAGGTGGGGCTAGTTGGCAGAGTTCCTGATTTATTCCACACCTACAGTACAAATACAAAACAGAACAGGCCACGTGAGGCTGGCTGCTACAGGGACCTTTTTCTCTGATTAATTCATCATGTAAAATGATCACCAGCAAAGCCATATTTGTTTGCAAGCTACATGCAGATGCCCTGTGGATGATGAAGTCATAGACAGACATGTGTTGTCATTTGGCACATATCCAAGGATTAGGAAAGACTGTTTAAAAGACTTAAGAGCTTGAGATAGACAAGATTCTAAATTCTAAAAGTAGGAAGTATCTTCAACTGCCCTTCAGTTTTCAGAGAATTTAAACAATACCTTCATAAGATGGAGGGGTTTTGCTTTTTACTGCTTTCCAGAGTGTTATTTAGTAAGAGACAACATTATGTCCAGACTTTTCAAGATCTGTTTGGAATTCTACCTGCAATCCAATTCAGAACAGCTATGAACTGTTAGGTTGGCTCAAACACAGCTTCTCTTTTCAAAGAGAGGGAATAAAATAAAGCAGAGGTCCTAGATGAGTTCACCTCAGTCTGACCAGTTTCAAACGAGTTAAACTCATGTCATTGTACCTTCTCAAAATCTCAGCCAACAATTTGAAAAGGCTACACACCTTATCAAGTGCAGTGCAAACAGGAAAGACTTAAACAAAAAAGAAAAGCTAAGTAAAAATGCAGTCTAGCATTCCATGGGTTTCTAATCTGACTTTGAGTATCTGTTCAGCATTTAGACATCTCCTTTCTTGTATGGACAACTAGCTACCAACAGTCTGGGGCATTACTGAAACATATCCCAGAGTTTAGCTATTTCCAGAAGTACAAGAGGGAGGGAACTAAGGATATCCTATAATGCAATACACAATATGCACAGGCTAAGGCTCTGAGATTACATATGTAAACAAACTCAATTGCAGTTATGTACTTTAGAGTTTGTTGGCTCACAGCCTTTAACTACAGGTCTTGGAAGCTAAGCCCAATATATACCTCCAGACAGGAAGGAGTTGGACTTCATGTGCGGATGTATTCCACTTTCCTGAAAGTACATCAACAAACCCTGCACAGAAAGGAAGGCCTGGAATTTTTATAGGTGGGAGGACAACACTAAAGCCACTGAATGTATGTTCCAAAAAACCAGATCCCTCTAAAAAGTGAGGAGTTGAGAACTAAAAGAAAAATCTCATATCCTCTGGGCTTTTGGATACTTTTCTTGGGAGAAAGAACAGTGACTCAGAGAAACACAGATTTGCACAATATGGACAAGGCTTCTCCACAGGGCTACATACATTGCTAAGGTCTGGGGCATGTGGGCTGGAAGGGCTGACTGGAACAGAGTCCCCAGCTGCTGAGGGCATGTACATCACTGGTGCTGTCTGGGTGGGGCTGGACACGGCCGAGGATTGCTGTAAATCTTCACTGAGCGCGGGCTCTGCGGGAGACAAAGCACAGGGAACACCACTCAAAGCTGGGCAATTGCCATGGAGCATGAGACATTTAGGAACAAGAACACCCAGATATTCCTGAGAGAAAACATACTCCACAAGCACTTACTTATATATAGAAGTAAGGGGAAACCTTATTTGGCTGATTTGCTTATCTAATATTCCTCACGTTTTTACTGTCATCACATACACACTGTGCTGCTCTTTAGCTCATTAATGCTGCTCCAAAATTATCTTCCCTGGATGAATTGCATGTTATTCATTCAGCTCTCTTGAACTAAGCAGAGTTTCCTTCTTTGCTAGGCACAAAGTTGATGGGTGCACTATAATTAGCTGAGCGAGTTAAAGTTTCCATCTGTGCTCAGTACAAACCATTACAAAAAAAAAGTGGCACTGGTTTGGAAGGTAGAGATGCTTTAGATTTGTAGGATTTACATCTAACACTCAGCATCTTCACAAAAACTATAGAATTGACACTACATCCATATTTCAGTATCCTCAAAATGCTGGTTTCTTGCTATTAACCAGTAAAACTCAGGTTAAGAGCAGATATAATAAATGGACTCCTGTTATTTTAATTGAATTAGGCTGTCAGTGTTCACCTTGCTAAGGAAGGACTAAATCCATAAGACAGCACAAGAAATAACCAAGCTGGAATGGTGCAAGTGCCACAGAATGTTACTCTAAGTAACATAATATCAAGTGTAGTAATCTTATTAGGAATAAGGCATCCCTAATCAAAAATACTATGTTATACCCAAGGAAGTTTGCTAAACATTGTTCCTTTATCAAGATTTCATTTCCTAAAGCTTGCTGGATCCCACTGTGTAGTTGCACTGCTGTGTTTTGGGCCATTACAGCCCACAGCTCCAGCTATAATTACTTGCTTGTCAACAAGGCTTCCTATAAAAGGAACTGCATAACCTGTAGAGAATTTACTCTCCCAGTTCCGTGTCAAAGGCAGCAATTACTAATTCCCTCATTTACAAACGATAATCAAATAACAGAGAGATTTTCTCAAGGCCATGTAGTGAGTCAGTATCAGAACAAATCTAGCGAGTAACCTGCTCTAATTGTTGCAAATTCAGCAGTGAGATTGCAGTGCAGCAACTGAGGAGGAGCCCTAGGACAGGAACTAACCATTATTTATGAATGCTAGGACTACCTGCACGTAGAAATTCCACAACCAAAACTGCATCACTAGTTCCTAGTTGATTAAAGTGAGGATTGAAATAATGCCCTATAAGTCAGGGAGCTATTGAGAAAAGAGGATTTGAGATAAAGCAGTAAAAAAAGAGCCGCATAATTTTCTTCTCCAACCTGACTAAAGACTTAAACTCTAAGTAAAACTTCATAAAGAGTAAAATAACATTTTTTTAAATGGATCAATAAATTATCTATAATCAGCAATTTTATCTTCAGCTTTTTAAGATACAACACTTGGCAATTTAGCTACAGGTCATCCATGTACAGAAGAGAAGCAGCTTTCTCCACTTCCATCCTCCTGAACTGACACCCAGAGAACTGAGCAGGTGAGAGGGAACAGAGGGAGGTCCTTCAAGAGACAGCAGAGAGCTAAAGGCTGAGTCCTACAGACACCTACTGCCTCCAGCTCTGCCAACACCTCCCACACCAGCACTGTTCTATAGAAATCAAAGTTAACCCTTCACAGAAGCTCTAGTTTTGCAGCTCTACATTTAAACTCTCTTGGGCAGAAGCTTTCCATAGCTCAAATATCCAGGAAAGATGAGAGAAGTAGTGCACGTACGTTCTACGTGTGCAAAGGCACAGAAGGGTCCTCGGGGACAGCTGCCAGACTGCTGCATATCATTGCATTTGGTGGATTTGTAGATCTAAGGATGGGGAAAAAAAAAAGAAACAAAAAAACCACCAAACAGAAATGAACAGAAAATAACAGTGACCAGCAGGTACAGAAGTACTATGAAGAAACTTGACAGCAAGGTAGGGACACAGATAAGAGATGCAAAGGCCAGCAGAGCTCAGGGTGACCATTTCAGTGCTTTGCTTCAAAGAAAGGAAAACCCACTATAGTTCTGGAAACACCAAAATATGCCCATGACAGCTAAAGCTCACCCAGAGACCAACCCACCACACACCAGCTCACCCAAAGGTCACCATCTGCCATGAAGTCCCTCAGTCTCATTGGAAGCTCCATGGACATTACAAATGGCAAAAGGTAGGGAACAGCTGACAGATGACAGCACAGAAAGTTGCAGCCACATGTTTGCAAGGAAAATAACAAACCATTGACAAGGACTGTAGCAAATGGATTATTCCCTTTCCCCCCAGTTTGACAGGCGGTGACAATGGTTACTGTGCAGATACGGGCCCCACAAAGCTTTTCAACACTGTAACATGAAGCAGACTACGAAAAGGTCTTAATTACACTTTCTGTAAGGATATTGGAATGCTCTGGGCATGCTCACAGCTAAGAGCCTGGTGGTGTTTAGTGCTATCAACATGAACCACAAACTCTTAAGTCAAGGAAACAGATGCTGTTTGCTCACATGCAGACCCACATGGTGCTTTCCAAAGGACCCCCACACGTGAGACTGCTCCTACACTTGAGTTTTCCCCCACTTTTCTTACCTCCTCCCATACAGTCTATTCTGTCAAGCAGCTGAATTGCTGCTTACTCCCAACATGCAGCTTCTCTGTATCCCAGGACCACACTAACAAGCAGCCCACATCCCTCTCCCACCTGCCACAGTAATTTCCTTTGTAGGACTGGAATGCTTTTGCTTTTCTAAACGGAGCGAGGAGGTTACTGTACCTCTGGATGGAACTGCTGTTCTGTGCGAGTGTGGCAGTACTGGCAGGAGTCTCCATTTTCACACTTACTGGGATCTCCCCACTCGTCCCCGTGCTTCACACTGGGACACGGCGAAGATCTGTGGAAATAAGGCAGCAGGGGAATGTATCAGACTCCCAGACGTGCTCTGAGCTTTGATTACTTTGAGCGGGTGGAGGGAGGTGATTCTCCCCCTCTGATCCACTCCTGGAGGACTGCATCCAGCTCTGGGTCCCCCAGCAACAGAAGGACACGGACCTGCTGGAGCAAGTCCAGAGAAAGCCAAAAAGGTGCTCTGAGGGCCCCTCTGCTCTGGAGCCAGGCTGGGAGCACTGGGGGTGTTCAGCCTGGAGAAGAGAAGGCTCCAGGGAGACCTTAAAGCCCCTTCCAGTGCCTAAAGGGGCTCCAAGAGAGCTGGAGGGGGACTTTGGACAAGGGCCTGAAGTGCCAGAACAAGGGGGAATGGCTTTAAATGGAAAGAGAATAGGTGTAGATTAAATACCAAGGGAGAAATTCTTCCCTGTGAGGGTGGCGAGGCCCTGGCACAGGGTGCCCAGAGAAGCTGTGGCTGCTCCATCCCTGGAATTGTTCAAAGCCAGGCTGGATGGGGCTTGGAGCACCCTGGGATAGTGGAAGGTGTCCCTGCCCATGGCAGGGGCTGGAACGAGATGAGCTTTAAGGTCCCTTCCAACCCAAACCATTCTGTGATGTTACAATTCCTCAGACGGGGGCAGGTCTGGCTGCTCACCCTCAGCTGTACAATCTGCTTGGCTGCTGCTTCCCCAGCCCCCACCCAGCTGCTATTGCATCTTCTCCGCCTTCTTCCAATTTCCCAATGAAAAAACCATGGCTTAATTCTCCATTTGAAACCAAATACAACTTGAACCAGCATTACAATATTAGCAGCTGATGTGATTAGTGTCAGAGACGGTGGGTCTGGTTTCTGTTTTGGAACTGCACCTTCATAGAAAGCTAAGAAGTTAATTGGCTAATCCTAAAACACATAATACCCTTACAGCAGTATGTTTCCAAGTTTATAGTGTGGCCATGTGGAAAAGAGGCTGAGTCAGGTCACCGGGGAAAAGGCAAGTCCGTTTTCTTTCTCCCAGCCAGGAACAGTTCCTTTTCCCAGATCTGAATTTTTGCCGTGACCTACTTCCCCTGCTCTTTATGCTCTTAACCATTCCCTCAAACAACAGCAGAGGGAAGCAGATAGCAGCACCAGCACAGCCACATCAGCTGGGGTGGGGAAAACACAGGAGCAAGTGGAGAGCAGCAGAGAAGCTTTCACCTCTTCCCCTCCCAAAGGGCTCAGGGAGGGGCAAAAAGCACATAGCTGCTGCCTGAAGACTGACCTAGTGGTTCTATTTCTCCTTAAAGTGTTGAGATTAACATTCCTTTGATTGCTGTCTGTTTAATTTTTTTAAATAGAGAATTTCAGTGCCAATTCAAAAATTTCTGTGAATGTTGGGGGTGGGGAAGAGAAGCGAGAACATCCCTGGTATTTTCTTTCCTGGCTTTCTGGTCAGCTCCTATGTTTTTCAAAAAGGAACTAAGGAAAAGCCCCACTGAGACCACAACAAAAGCTCTGTTGTGTTGGAGGAAATGAGGGCCTATAATTTGGATGAAATGCGTTCAGGGAGACACAGCACGCTGAAAAATCCAGCGACAGCTGAGTGACAGAACACCCCGGTGCCTCAAAAGCAGAGCCTTTAGCAGCTGGTTAGGAATGCATGTCCAGCTACAGTCCCTCCTCACGATCCCCATCAGCAGGCATACACAACAAGCAGCCTGATCATTCTGAATCCTTTACCATGAAAACACTGTTGTGTGAGTTTGTTTCTAGATGGGGATTAAAACTTTCTTTTGTTTTCTTTTCCCTGCACTGCTTTCTAAAGCAGAGGTTTATGTGGCAAGGGAAAGCAAGACACAGGTTCTCTTTGCTATAAAATCAGAGTTGTAACACGATTTAACAATTCCTGTATTAGAGTACTGGTTACTATACACAGGAAAACTCCTTGTTTAGTTTGTTCTCTTTCTGCTAAGAAGAAATAATAGTCCGTAACATCTCTCAGTACACGACTTGGAAATATACTAAAACCAACTATCTAGTGGTCAAAATCCTGCCTCCTTCACCCCAGATTTCCAATACACTGCACCACTCAGCTAGGAAGTACAATATCCAGGACCACAGTACCTGTATTTGTGTTTTCTTGGACTTCTTCTTCTGTCTTTGCTATTGTGGTAGTAGGGACAGGCATAACCCTGGCGACAGAGCCGGGGGGGTTTCTTACACTGCTCTGTCTTGTAATTTCCCAACACATACGTTGTATCTGCAAAAAAACCCCAGTGAGTCAAGAGAGATGACCACAATCCATATTTACTGCAGAAAAGTTTGGGACAGGAGCAGGCACTCCATGGAAACCAAACTCCCAGCCCCACAGACCCTCAGTGACACTCACCTTGCCACCTGGGCTCCTCACTGAGTATTTTCTCTATCATGGCATGGCTGGCAGCGACTGCAGACTGACCCTCAATGCCTCCTTCAGATGTTGTCTGACCATTCTGTAAAGCCTCCATCGCCTGAAGCTCTCTTCAGGGACAGAGTTAAATGAACAAACAGACTGAGCAGAGGAAGAGTCAGATAAATGTGTATAAAAACTGACATACTGGAGCGTTTGCTAAGTGGGTGCATTTCAGCCCTGCATGTTTTGTCAGAATATCTTTAGCTGAACAGCAACTGCAATAAAAAAAAAGCCTTCATTCCCTGGGAATTCCAGATGCACTGTTTTGACCCCCTTCATCAGATTCCAAAGTGTGATCCCTTCCCCCACTTTGAGAATCCTCCCTGGAGGTTTTTTACATTTGCCTTATTAGGAAGGGATATCTCGCCATCGCCTCATTTCAGGCTGAAGCAGTACCGTCCTTCAATCATCTCACTTTTCACTTGGGTACGGAAATTACCTTTTCCATCTTCACCTTTTTCATTTGGGTACAGAAATTACCCTTCTCCTAGGAGCCCCAAGCTCTACTAACCTGATGTCATACACGGGCGAGCGCAGGTCGTGGGGCCCATGAGCAAAGGCGCAGTGGACTCCGTTCTTGGTGCAGTTTCCCTTGGAGTCTGTCTCATGGATGCAGATTCCAGTTTTGTAGTAGCGCAAGTGATACCTCCTCTCTGTGTCTCCAGTAGTTCTATGCAAGAAGGGACACCTGAGGAAGGAAGGAGGGGAGGAACAGACAAGGTTTAGTCACACAGGTGAGGGATTCAACTACCAGAAGACACTTTGCTGAGAGAAGATGCTGCAGTTGACACCATCTTTGCTAACTCTGCCCCTTCTCTTATGCTGTGCCTTCCAACACTTCAGAGAATCCCCAAACCTGTCACTACAAAGGATGCAAGAGTTTCCCTCCCTAAAGGAAAACTGGATTATTAATCCAGTACCTTATTATTCCAGGAAAGTGGCTGCCAGGGATCTGGTAAAGAGCAAGGACACTGGACAAGAAAAGAGAATTACAAAACTACCATTTTAACTTGTGTTTTGTTTCCCAAACGATCTACACTGAGAAATAAAACAGAAATATAACAAGATGGAATGGACAAAATTTAGATATTGCAGCATCAAGCTAAAAATACAAATGAGCAAAGGTTCCTAGATGACAACGGCTTTCATTCACTGAGTTTGAGCCAGGTATCAACCAGTGCTCGTGAAGCCAAAGCCCACAAACATCCCATTTCCAGTTCCTTCCAGATCTCTTCTAACAAGGAAGAAAAGTATTGAAACTGAAGCCTTAGGCCTGAGGGACTATTCCATTCTGCTGTAGTCACAAAAACTTTACTTAATTGAGTTGAAAAAAACAAAAAACAAGAAAGTTTTGCCAATAAATAGCATTTTTCTATGTTTATACTGGCACCACAAAAGGGAACTGGAATTCTATCTTTTTGCAGCATCTCTCTATAAAACACTGTCCATATTTGACCACAGTTTGGCTACACTATTTATCCCATATCTGTCACGTGGCTAAAGTTATATTAACCCCTTAGTTGCTGGGGTCTGCCACATGCACAGCAGAAAGATTTGCGGTTTTGCCCCCGTTAACCTACTGCAGTCATGAGAACACGCAAAAAACCCAAACTCTTCCTCATGCTGCCTTATTCTGGGTACCTCTCAGTTCTCTACTGGCTTCTTAAAAGTTCAGAAAGACAAAATAAACTTACATGAGTTAAAAAGCTGGGACAGAAACTCAGGGGGCAGACTGGAGGACGAAGTTCCTCATCTTTCTTCAGTCTGTGAAAAACTAAGCTACCCTGCTAGTGAGCAAGAGCTGAGAGTCAGGGACTTAGAGAACAGAGTGTTTCTGAACTCATTTGTCACCGAGCTGTTTTTCCCACCTCAGCTTTGCTGAAGATGCCCAGGCTCGCAAAGCCAGTGAGTTCCCAAGAGCTGAACTCTCATTAAGTCACCCTCAGTATTGTCTCTGCAGCAGGCCTGGAGCACACAGGCTGCTATTCCAGATTTTACATCTGGTCTCACGTTACGTATGTGACAAAGCTGCTTTACTGCTGACTTGCCTCATCTCTACAAGAACTGGCTGGAATCATCACCTGGCCTCATCCCAAAAGCCTAATGCCTGAAAAGCAGGGTGCAGCCTCTACTTACTCATCTCCTTCTGGGCAGATTCCCGTGGTCTCGTCATACTTGGTGCAGTAAATGTCAGGGCTGTAGTTGAAGGTCCCGTCGCGGCGGCGGATGGACCTGCGCCGGCGCTGGTTGACAAAGTGCCAGTGGAAGCAGGTGTAGGGCCGGTGCTGAGTGCACTTGTGCTGCACGAAGAGAGGGCACTGCTCCGTGCGGAACTCCTTCAGGTACCTGTGGGAACCGGGACGTGAGCACCGGGATGCTGGGCAGGGGCAAGATCCAGTCACCCTGCAGAGCCCCGAGCTGCGTCCATCACAGAGATGTCTGCTGTCTTTCCACACCCTCCCTGCTTCCCCCTCCCAGGATGGAGGCTGGGAGCTGCTGGTGTTTGTAATGGCAAGATATCCATTACACACAGGAATGTAACGAGAGCTGAAATCACTTTCTGTCGGGATCGTTTTGAAGAGGCTTTTCATGAGCTTAGGAAAGAGTCTGTGAGAAAATAGAACTCTTAAGTACCTTTCTATCCATTTCTATATCTGTGACCTATCTGGGCAAAAACGGGTTTCCTTCCTATATGTTTAAAAAAAAAAAACAACAGAAAAAAACCCCAAATAAAATACACTTCTTTGAGCCACATTTAAAGCTTCAAGTTACTGAGAAAGAAAGATTTTTAAAAGACTATTTCATGCCTCGTCCTCCAGGTTTAGCTCTGCTTTGTCAGTAGATGGTCAATTACGAAATAAAAATTAATCAATTTCTCTCTTGCAATCATATGAATTCAGGGCTCAGTCTTGAAAAGTGAGATAACTATCCTCAAACTCCCACATGTTTATGTTGCTTTAATTTTAATATGTAATTCCCTTAAAGTACATGGCTTCTTTTATCCTGAGAACTAAAGAAGTCACAAGCTTTTATTTGTGACACTAATAACAGTCTCTAAACCCAGATTGTAGAGGATTACAAAATGGTTTAGATCAACATAATGATCTGACTGTGATCTGTGTGTAGGTGCTTACAAAATCCACGCTGCTGAAACCCACGGGCTGCCCTGTATTGACAGGGAACATCCAAACAGCTCCCACAGCTCAGACCCGAATCCCAGCAGGTTCGGTCTTGGAGACACACCCAGGAAAAAGGCAGAAAACCCAGAGCATTCTGGTCTCTTATGTTTAGAGGTCAGTGTAAGTAGTGAGGACCAAGATTTGTAGGTCAAAATAAAAATGCGAGTATTCTGCTGGAAGCAACAGGGTGATATAACAGCAGATTCGGACTCATTTTAAACTGCGCGTGTACTCCGAGGCAACAAAAAGGAGTGTAGGAATTTGTCTAACATTCATTCCCATGTCAGACAGTCTTTATCTCCTGCTTCTAAACAAATGGAAAGATGTCTGATGCCCAAAGATGTGTTTACAGATAATATCACAATGCTAGGCTCATTCTGAAAGCAACATCTGTAAATAAAGCCTCCTTTCCTCCTTACCCCGGCTGAGGAGAAAGCCTCAGGAAAATGCAGATTCAACTGAAGTGGTTTTATTTGTTTGCTGTGAAGAGGGAGTATCAGTGGCAAGAGCTTTCCTACATTGGATTTTGCAAGCATGAAAGGATAAAAGCTCTTCTCTTCTTCAGCCTCTAAATACGTGAGATTTGCAGGTTCCACTGCTTGGAATCTACGAATGCCCGGGGCTGGAAGCCTCTGCAGCCGGCTGTAAGCCCTTCTCTACCCAAGCCCATCTGTCCCCTGCAATCCAGAGTGGCTGGAACAGTATCTGCACTGGGGCCCAAGGCTTAACAGCAGAAAAACCAGAGCCAGCTGCAGAAACAGGTCTGCTTGGCGTAGGTGAGGGCTAACAACATCACTTTGCTCCTTTTCCCAATTCCAGCTCCATTCAAATGGAGATCCCTATTTCAGCCACACCAGCAATTCATCTGGAAGCTGAAAAGCTGCGGTAAATTCATCCGTTCTTGAAAAGCCTTCTAAGTTGTTGGACCAAGTAGCTGTAGAAGGTGGAATGCCACAGATCATTTTATCTTACCAGCACACTAGGAAGACTTGGAACAAAAATGACTGCAACAACATTTTGGTTAGAAAGCAAATTAAGTAACCTTAAGCAGGACGATGCTGTCCACAGACAATACAATCACCAACTAGTCGATTCCACTCACACAGCTCCCCGGACACCTCAGAGACACGAGGTTTGTGTTACTCCCATTTTACACATGGACAAACTGCAATGCAGCTGGCTACGAGCCCCAGCCAGTATCATACAGCAATCAGAATCCCAGACAGAAACCAAGAGCATTTTAACTCCTCCATCCTCACCCAGCGCCAGGCTTAAGTTCAAGAACAGCATCCTGAACCTCCTCAATGGTCCAGAAACTAAGGGGAGATACCAGGCTTACACAACCTTGGTATCAAGCCCAGCACTCCAGATTTGTGATACGCCCAAATGAAACACTTAAAAATCCCAGAATTTAGTAACTCCACAATCAGCTGAGCTGTAGCTGCTCCCCTTTAGCAGGGAAGTTTAAAAATGTACACAGTGACTAGGGAGTTCGGTCTCTAGTGTCTCAATTGCTGCTGAAGAGTATTTGAAAATTAATTGCATTTCATGATTGGCTAAACTCCCTGGAGAAACATTATAATAAATGTAAATGAGAGATAATTACATAAGTAAATGGTTCACCTGAAAAGTGTTTAACACCTAACTTGCTTCATCAGAAAGTCATCCTTTAATGCTCTCTATTAAATAAACAATGTCTCACTCTTAATTTCAAAGCAAGTCCTGCAAACAGGTACCAGTGAGCTCCACAGACATTAACTGTGCACAGTCACCTCTGCAACAGACCCAACAGAGGAAAGGAGAGTTGTCACATTAACTCAGTCATTTCAAGCCTTTCAATCACTGCTTTGGGTTTTCCTTTTTTCCAAGCCACTACAGTGTTTTAAATCACCCTCTTCCACAATAGCCTGAATGGTAAATTGCCTTACAGCCCTTTATTTTCTTGATCCATGAAGTGAGTTTTGGCTCCTCTGGGAGAACACAGACCACTCAACCAGCCACTTTGTATTAAAATAAATAAAAGGCATGTAAACCACATGTGTTTTGGGAACACAGAGAGGATACAGAGCCTGCACCACCGCAATGTGATGTCTCACAAAGCAGAAAGCCATTAATATTTCAGGAACCTCTTTGCAAAGGCTCTAAACAAAATGCAGAGAACACTGTCATGACAGATCCTTCTGGTGTCAATGGTCTCTCTAATGTTTTTTTTTCCAGAACAGCTGAAAAAAGGAATTTTGGAATGACCCTCGAAGCTGAAAATATGTTGAAAACTGGTACACATTTCACAGCATGTCAGCCAAACGCTGTGTCTGTACAGGAAGAGGAAATCCAGCAACGATAACCTGCATTTCTCAACTCCTCTCAGGAAACTCTACAGCCCTCACATGAGGGGCAGAAGAATTATTACCCCTATTTTATATTGGAGCTACCTCCATATTTATTTGGTTAAAAAAAAAAAAAAGTGAGTAGATGTTGTACCTTCATACCCATGTAATTTTTAAAAAGTGGAAAGCACATAGCACTGTCTTCTGATACAACATTAACATCAACAGCAACACCCAGATTCCTGGAGGAAACGTTATCATTTATGAGCCCTAGTAAACAAAGACAAATGCAATTCTAAACAAATAGGACAAGACTGGCCAGAACAATGCAGATCAAAGTCCCCAGGCTGAGCTGAACTTGCTGTCAAACAGGATGGAGGCTACTGGAAATGAAAGTTTTTTTCCCTAGGAAGACAAGAGGAGAGGTTCTTGTAGTTTGAGGAACTCCCGGAGACCAACAGGAGCAGCAAAGCATTAGAAAAACCCCAATGTTACTTTGCTGAAATTCCACTTCCTCTGGGATGAGGGAAGGGGCAGTGATTATTCTGCAATAATTTATATTAGTGGGGAGCTGCTCACTGTCTTTAATTGCCAGCAGCAGCTCGACTCTCCAGGGCAGGGCAGCAAGTGTTTACCTCTGCAGCTTGGAATTGCAGGAGTTCCCCCTCTGCCCTGGAGGAACGGAACAGGAACCTGCTCTGGGAGCTGCAGGGAAAAAGATGAGTGGAGTGGGGGAAGAAGAAAAAAAATTCAAACCTAGAAAGAAGGAGGGGAAAAAAGCAAACAAAGAGAGAACCCAAGAAGAAATTCTAATCCAGAAGTTTCATTTTTATTCTCCACAATTGCAGCCATGTCCTGGTCCCCTCCTTGCCTGCTGGTGCAGAGATCTCTCATTTTTCTGCAGCTGTTCTGGTTCACATTGGTGTGCTCAAGCAGCTCGGTATGAGAGAATTCCTGCATCCATCCTGCTTCCAGGGCTGCAGCTTCCTGTCAAACTTGACCCAAGTCACACATGCAGTGGAGTGAGCTCAATTCAGGAAAATGTGCTGGTAGTGCACAGCTGAGCTCCAAATTCCTCATAAAAGCCTTAACCCAAAGCTCCCAGAAATCACTGGAAGATGCACACTGATGCCAAGACAGTCTTGGCTTTGTAACAGTGGGATCAGGAAGACTGGGGAGAGAAACAATATCAAGGAGCAAGGAAATGAAAAGATTAAAACCAATTCCTCCAAACTCTTGTGGCTTCTGTGATGCAAAGCCAGGCTCTGCTTTGCTTCCAACACCCCTTGCACTGTTTGAAATCCTTACATAGGTCCCAAGACAAGCTCCTCTCCTTTGCAGCCCTTCTTGCTCTTCCAGGTCAACCCCCTTTCTGCCAAAATTCCTCTTGGGCCCAAAGAGAGGCTCACAAACAGGACCTGAACCTCCTGCAGCAGAATGACACCAGGGAGAAAGCCATCAGATAATTGTCTGGCTAATCCAGACTAGGACA
Organism: Corvus cornix cornix; assembly: GCF_000738735.6. Classification (NCBI taxonomy): domain Eukaryota; kingdom Metazoa; phylum Chordata; class Aves; order Passeriformes; family Corvidae; genus Corvus; species Corvus cornix. The sequence goes on from NC_046347.1 coordinate 4,818,919, forward strand.
CGGTCTGCAAATGTAGGGCAGTAGTGAGATCTAACACCACCACCATCTACATTCCACACACGGGTGGGCGTGTGTTTACACCCCTGAAACTGTGCTGTGGCACCTCAAGAAAGGCCTGTGCTGAGAGGTTGTAGCAGCACTGCTTGTCTGGTGTCACACCAGTGTAAACTACGAGCAGCTTTTACACCAGGTCCTCACTCAGGGCACAGCCACTGTCACTGGGGCTCCGTCCCTGCAGCTGCTCCCAGGTCACAACAAACCAACCCAGAGGAGACAGCCCAGGCCTGGGTCATTTCTGTAAAGTCCAGCCTGCTGTGGGCACTTCACTTTATTATTAGCATTAATATTAGAAATTACTAGTTCAGGGCTGTACAGAGATTCTCAGCCACTGTACAAAAGAGCCCACAGAGGCAAATCTAACAACAAATCTACAAATTAATTTTTAGGCTGTGTGTTTTATCTTGGGTTTTGGTCTGGAGTTTTTTTTCTGTTTTGCTCTGGTTTTTTTCTTCAAACCAAGTCTTACTTTTCTGATAAGATTTCACATATCAGGAAGAAAATGCTCTTCTGCCATTACCATTTATTTTAGTAGTGTCTGTCTTCTCTCCAAGTATCACACTGGCAAAAATGCCATTTCACTGGCACAAAAGTACATGGGAATGCTGGGGACATTTGCTGGCATTTTTATATCAGTCATGTCCTGCTGTTTCAGACAGGACTGCATGAGGCCATGGACCTCTCTGTAAAGTCTCAGGTGGTCCTAGTTCACATCCTTCCTGAAAAATGCAGTCTGACTGAGAGGTCACTGCTTGCAGCTGCTCATCAGCTTTCCTTCTCTGGAAGCTCTGAGTGGCACTGATCTGTCCAGACAGCAGGATGGAGAAAGTGTTCCTAATTCAGGTTAGGGGAAAAAAAAAAAAAAAAAAGCAAGCATATATGTATATATGTGTGTATATATGTGAGTGTATATATGTATATGTATATATATCCCACCAGCTTCACTTAAAAATTTAAATTAGTGGTTTGAGCTAACACAGATAAAATTATCTGAAGCAAACCAGGCTGTGCTTATCCAACAGACTGTCTGCTCAGTAGACAGCACTGCAAAACCCAGGAGAAAATATCTAACTATAGATATTGATATTTCTAATTCAATAATGCTTATCTTTTGGAAATTATTTTCAAAACTGCTATTTTCTTCTTAAGCTCAAAGAGCTGCCCCAACACAAGAGGAAAAGAGCTGTCCATATTAAATCAGCTCTCTAAATTCATTTCACCCTCATAGAATTATATTGCAAAAGATGATATCAGACACACTTTAAGTAAGAAACCCATGACTCAATTATTTTCTTTTACTGAACTGTGGTATTCCAATTGAAATGAGTCAGTGGTGCATGACAGAATCTACTTATTCCAACAGGATACTCAATAAAAATCCTACTAATGCACCTTTCATTTAACATATTACTGATAGAGAAAACCCATGATATGCAGCTCTGACATTGCTCAGGAGTTTTTGCTCTTGGGGCAAGGGAGGTGTTTCAGAATAGGCAAGGAAAAAACAGAGTCAGAGAATAGGACTGTTCCGAAATAATTCAGAGAGTTTGATACCAGCACTCACACAATGTCTTAGAAAATGCTGGCATTTCAATCCAAAGCTTCCTGACAGGGAACAGAACCTTCAACTCCCAAGATTTCTTGGAATTTGGGAGGGAAGATGTGAAACAATCTGACTTCATGGGAGTTGTAGTTCCTTGTTCAAGTGGAGCAAATCCCTGAACCAGCAGCTGCAGACCACCAGCAGCCTGGTTTACAACGCTGCAATGCTTAGTGTCCTTCCAGTACGAGCAGAAGTCAAGACAAGTCTGTTTCAATATTTTTTTACTGACCGGCAGATGTAATTTAATATTGAAACAGAGCCTCATATGAATCAATGTTGAATGTGAAACAATAACAAACAATTTTAGTAGCAATCCTGAAAGCTTTAATCATAATTTCAGGGAAAATTCTGATCAAGTTCTACCAGAAATCCATGTTAGGGCATGTTTTGGGTTGAAAGGGACATTAAAGATCATCTATTTCCAACCTCTTTCAGGGATGCTCACCCACTAGATGAGGTCTCTCAGCTACTGTGGCTCACCAATACTGGCTATTTCCCCTTTTTCCACATTTAACAGTATTTAGAAAAATAACCTCATAGACCTGGCCAAGCCCTCACACTTCACACACCAAGCTTTTTGCACACACCATGCACCACTTGGCACAAAAGGCAAACATCTCTCTCAGGACATCTCCACAACCATCAGTCCATCTGCCTTTCCATACCCTCAGCAGCCAGGTGCACTTCTGTAAACCTTGAAAAGATTAGAAAGCATTTAAATCTCAAAGAAAAATATATGGATCACTTTATAAAAACAAAAGGCTGACCGTGAATGTGGGGAAGGAGAAAAGGATGAGGAAAAAGTTTCAGTAAGCTCACATCTGTCAAGAAGATAGACTTCACATGCCTCAGTGTTTTCTTTATCACCTAAATAAATTGAACCATCAACTGGAAAAAGGTCACACAGCAGACAGCAGTGTGTGATTTTAAAGCTGTTAGATTTCCCCTCCTCCATTAGAGCTTGACAATAACGTCAGTCTAAGGGCAAGTAAAGAAAGTGAGAGTTGGAGAGACTTATTACAGATGCATGGAGTTGGGTTTGTTTGGTTGTGGAGCTTTTTTGTTTTAAGACTTCATATAACTCACTGTGTACCTCAGTGGTCAAAATGACAACTGCTCACATCCATAACCATGGCTCCCCCAGTTTTTGTTGCAGAAATAGGTAGGCAGCACTCAAATCTTCCTTTTTCGAGGCATCTGAATGATTTAGCAAGCAAAGTTGAGCTGGATGCTTCCAAATAAATGGAAACGCAGAGCGTGTACCGCAGAAGGTAAACTACAAACTGCTAGATTACAGAAAACTGGGGATAACACACCAAAATGCACAATAATCATATTCAACAGTAACCTGATCCCTACTGGAGCTCCATTTCTGGATTTCAAAGGAGATCACAGGCTGGACAAGAACACAGCGAATTCATTTCGGGCGCGACGAATGAATTATGTACTACCAATACTTCACAGATAACTGAGTGACTGCAAAAGTTCAGGCTAAAAATAACACGTGTTGGCAACTATCAGAAACAATCAGGATGTTTTTCAATTAAAAGGAAAACGTCAGGAAAACAGTTGTGCCTTGGCTACACTGAAAAACTAAGGGAAAACAGAGAAGCACTACTGTGTAGTGCCAGCCCATCATAGGAAGACAGACTTACACCAGCTTCAGGCAAAACATTGTTTGGTTTCCACAGTTATAGCAAAAATGGCTTTGTTTGGAGAGAAATGCCATGCTGCAGCTAAGAGGCTCACCAACACTGTCCTGATAAGGAACAAAAATCAAGGCTTTCAACCTGGAGTTAACTCAATAAAATGCACATTTCTCACATTTGTGAGCAGCCAAGACATGAGCTGCTCGAGTCACAACTGTGTTCCTGTCTGTGGGTGTCGGGGAAGAGGTGCTTGCTCAGACTTCCTGGGAGCTGTGCATCCCCTTGCTTGGCACCCCTCGAGTTGTGTCACTCAAAACCTGACAAATAAAGCAATTTGAGTAATTTTTTGGCAGTGTGCTGTCTTTAAAAAGCAGGCACTTGTTGCGTCAGCAGACCATGAAATGTATATAACCAAGTCATACCAATAAAATCCATTTCAAACGCAACTGTTTGTTTACACAGAGCTTTCACCTTTTTAATTAAAACAACCCAAGCACTGGCAAAGGCAAACACTTAATGGCACTACACTTCAGAGGCATTTCCTTAAAAGCCATTCACCAAGATCCAGAATTCTGCATAAAGCCTTGAGCTTACATTTACATTTCCTTGAGTTAGTTCTCCTTCTTTCCCCAAATTACTTGGCCATGAATATGTACTAGACATGACCTCAAAATTAACTCAATATTTAGGCAGTTCATGCAATGTTTTAAACACACAGCCTATTTTTCCAAGTTTAAATGACATATTTGCAATTTGACACCACTAGTTTATGTAAACTGTGCCTAAAGCACATTTCTCTGTTTTCAAACATGGATCACCCCAATGGAGACAACCCTCAGCCCTCTCTGGGTTGGTTTTTGCTCCACAAACCATTTAGTTGTCATTAATCCTTCCCTATGACACCTGTGTAAGTGCTGAGTCTATGAAAACAGGATCATATGGAAATAATTATTTTTCAGTAACGTGAGTTGAGCCTGTTGCAGGGAAAACACTGGAGCTCACTGCATCCACACAGCTGCACACTGCTGATGGTCTGTACGTGCTTTAGCTGTCAGCACAATATATCAACATATGCTTAAATATGAGCAGTTAAATATTTTACTGCTAATTACATCACAAAAACATCCATTCCCAGGCTTATCTATTATGGTCATTTATTCAGCTTATAGGCAGATAAATTTTCTCTCTTATATTAACTCACATATTAACTTATATTATCCCATCTCTTATGGATGGGGTAGACAATACCTCTTTATCTCAGTGTTAGCATTCGTAGCCTCAGAAAGGTAGAGCCCAAGGAAGGTTAACACACACCAGGTTTGGTACAATAAATAAAAGTCTGAATAACACCCTGATGTCCTGTGCTGTAAAAATTCAAGTTCCAGTTTCCAGTAAAGCTTTTTTTCCACACTGTACTTCTCTCACCACCGATTCAAGCACTAACAAAGCCTACCCAGGGCTTACAACTGCAGAAACACCAGGGAAGGCTGGGAACAGGGCTGGGCTGTTTGAAAACTTGTGTTACTCACTCTGCTAGTTCCCTAAAACAAAACATCCCACATGCAAGAATTCATAATGGCCAATTCAGAAAAATATTATTTCCATACAAGCCATTCCACAGCTCAGGCTTTCAGCTGCAGATTGTTAGCATGCAAATGTTGAGCATTTTTAGCCAGCTAAGCCTCAACATCGTGTCTCAAGAGAGGTGCTTTGGAAACACAGCACAGTAGCCTTCCCTCTCCTGGCCATGCCAAGACCCTCCTGATTTAACAGACAGCTCATAGATCAACTGCAGCCCCACACTTAGAACACTTTTAAGACAGAACATGAGCTGTTTGAAAGGCTGTATTTACACAGGACCAAAACCAGACAACCAAAGCTCCACGTGACATGACAGGTCTATAGTGCTCTCACCCAGCCCAATCTACATTGGAAATGAAACAGCATCTGCTTCTTCTCAGGTTAAACACCAACCAGATTTGCAGCAGCCTCTTTGGAAAGGCTTTCATTTGTGAACAGACATTTTCTGCTGTGAGTTTGAAACAAAACACGGTGATTATCTAACAAGCATGAACCTGCATCCATAACACATGTGCCAGCACAAAGATAAAAGCCGACCTTTACTGGTAGATTTTGAAGAATCAATGTCAACCATTCAATCGATTTTCTTTTCCGCTCAGCACTCAAATCAGACTTCATCTGTGCCTGCTGTGGCCCAGTGGACTCTTTCAACACTCCACAAGGCAGGCACATGTCTGAATAAAAGTCCTGCACACTCTGGTGTCCAAAGAAGCACCACTGCAGGTTAACACCAGCTCTCCTCCAAGGGGAAAGCAGGCAAACCCCAGGCTATGCCACAACTTCTCACTTCCCCCTTCCCACTTTGACTAATCAATACATGGATAAAACTGGTGGCACTCTCATGATATTTTAAATGTGCAAACAATATTTTTTTTTGTTGCTGTAAAGCTGCACAGTTGTCCTCAGGCATCTGCTGTTTGTATTTCTGCTATGACAGTAGCAGTCAAGTGCCATCAATGAAAACTCACGGTCTATTGAAAACTTTAGAGGAGAAAAAAAATCACCTCTGAGCACACTGGGTGTGGACTGACAGCTTCTTTTTGAGCTGTGGTGACATTCTGAAGACAAAGGATAACAAATAATACTGACTTTAATTCTTTTTCTTGAATTAAATTTTTGAATTTTAAAATCATAGAATGGCCTGAGTTGAAAACGACCTTAGAGATCATCCAGTACCAACCCCAAAATTCTAGTTCCAAGTTCATCCAGAATAGTTTCAAAAAACTAATTCCCTTTCCATATGGCAATGACTGCATATTAATCAAAACAAATTCTAGGCATACAGTGATAAAAAGTCATCCCACCCTAATTTCTTAGCTTCACTTAACAGTGCCATCAGTCTAAGGAAGGCAGTATATGCTCACTGAAATGGATTTGCCATTTTGACCAACAGATAGTCAGAGATGGTATGAGACTTTTCTTGTCTGACCACAAATTCAGTGCAAGTTTCTTTTCTACCACTGTTCTGACATCTTAATTCAATTAAATGTCTCTGACTTCTAACAAGAGATAAGAATCAGGCCAGTATTGAGCATTTCAGTGATCTGGCTCTTTTATTGCCATCACTGCACTTTAGCATTTAAAATTGCTTAAAATATCTCTTTCAAATAAGACCTAGAGCTTTCCTTGTTGTAACAATCACCTCCTAAACTTGAATGAACACTACAGCAGGATGAGGGTCTGTGAGTCAGAAGCCAGCCTGCACCAGAGCTAAGGAGAGAAGGAATTGTTGGTATTCATTTCAAGGGAACATTCATTCCAACTGATATTTCAAATGTCAAGCTGGTATTAACTGCATCAAGCACTGATCAAAATACACAAGACAAGAGATTGCTGAGAAAATCATCACAAGCATCTAAATTGGCTGTCAGCACTAGGAGGAGTTTGGAAAGGTACAAGCCTTTAGCCTCCCTATGCATCCTTCTGCTGAGGCTCTGTATTTTTGATGCCCTGATATAAAAGACAAACTCTCTCTCAATAAATTAGAGGGAAAGAAGGTAGCTAAGAAACAGCACTTGCTCCACAGCCTGCTGACACGTGACCACCCATTAATTTAGGACACTGGGGGGGAATTGCTGGCTGGCTCTGTGCACACACAGCTTTCAGCAACAGCTCTGTACCTGATTTGCAAGTGATGTGCTGAACACTACAGAAAGTTTATAGAGTACATAAATTCTTTATAAGATAGAAGCTGCTGTGATTTACTCCCTCTTATAATTCACAATTCCATCAAAACCCAGTTTAAAGAAGAAACTGACACAGTATTAAAAATCAATGACAATTAGACCAAAAAAAAAATCTTAGCTGAACTGATGTAGGCAACTCTTAAGCAAAGGGACCAGATAACTTCTCACCATCTCTTTCAGCCTATTTGTGCTGCTTTCAAAAAAGATTTATGAAGTTTTTAAACGCAGAAAGTTAATGAAAGGAACAAAACCTCTCCTCAGCATCCTCTGAAAGTGAACGTGGCTCCTCATGTCTGACAAGCAGGTTCTCACGAGCTTCAACACAGCAATTAAAGACAGTATTGCCTCTTTATTTTGCTCCTCTCTTGGAAATTACAGCTCCTTTAACAAGGACCACAGAAGGGCCGTGCCCCTGCCCAGGCTCAGCCGGGTGCATTAACACAGTCCCCAGTGACAGCTCATGCTAATATGCCACACAGTAAGTGTGATTAACTGATGTCCTGACACATTCCCTCCTGCCACGCTGTCACAGGGGCAGAGACATCCAGCAAGCAGCCAGGCAGGGATGCTGGAACGCACTGCGGGAAGGTTTTCCCAAGGACACTGGTCAGACCCCTTGGAAGAAAAAGGCTGAGTGTTTCAGCTGCTCCTCGAAGTTCGTAAAACCTTATTCTGGAAGAAGAATAGATCTGAAGACAATAAAATGTTAAATTCCAACAGAATTTTCCTTAAAATAAAGCCAGGCAATATAAAAAACACAGACAATACATAAACTTACAAAATGAGAAAAACTGGTATAATGGGAAACACTGAGCTCTGAGGTTCTCAGGATCACAGAATAAACGGAACCAGAAGGGACCCACAGAATCACCAGGTCCTAGATTTTCTAAAACAATGATTAACTTTAATTTTGCCTCCCATGCCACAAAAAACTATCCTATGTGCTAATGTAAGCAACATATAACCATCAACATAATACATTTCATTACATTAAAAATTAAAAAAACATCTTCCACATTAGAACAATTCCGCACCATTGAATCCCTCTCCTCTTTCAGAGTTTTGGATTTTTGGAACACCAAACCTTGCCAGACCAAAACTAATTCTGAAAACGTCACAGCAGTACACAAAGCTTTTTACTCTGCAAAATATTGATGTGACACCTCTAGAGCAGTTATCCATATGCGAATTCCCTGTCAGACTGATATCCAGAAGTAGTGAAGAAGTGGAAATGCAGCAAGCAAACCACAGGTCCAGCCCCACTTCAACAACAGGGAAAAACCCCTTTTTGCACTGACACATTTAGGGCACAGATTGGGCACAAACACCCCTCGCCAGCCCCTCTCTCAAGCTGCAGCTTTTCAGCACTTGGCCTTTGAAGAACCATAAAATCTGAAATGTCCTTTTCATCACATGTGTTCGGTGGTGAGAGCATACTGTGAAGGCAGCTCTTCCTGTTCACACTCCAGCACTTTATATTTCCAACTTCCTGTAACTATTCACACTTCCTAATAACAGCTGGCAGTGGACATGCATTCAGTGAAGTTCACACAGACTCAAAAACCAGCAATAATAATAACAACCAGCTTATACTTCCCTGATAAGATGACATTTACAGGTAATGATGTAATAGACCACTGGTAAGTCCCAGGTTTAGAAGTATTGACTCACTCTGTGCTTTCCTAAGGGTATTCCCTTACATTGTACACAATACAATAATAATATAATATATTATACATCTTCTGTGCTTTCTCCAAAGGTACTACCAAATCTGAAACCTAAAACCACCTGGGTTTCTTTTTGTTGTTTTTGTTTTCTGGGTTATTTGGGCTTTTTTTTTTCTTTGTTTTGTTGAGGGTGGGTTTTTTTTTGTTTAAACAACAGGCCTAGTTCCTACTTTTTGTATAAGTCCATATCAACTTATTGATCTAAGGGTTATCACCAGTAAAACCAAAGCAGAATTAGGGCAGCAGTTTGTTATTTTAAGAGTCCTGATGGCTTAAAAAGAACACAAAAGGTTTCTAAAAACAATATCCAAAGCCTCAACTCATCCAGAAGGGTGTGAAGACCACCTAACTCAAACACATCAAATGTATAATCTAACAGACTGTGCAGGCAAATGTTATGGGCCCTGGAAGAGCAAACAGCAATCCTGAAAAATTGCTAGCTACACATCTGGTTTTTGGTTTTCTTCCCACAGACTCTCAGTCTGCACCTTTGAGACCAGGCATGTCATGTTTGCTCTGCTAGTGGTAAGACACCATCCACTGATAAGAAGATAAGGATTACTCTCTGCTACCATGAATGCTCCGAGGTGAGTTTTTGAGTGATGTTGGTTTTGAGTAAGAATTCACACGTAAGATTTTGAGATAAATAAGACTTCAAATAAGCACACCTATGGTCTTGGTAATTTTACTTCTTCTTCACCCGTATTTCCATCACTGTCCTAATCTGAGTTCCTATTTAAGGCCAAGAAACCACCTGACAAGGCCCAGTGCAGACACAAGAATGTCTTTGATTTCAGTTACAGCCGAAGTATTGCACTAGCTCCGTTTCATTCCCATTTACAATGTCCTTCATTTGATTCCTCTGGTCCTTCCATGCCTAAATGGCAACAGAATGGTTGCAAGACAAAGCTTGGGTGAGCACAAGCCAGCAGTCACTACAGGACAGCCCAACCAGCCATATAGATGCAGCTCCAGCCCAACTTACAGGGTACTAATCCTTCAGGAATTTCCCACAATTCCTCTCCTTGTGCAAAAGGAAAGACAAGTTTTCTGCCTTTTATGCTGCATAATCACAACGCTTATCTTGATGCACTGCAAAAGAGGACAGGATGTGCTCCCAGGCATCTCACCCAGAACTCAAGTGAGGGTACAGCCGGTCGGGACACGGAATCCTGAGGGTCGCTTCCAAGAGTGCTGCTTGTATTTAAGATGGGCACACTCAAGACAAATGTCTTGAGTAGCAATGACTTGGGTTATGCACAATGAATCTGTGTCCCGAAGAGTTTATCACCTAAATCAGAGTATTTTCCAGGCCACTTCTGAGCGTGTGTACTCTGAATGCAGCAGACTGAAGGGACTCTTTGTTTTTTTTATTAAATGGGTTAATTTATCTCCACCTGAACGTTTGCTTTCCTGCAGAGTTATTAAACTGACTTTCAGGTGAATGCACAGTGAACAGAGGGCTGCTCCACTTTCACTTATCTAAATTCTGCCAGATCAATAAACACCCAAGCAGTGGAAACAATCTTTACAATTCACAATTAAAGCATCAAGTCTGACTGAGACCAACCACGCCGGCAGCAGCTGAACGGACGAACTGTACCAAAACAAACCTACCCCAGAGCACTCTGTACCTACAGCTCCAGTGACTGAGCACTTGCTTTCAGTTTCTTCCAACTCAAGCTCTACCCACATGTGTAGATACACATTAAAGGCAGAGGTACCTGCAGAAATAACGTGCTAGACAGAGCCGAGAAACGCTGCAAAGCCAACCCTCAGCTGAGCTTTGACAGAGCCTACCCCAAACCAAATCCACTTCCCATCCAGCCCCCACAGAGCACATCGCCCCAAGCTGATCGCAGCCTCCAGGAACGAGCCTGTCTCACCCCTTTGTTCCCGGGAATACGCTGGTCTCATCCCGCTACGGGAGCTGCAGGATCACAGAAAGCAGCCCCATGCAGGAACAACATCTAATCCAGCCACCCGGGGAGAACACGGCAGCAGCCACGGAGTATTTTGTTACTCACTTGGGTTCTACAAATGGAATACCAGATCCCCAGACAAGGAGCACGCCATCCATAATTAAACAGCAAAGTTTGGCATCTACCAGTGACTTGTCTCCAGGAATATCCAGCTGCACGCTACAACTACTACCAAAGGACACAAATCATGGAAGTTTGGCCTCTTCTGCTAACAAACAGCGAAAAAGGTGTGAGAGAGCATCACCAGCTTTATTTTTTCCCACATTTTCTTTTGCTGAACATCTAAAGTAAATATAAAGGCTTCCTGACAGAAGAACTGAGGTCTAAAGTATCTAAAAAATCTCACGCAAGTAACACCAAGAATTTAGAAATCCACACTAATACAGAAATTGGAACATTTCCTTACAAATACAACCAAAACTTTCCAAGAGATCCCCAGCACCAGATTGCCTGTCCCCAGGGAACAGCAAAGTATGCAGATAATTAAGCTTACTTGAGTTTACAACTTGTAACCTTTGTGTCATTTTATGGAAACAAACTGTATTTAAGGGGGAAAAAAAAGGAAGAAAATATTTACATTTTGACAACATACAACTTGTTCACATGAGCGACCACCAAATAATTTCCCATATGTTATCAGGAGGAGGTTTACAGTCTGATGTGACCCAGTGTACACATCCTAGACTTCCGAAGGATGGCTCGCATCCCGCTGTCAGCACTCACCAGCCCCCAAACCCATCTTTCACTTATGGTTATTCAGCTCCTCTGCAACTGTTTTCACTGAAGTATTTTTAGCATCCATCTTCAAAACACAAGTTTTGCCCCTCTGTAAAGAAGCTAATTGCACCACCAGCTTTGCTCCATGCTGTCCCATTTCCCTCCTTTTTCCCAATCTCCTCCTGCTTCTTGAAGTCTTTCTTCCTCTATTTTTCTTAATACTTGACATCCTTGTTTCCATGGTCATGCTTAGCCAAGTTATCACCTTCATCTTCCTCCATCCAGTGTCCTCACACTTTCGCAACCTCATCTCCTTTTTTTCCTTCTCGCTTTTGACTGATTCTTTCTCCATCACTGGAGAAAGTGAACTCCACCTCTACGGGCAGCTCCTCTTCCCTCTTTTTCCCTACAGCAAGATTCCCAGTAGACTCTTCCATGCCCATTTCCCCCATAAAACTGTCAAACTTGTAGACCGCACCAGAAACTACGCAACCTACAAGACTGTGGCTTGACAGTTCCCTAAAGATCATGACAGGATCTTCACGATGACAGTAAAACCTGGAAGCCCTCACTCTGCCACAGTATTCCAAACAACCTGAAGGAAAGGGGTGGCAGGCAGCCTGTGATCCCAGCAGCAGGCACACAGGTTGTATAGAACCATGCCTGTGAATTCCTCAAAGCTCTTTTTATTCCAGGTATCACAGCATGGATGCAGGGAAGTCCACCACCAACTTTATGAAAATGGAAATTAAAAGCACACAGAGCACACGTCTTACTTTGGGTGGGGGCATCGACACAAGCCAGAGAGATACGGGTATTTCTAGGGTATTTGTAGGACAACACCCTAAAATGATAAGGGCAAACGGTTCAGCACACATATTTTGATCATGAGGAACAGTCCCAAACTTTTCTCTTTTAAGGACAGGGAACACATGACCTATTTCCAGCCATACCCATCCATCGCCAGCCCACCTCACAAAGATAATGCTCACTCCCAATCCATTATCCCTATTGCACAAGGCAATGGGAATATCATCACCACAACCTCCAACTCCAACAGCTCATCACAGGCCAACTTCACACAGCTTCAACAGGTTGTGCTTCCTTGGGACAAGGCAGTGAAGTGGTATACTTTGGTTAGGAAAGACACATTCCAGCAACAAGTGTTCCCTGAGGGAGCGTCTCCAGTAATGGAGGTGACGCACACCAACGGTGCGCCCCACACAGCCCCATCGCATCCGTGGCGTGTGAGGAAAAGAAGGAATGGGGCAAACGCTCATCGGGATTTCGGTGTAACGCTTCCAAGGGGGATATTCCACACACGTGTGTCATTCCCAAAGACACCTGCCCTGAAAGGGACCTGCTTGAACCCTCCACCACCAACCACTGAGGCTGCAACCCTGGGGACCTCCTGTCACCTCACCCTTCCCTCTACAGGTGCCGAGGAACCCCCAGGACCCTTCAGGGGATGGAGCACGGGGGTGACAGCCCTGGGGGGCAGCTCACCAAAACCTCAACCCCTCAAAGCACCACCACCCCACAGGTGACACCCGGGGGAGCAGACCCCCAGCCTGGGCAGGGGTCAGAGCTGGGGATCCAGGAGTGCCCTCACATCCCGTGGGACAGACCCCAGCCTTGGGCGGGGTGTCACTCGAGAGTCCAGTCCAGGGGTCCCGTCACATCCCGGGGGAGGGATCGGGGGTGTCGCTCGGGAGTGCCCTCACATCCCGGGAGATGGACCCCCCACCCCAGGCGGGGGTGTCACCAGAAGGCCCCGCGGTCCACCAACACCACGGGGGAGGGGCCAGGGGTGTCACTCGCGGGTCCCCTCACCCCCCGGGGAACGGATCGGGGGTGTCGCTCGGGGGTGCCCTCACATCCCGGGGGATGGACCCCCCACCCCAGGCGGGGGTGTCACCCGAGGGGGAGGGACCGGGGAGTGAGGGGCCGGGGGTGTCACCCGCGAGTCCGGGGGTCCCCTCACCCTCCGGGGAGGCGCGGCGGCCCCGGTGCATCACGGGGGCTGCGGGGGGGGGGGTCGCTCATCCCCCGCCCCTCCCTTTCCCCCCGCCCCCCCCCGGCCCGCGCCGGCCGAGGCCGGTTCCAGCCGGTGCCCGCGCGTCCCCCCGCGCGCCCCCGCGCGCGCCGCACGCTGACGTCAGGCGCGTGTTGGCGCGCGGGCGGGCGGGCGGCGGCGGGGAAGCTCCCGGCTCTACGTACGTGTAGTGCTGCGGCTTCTCGGGCTGCGCTTGCAGCGCGCTGGCGGCGCTCGCCGGCCCGGCCGCGGCGGGGCCACCCGCCACCGGGCCCTTGGACATGCCTCCCGCCTTCCGCCGCCGCCGCCGCCGAGGAGACCTTTATTATTCACTCTGCGCGGTCCGCACGGAGGGCGCCGCGCGCAGGCGCCGCCACCGCCATTGCCGCCCCGGTGGCGCGCGGGGCGGGGTGGGACTTGTAGTCCCGCCGCGCGCGCGCCGCCCGCCAGCCCGGGACGCGGCGGGCGGCGGCTTCCGGCCGGCGGGACTACAACTCCCAGAGGCGCCCCGCGGCGGCGCGGCTTCCGCGCTTCCTGCCGCGCGGGGCGCGACGGGAGGTGTAGTGCGCGGGGCGGTGGGGCGGTGCGCCGCGGCGCCCCCCGGTGGTGGGGCGGGATTGGGGCCCGGGGAGCCCCGAGCCCAGGGACGGCACCGACCCCCGGGGGGAACCGAGCCCCTGGAGGGACACCGAAACCCTGGGGGTGAGGAGCGAGCCGCAGGGTTGCACTGAGCCCCCGGGGGGACAACGGAGCCCTGAGGGGACCCCGACCCCGGGGGGACACCGGCGCCGGGGGCGGCACAGCCCGCTCGGCCCAGCCCTTCCAGGCAGCCTGGGACGGGAGCGGGGGAGGCCGGTCCGGGGGGCCGGTGAGGGGAGTTATTTGTGTCAGGCGGCCTCACTTCCTTCCTCCTCCCTTCTTCCTCTTCCTCAGGGGCTGAGCGTGGACGCGGGAGCGCGGCCAGTGGGTTATTTTAGTGCTGGCATCGCTCACCGCTCCACGGCCCTCCCCACCCACGGGACAACGCCGTGCAGGAAGTGCCCGGGAATAGCACTGCAGCCCGAGGAGGAGGAGGAGGAGGAGGAGGAGGAGGAGGAGGAGGAGGAAGGCCCAGCGAGCGCGTGGAAAACCTACCTCGGAGCAGGTGACACCAATGGCACCTGGCTGCTGGGACATCGGAGCACGGGCTCCCCGTCCTGCCCTAGGAGAAACCCCCCCCCCGAAGGAGCCGTGTCCAAGGAATCGGCCGAATTCCCATGTGGAGCGCTTCCTCTGCCAATTAACTTCTCTCCCAAGGGAGGAAATGATAACGAGTTTCTTTTAATAGGACTTTGATCTCTGGGGCTCCGCACAGAACCGCTCCTGGCGCTGGGATCTCCAGCGGTGTGGGAAAGGGTACACGGGATTTATCAGGCAAACACCTTTCTTACCTCTGCCAGCGCACGCAGGGTGAGCAACGTTAATAATAAACTTCAGGCCTGGTCTCTGCAGCTGGTTTGGGGAGGGAAATCACTTTTAGAATTCCTATTTACATTGATTTAGTATCTACTGCAGGCACGCTTGTCCTGAGGTGATTTAGCAGCTTATTTCTAGGCATATGCAGGAATAAGTCACAGGATATCAATACCTTCTTATTCATCTAACCACCCTCCCTGGGAGTCTGGAGCACTGTAATTATGCAGCTCCTGGTCAAGCAGGGCTTTTCCTTAGTCAATGTGTGTGCAGGTGTTTCAGGGAATATCTCCACACACACCTGTACCCCCAACCCAGAGCCACTGTCAGCCATGAACCTGCTGGAAAACCCACTCAATTATTGAGGAATCACACTGAAAACACCACCGACCTGCCCTTTGTCCAAGGGGATTTGGATGCCACAGGCTCCAATCCCTCGTGGCTGATATTTACTCTACAACCTGGTGCTGACACTGTTTCCTCTTCCTGTTGTCTTTTGTTTCACACCTCGACACCTGCCCTGCCAAGCGATGGGGGAACCCTGAGGACTCTCCAGGTGATGTGCCCAGGGTGAATTTACTCCCACCTTTGCTAACGTGTGCTGGTTTGCTCTCCTCGCTTTCTGTGTGTACACCTGTCCCTCACCCTGCTCCACCCCAGAGGACACCTGGCTTTTCTCGAGGGTTTCAGAGACCAAAAAAATCTAAAGTATCTCTAAAACGAGAAGTGCAAATAGCCATTGCTGGGAAAACATGGAGAAGGAAATAATTGAGGAGCCTCTGAGCTCCTGGTAACAAAGTTTCACCTGGTCTCCCGGCATTAGTGGCAGTGCAGCGAGCTCTCTAACAAATTAAATGTGTTAAACGCTGTTACCACCAGAACCGGTTCCTAATTTTATTTTCCCAAAGCATGAACAACTCAGAACTCAAAGGGAATTCTTCCCTTTCCATCTTCCAAACCAACGCAGTGAATGTTTACTTACACCTCCCAAGCCACTCCGTGGATACACAGCTTTTTGCCTCTGATAAATAATTAACATTTTCCTTTAGAAGAGAGAAAATTAACCTGAAAATGAGGACCAGAGGCAGGGGAGATGCAGGGGAGACGACGTCCCTTGGGCAGCCCCAGCCTGACGGCCCTGTCACACCACGGTGCCACGTTTGCTGGAGTGGCCGAGCGGATGGAGGAGCAGAACACTCTCCCGACATGTTCCCAACACGCCAAGCTCCATCCTGGCTCTTCCCACCAGGCCAGCACTGACCCAGAGCTGAGGATGCAGAGCCTCATGCAGAGAGCGATTCCAGCTGCACTCCGCTTTGGGAAGCTCACAGACGCCTTTGGGAGCGTCTGTTTGTGTTCCCTCCATATCCTACGTGCTACAACTGCAGGGCATTTGGGACCTGTTCTTCTTGATCCTGGGAGCCTCCCCTTGGGTGCAGCGACCTGCCTCCACAGTCAGTGCAAACACAGTAAAATAGTGATACAAATCAAGGTATAACTTAAGGAAGCAGTTTCCCCCAAAAGACAAGTTTTTTTTACTGAATTGTTATTTATCTTAGGGAGCTAAAAGCTAAGATGGTACCAACAGGGAGCATGGATTCTGGATTTCTACTTGCAATGAAACTTTGTGATTCGCTTTGGGGATGAAGGTGACCCACAGAGTCAGAGTAATTTGGGGAATGGCAGCGCAGCGGGACTGAGCCCCAACTCCTGAATGCTCCCTTCCCAGGGCCAAAGGTCAGGCTCTGACTCGGGGCACTCACATCCCAGCCCCGCTGCCCACTGCGAATCCAAGTCCCGTCACAACCCTTCCTTGCCACCTGGAATGATAAATCCAGGCAAGAAATGCCGGAGGCGCCGCCAGACTCCCCCCGCCCTTCCCTTGCGAGAGCCTCCCCTCGCCCCTACGGACACCCCCCGAGCGCGGGTGGCGAGCGGCCGCACACCGGCGGCTCCCGGGGGAGAGGGGGCGGAGGCGGGGGGGGCCCCGCGGCCCGGCCCTCGCCTCTCGCAGCCCCCGCCGGCCGCCTCCGCTCGGCAGGCCGGGGCCGGGGCCGGCGCTCCGCGGCGGGGGCGGCCGGGGCCGGCCGGGGTGCCCGGGGAATCCCGCGGCGCCGGCGCCGCTCGCCCCGCTCCTATTGACTTCCCATTGTGGAGCTTCGCAACAAAGGGTAGGATCCAAACCCTGCCCCGTTTCGTCCAATCAGCGCGCAGAGCGCCCACCCGCCACCGATTGGCTCCTTCTCCCCTCTCAACACCCAATCGGAAGCCTACTTTAACAACCAATCAGCGCTCGGCCGCGCGCCCAATCAGCGCCGGGGAACCGGAGCACGGCCTTTGTGTGTGGTGACGCGACGGCGCCGGCGGAGGTCCCGGCCAATAGCGCGGCGCGTTGCTTGCAGGCATTGTGACGTCACCGCGGCGCGCGCGCGCCCCCACTATAAAATGCGTGTCCCCGCGGCGGGGAGGGCGCAGTGAGCGGCGCGGCGGCTGAGGAGCGGCTCGAGGTAGTACTACAGCGCAGAGGCTTCGGCGCGCAGCGCTACCGACACCGGCGCTTCCTTCTCTTCTTACCGGTAAGTACTGGACAGCGGGTGCGTCCCGAAGCGGGGCGGCGGTGCTGTGTGGCCGTTCGCGGCCTTGCGTCCTCCCGGAGCGCGATGCACAGGCCGGGCCTTGCCTACGTGCCCTGAGTCACGGCCGGTTCCCATCCCCCTCCATTGCGCCTCCTCCCCCCCCCCCCCCCCACCCCGGGGCGGCCCAGGAGGAAGGAGGAGGCGGCGTGACTCAGTCCGCTTCCCCCGGGGAAGGGAGCGGCTGGGCCGCGAGGCGGGGGCGGTGGGGTAACCGTGACTCCTCCTTCCCGTCCCGGGGGAGGCCGCTGGCCGCCTGCCCGCGGCGGGGGAGGGGGGCATTTGGAGCTTGAGGGGATTGGCTGGTGTTTCGTCGAGCTTGGGGGTGACGGGGAGAGCTGGGCCCCGTGTCACGCGTGCCTGTCTCTGTAGGTAAGTGAGGAAAAATGGCCCGTACAAAGCAGACCGCCCGCAAGTCCACTGGGGGGAAGGCGCCGCGCAAGCAGCTGGCCACGAAGGCGGCCCGGAAAAGCGCCCCCTCTACCGGCGGCGTCAAGAAGCCTCACCGCTACAGGTAAGGCCCTCGCCTCGGCCCCGGCTGCCGCAGCCCCTGCCCCGCCTCACCGCCCCCTCCTCCCTCTTCCATGCAGGCCGGGAACCGTCGCGCTCCGTGAGATCCGTCGTTATCAGAAATCCACGGAGCTGCTGATCCGCAAGCTGCCCTTCCAGCGGCTGGTCAGGGAAATCGCCCAAGATTTCAAAACAGATTTGAGGTTCCAGAGTGCAGCCATCGGTGCGCTGCAGGTACTGCTGAGGGCCGGCTGGGCCGCGGCGCTGGGGGAGCTGCGCTGAGCGTTTCTAACAACATTTCTTCTTGTGCTCTTGAAACAGGAGGCCAGCGAGGCATATCTGGTGGGTCTGTTTGAAGACACAAACCTGTGTGCCATCCATGCCAAGAGAGTCACCATCATGCCCAAAGATATCCAGTTGGCTCGCAGGATACGGGGAGAGAGGGCTTAAGTGAAGGCTGTTTTTATGGTGTTTTGTAGTTAATTCTGTAAAATACTTTGGTTTTAATTTGTGACTTTTTTTGTAAGAAATTGTTTATAATATGTTGCATTTGTACTTAAGTCATTCCATCTTTCACTCAGGATGAATGCTAAAAGTGACTGTTCACATAAACCTCAGTGATGTTGAGCCTCGGGCTCGGGAGTGACAAGTTGCTAATATGCAGAAGGGATGGGTGTTCTTTCTTGCTTCTCATGCATGTTTCTGTATGTTAATGACTTGTTGGGTAGATAAACTTGTAAGGTACTAGAATTGATATAAATGTGTACAGGGTCCTTTTGCAATAAAACTGGTTATGACTTGATCCAAGTGTTTAACAATTGGGGCTGTTAGTCTGACCATGCATCACTGTGATCAAATGTGGACTTCCTTCAGAGGGTGAAACTACAAGTCTTAACCACAGTGTAACTTACAGTTTCCTAAAAACGTAAACCTGGCAGCTATAGAATACACTATGTGCATTTATAATAGCTATTTTATATATTGTAGTGTCAACATTTTTAAATTAAATGTTTTACATTCACATGTGAGGAGTCTTTGTCATTTGGTTTGAATGGGCTTGAAGATGCTTCTGCCTCCCCTCCTACAGCTTCCTGTAATCCTGGGCTGCTGCTGTGGCTACTTAACCTCGGCTGGCAACAGACTGGAGAACTTCTGGAATATTTTGGAGATTTTGATGTTCTGTTTGGAGATTTTGATGATGCTCTGTAGGATCCAGGAGGACTGGCTGAGGCTGCAGCAGCTTTCTGGGGGGGCTTTTCTCTAATTAGGGCACAAACGCAGCTCTTAGTTCTTTCCTTCTTTCCAGTGGATGCAGGGAAAGTTTATTTTGGAATTGGGATGGGTCTGGCTGTTCCCAAGCAGTGCTGGTGCTGAGGTGTGGGGGAGCATTCCCAGGGGCTGGGGCTGTGCCAGTCCTGGATCAGCTCAGTGGGATGGTGTGCAAGGAGAACAGCTAATTATACACCCTGGGAGCAGATGGGCTGGGTGCTCCATGGGATTCATTTCCCACCCTGGCTTTTTTGGATGGAGTGGGATTATATTCCAACCTTTGCTTTGGGCTTGGCTAAGGCAGGTCTGGGTTCCTCAGGGCCTGCTGGGCTGTGGTGGAGGGGAAGTGCTCAGACCGCGCCTGAACCACGGGTAATTAACGCTGAAATTGGAGGGCAAGGCTGCTCAGCCCTGCCAGAACAGGCTCCACGAGTAAGGCTGGAGTTGTCACAGAAAGCAGCACAGGGACGTGGTTGAGCCAGCCTGGCTTGATTTATTGCAGTGAAAGTGCTGTGCTGCTCTGGGGAAAGAGCAGCAGCAGTTCTGACCAGGCTCGGGTCAATCGGGACTGGCTGTCCATGATCTCCCCCAGGATGGTGGGGAAGGGCATGAAAACCTTCCCAGCTCGTGCCCTGGGAGCCAGGGCCTGCATCCCTCAGCTGCTGCTGGGGCCGTGGTGGCTCATCAGGCGCTTCTCCCTCAGACAAACCACTCCGTGTGCTTAAATCCTGCAGCTGGAGGAACAGGCCCTCCTTACCCTCGTTCTTACACAGCCTCCTCCTCCTCTCCCTGTCCTACCCTGCTCCAAGTGCACCCAGAGCAAACCCAGCCCTTGGCTCACAGCAGTACCCTGCAGAAATCCTGTTCTGAAATGATAGGTTTTAACCAAGCGTTTTCCTCTTCTCCTTGCTAAAGCTGTAGTGAAAAAGATCTCTTTGATAGAAAGTAATTAAGTCCACAGAGGCAAAGTTAAGCACCACCTCAAACTTTAGGTGAGGCTCAGTGATCTCAGGCCAATCATCTGGGCAGTTCTTTCCAGGGACACTGCCTGGCCGGAATGTCCCTATGGGAAATCTGAGGATCCTCAGCAGTCCAGCTTGCATTTAGGCCAATTGAAAATAAAACATTCCAAGTACTAGGATTTGTGAATGCTTGCTTTGGTGCTGAGCTGCAGTAGCAGCCTCAGCTCCTGCAAGAAAATTATGTTTAAAATAGCATCCCTTGAAAACAGTATTTCTTCCAAGTCCTTACTGGAAACAATGAAGCATCTGGGTATGCCTAGAAGCTGTTTCTTAAAATAAAATCATTGTCTAGTGGTCCTTAAAAAAAACCCCACACCAGAAAAATATCTAAGTATCTCTCCATCTTAGTAACCTCAACAAAAGGAATTAAGTCAGATCCTGCATGTGCTGGACCAGAACAGAATTCCTGATATTCCAGAGTGTGACTGAAGGTAGCTGAACCCACAAGCCCTTCCCTTACCGATTCTCCCGATGATTTCCTCGCATTCTTGCTCAGAACTGGATGCAAACACCAGGCAGTCGAATGTGCTCCCGTCAGGGCTCTCGGGGGAAGAGCTAAAAATGGAAACACGTCCATTATCCAGCAGAGCTCCGAGCCCAGCCCTGCCTTCAACCGCACCAGGGACCCTGCAGCTGCTCTGGACCCCTTTTGTTTATTTTCCCAGACCCACATCCCTCTATCCCCATCCCAGGGCCCACAGGCAGCACTCACACCACACAGAAAGCGAAGATCCTGGGGCTCCACGTGCAGCGTCCCACGCAGGAGATGGAGGGGTAGGGATGGCGGCACAGGAGCTGCACAGGGAACAGGAAGGGGCCACTGTTTGGGGCTGTGGTCAGTCCCTGTCGGCCCCATTCCTGGTTTATACTGTCCCCAGGACCCCTCCAGCTGCGCTCCACCAGATTCCCAGCATCCTTGGGAGCCACCCCGACCTTGGATGTCACTCACCTTGGAAGAAGCCTTCTCCTGCACAAGGACTTCTGCCTCCTTCACATCAAATAAAACCTCCTGCAGGGGGGATGAGGGGGAAGAAGCCCCAATCAGCACAGCCCTGAGCTCTGTTTTTAATCAGACGCTCGCCAGAGATTATCCAAATGCAGAGGTGATGAAGCACAGTCAACCTCAGCTTTTTCAAGTTTCCTCTGTGCTGCCCTTTTTTCCCCACTTTCCCCATTAAAATGCTTCCACACTTTATAATCTTTTCACAAACAACCCCCCAAAGGCTCAAACAACAGTGACCTGAGCCCTAAAGCAGCCCCAGAACCAGACTCAGACTTCCCAGAGTTTTCCAAGTGCTTTCCTGCATGTGGTTGCTTTTTTTTTTTTTCCTTAATGCCCTTTCCCATCCTGGCTGCAGAGATGCTTCTGACCTGAAAAAAACCCCACAGGGGTGATGGGGCGGCAAATACTCAGCCAAGCTAAGTGAACCTGGAGCTGGCAGGAAAAAATATCCATGGCAGAGACCCTGTTTCCCTGCATTCTCTCACAGAGCCCTTCCCAGGATGTCCCCAGCCCCGGCGCTCACCAGCGCTGCCAAGTCCCTCTCCAGCACGGCAGGGATGGCCCCCTCCAGCACCTCTTTGCCACCAAACTGAAATGGAATGGGAAGGAGGGAATAACCCTTGGACACATGAAAAGAACTGCAGAAGAGACGATTCACCCCATGGCAGGTCTCTGCCCCACAGCCTCACCGTCCCAACGCTGGTCTGGCCCAGGTACTGCAGGTTGTAGAGCAACCTGGGGAGAAAAGGGCTCGGGGGCATCAGGAGAAGGACCCCACACATCCCTCCTGCTGCTCTTTGCAGGGGAAGATGCTCCCAGCTCCCTCCTCACCTCCAGGCCATGGGGGCAGCTTTGGCCCCACAGCCTTGAGCAGAGATCAGGGATAGTGCGGGCACGGGGCTACCCCAGTGCCAGGACTCTCAGCCCAGCCTGGGGGCTCCCCATGGCACAGACCCACCTGCCCCCCTGCAGCTGCTGCGGCTCCCCCTCACCCCGGTGCCGGGGGCTGTGCTGGAGCTGGAAGTGGGGCTCCTTCTCCTTCAGGGCCTTCAGGTAGGGCAGCAATGGCTCAAAGACGGCCCCGTCGTGCCACCGCCACCGGAGCAGGCGGAAGGAGAGCGGCTGTCCCTTCAGCCTCTGCAGCATGGCCCCAGCCTGGAGGGAGGGAGGGGGGAGCAGAGGGGAGCAGGGGGGCAGAACGGGGGGGACTCCCCAGCCCTCTGTCCCCACTCACCTGCCCGGGGCAGGCGTATCTCAGTGAGCAGCCGTTGATCTCGTCGAGGATGTCACCGGCCAGCACCACCTCGTCCACCTCCGCCTGGCTCTCGGGGAGCACCTTGGTGACAAAGACTCGGCCGTCCACGTACCTGGGGGTGCAGCTGAGCCTCAGCTCAGTGCCAGGGACCCTGCCTGGCTCCCCTTTTGTACCATGCATGACATTTCACCCATACATGGAATGCAGGGAAAAGACACCTCACAGACAGCAGATGCTGGCAAGGCTGAGCTGATGGGGAGAAAAGCACCCAAGACAGCCCCAATGCTCTCAACAGGGTATTTATTACCCTTTTTGGGGCATTTTCAGTGCTGTGATGACCAGATCCCTCTGGAGAGTGGAGAGGAGGATCAAGGGTTCCTACCTGAGCACCATCCCCAGTGCTCGGCACGGGACTGTCTCGTAAGTACAGCACACCTGAAAGAGAGTGGCTGGTGACAGTAGCCTTGCCAGTGGCCATGGGACACCCAAAGGACCCCATGCCCTGGATCATTTCTGGCATTGATGCCAAACCAGGGCTTTGGGAACCCAGGGAGAGACCAGTCCCCAGTGCCCCAGGCTGAGCCAGGACCATCAGTGGCTGCTTGTCTCTGTCCTCTCTCGGGATTTGGCTGTGCCCAGACCCTGAAGGGACAAAGCTGCTCTATGGATGGGATAGCAAAGCAACAGCAAACCCTTAACTCATTGAAAAGCCCTCCTGCCTCACCCCACATGTCCCCACGCAGCCGGGGGATGCAGCTGCCCCTCCCCAAAGTCGCTGCTGTTTGCAGCAGCACTTACTGTCACATCGCATTAGCCAGGGACCCGAGACACGGCCAGCTCGGCCGGAGGCACTGGCTGTCAGAAATGCCCCAAAGCCAGCGGGATCCCAGGCTCTGCAGCAGCACCATGGCTCAGTGCATGCCTTGACCAGCCCCAAAGCTGCCTGGAGCTTTTTGGGGATTCTTTTCGGTTTAAAAGGCGGTGGAGGGATGCTCTTCATCGTTAAAAGACATGAAGGCGTCCCCGCTGTTCTCAATAACACACTGATGTTTAACTGAGCAAACCAAGAATGAAACCAACTGATGTGTAATCTGTGTCAGCCCAGGGAAATGGGGATTTTTTTGGCAAGAAATCAGGGAAGGGAGCACGGGAAAACTTCACTTATATCAGCAATGTAGGCCTGGGTACTTCTCGTGCTTGGTTTTACTCCCAGGAATGCTGGGATCTGCTCCTGGTGATAGCGCAGGCACTCAGCAGGATCCAGCCTTGATAGCAGAGGCAGGTCTGCTCATCCTGGTGAACCTGAGCCAATTCACCCTGGGGTGCGTGGCAATCCCTCCCCACCAAACCATTCCTTATCTTCCTCATTGGACTTTTCAGGGAGGGCCCGGTGGCGGAAGGATGGCTCCCGGGAGCCATGGGTTCTTACCGGCAGCAGCCAGCTCTCGTCCAAGAAGCTGCAGTTCTGCAAACAAAGGAGTGTCGGCGCCATCAGTCCTGGCGAGGAAGGGGCCAGGGCCCCACATTGGCAGCCCTGTGCTGGACATCACCCCACTGATTCACCACTGCACCTGCACGTCCAGGGAGAACTCTATCTCTGTCAGCACCAGCAGCAGCGAGAGGAAGGGCTCTGCAGAGGGATGGGGATGGAGAGGCAGTGTCACCACCGGGTTCCTGGCAGCCACCGCCTCACAGGGACACGGCAGAGGACAGAATAAAGCCATTTTCAGTGTAACTAATGAGTCCTGGGAGTGAGGCCTTGAGACCACCCCAGCATCCAGGCTGCTGCTGGAGGCTCATCCCAGGCTCCTGCTGCTGGCACAAGTGCAGCTTGGTACCTTTTTTCCCCTGAATTCAGACCAAGGCTTGCAGCAAATGCTACTGACTCTGTTTCTCCCCTTAGAAGCACAGCAAAGATGCCCAGGCTCTCCTGCACAAGCCTTGTGGTCACACTGCCGGGTCTGCAATCTGCTCATGCACCAGCAGCGCGGGTGATTTATAAACCATTGATGTACAGGTTTAGCATGGGGTTATTTATCATAATCAAAAGATTAAAGGCTTCCTCCCTGGCCTGGCCCCCCAAAGAGCACGGCTGTGGATGGATGGAGTGCTGCAGCCTGTCAAGGCAATGCAGCCATTTAAACCCCCTGTGCCACCCCTCAGCCCAGGCCCATCTGACATGGCCTCCCCTCAAAGCCAGACGGGGTCTGCTTAAGCCAGAATCCTTGGTACAAAGCAATAACATGGAGGATACTTCAGAAAGAATTTCTCTATCCCATGCCATTAAAGCCTATCTTAGATGGATTCAAATACTGTCTAAATATTTACACCTTTTTTTCCCCCCCATCACTGCAGCAACGTATTTAGTTTCCAGCGCTAAGTTTGGATTAGAAAAATCAAAGTGGACTCATCCCCCTCCCCTGCAGCAGTGCAGTGCCATAACACAGGCTCGGGCGAGCCACCATCTTACCCCGGAGATCTTCACTGCCGAGGATGGAGCTCCCAGGATCATAAAACTGAAACACAGTGAAACGGCACAGATTAGCCGCCGTTTCGCAGCCCACCGCCCGTGGGTAGCAGCTCCCCCGCGTGCCGCACCTCCAGGAGTCGGGGGGTCTGTGCCAGCTGCCTCACGGCCACCGCCAGCACCTTCCCTTGCAGGGCCAAGCGCAGAAAGTACCGCCCCCGGCCCTGCGCCGTCCGCGTCCGCTCGCAGCCCCCGGCTCTCCGGATGCTGATGGAGAGAGGGGTCGGCCTGTTTGGGGAGAGGGAAAGCAGCTTTGGCAGCACACGGGAGCGTCCTCCCTGCACCTGGGGTCTGTGGGATCAGCATGTCGCGACAGACGCCGCCACAGCTCAGGTTTTCACCCCGGTCTGGCTCGGGGACTCTCACCGGCCGCTGGTCCCCGTGGGAAGCTGCTCCAGCCAGTGCCAGTAGTCCCGTCTCCGGAAGCCCCAGGCCGGTTCTGCGGGAGAAACGGAGTGCGAGACCCCTCGCCACGGGCCTGGGGACGCTGCCACCCCCGCCCGGGCACGAAGGGTCACTCACGTCGGAGCCCCTTGCGCAGGATGCTCTCCAGCAGCTGGCAGAGGGACACGAGGTGCGGCGAGGTGTCCGTGCAGGGCCCGCTGCCCTCCCGCAGCCGCAGCACCCCTCCTGCGGGGAGGAGAGAGAGCGGCGGCACCCGTGGGTGCCCAGCCGGGGAAAGGGGAGGGGGCACCCAGGGGACAGCTCTGCACGGCCCCGCGGGGGGGTCCGACAGCCCGGCACGACCCTCCCCTCCCCGGCTGCCGCCGCTGCGCTGGGCAGGAACTCGGCTAAACTTCCTCGAAGCCAAGGTCGGGCGGCGGGGCTGGCGCGGGGAGCCCCGGCACGGCCCCGCCGTCGGTCCGGTCAGACCGGTACCGGTGCGCGGCCGAGCGCTGCTGGAAGAAGCTCGCACAGGTGCCGGGGCCCCACGCTCACCTTTAAGGGCGCTCAGCAGCGGCTCCTTCCTGGCCATGGGCTCGTTGTCCCCTAGGGCCAGGCGGTCCCGCGGCGGCGGCTGGACGGGAACCGGGAATCGGGAATGGGGAACGAGCCCCGCCCCAGGAGCGGAGCAGTCCGGCCCCACGGGCGGGGGAAACCTCACACACACACACAGGTGTACGTGTACTTAAGCTGAAAGCACGGCCACCGAGGTATATAGGTGTAACACAGTGACACATACACATATTGATCTGTACAGATACATCAATTCCATGCATTGTATCGGCAAAACCCGCGTATATGAGACACACGTGCAGAGAAGACACAGATTTATCTCTACGTGTATGAGGACAGGCTTTGGGATATGTATTTACGTGTTATAAAGCCTCGGTGCCGGCCCCGCCGTAGGTACACATGGAGGGTGTGTGGGCGAGCACTCGCCCTGTCCGCAGGGATGGCCACACACGAACAGCTATTCCGAGGACCGTGGGAAGGAGCGGTGCGGGGCTCGGGGAAGGTGCGGAGCTCCCGGGGGCGGTGCGGGGCTCGGGGCTGTGCGGGGTGCTCGGAGGCTGTGCGGGTCCCGGGGGCGGTGCGGGGTGCCCGGGGCGGTGCAGGGCTCGGGGGCGGTGCGGGGTGCCCGGGGGCGGTGCGGGGCGATCGGAGGCGGTGCGGGGCGCTCGGGGAAGGTGCGGGGCGCTCCCGGGGCGGTGCGGGGCGCTCGGGGCGGTGCGGGGCGATCGGGGGCGGTGCGGGGCGCCCGGGGCGGTGCGGGGCGATCGGGGGCGGTGCGTGGCTCTGGGGCGGTGCGGGGTGCCCGGGGCGGTGCGGGGCGATCGGGGGCGGTGCGGGGCGCTCGGGGGCGGTGCGTGGCTCTGGGGCGGTGCGGGGCGCCCGGGGCGGTGCGGGGCGCCCGGGGGAGGTGCGGGGCGCCCGGGGGCGGTGCGGGGCGCCCGGGGCGGTGCGGGGTGCCCGGGGGCGGTGCGGGGCGCCCGGGGGCGGTGCGGGGCGCCCGGGGGCGGTGCAGCTCGGCCATGGCGGAGCCGCTGGATCCCGGTTCGTCCCCGCTGCTGGCGGCCGCTCGCCGGGCGCACGAAGCGGCTTTCGGGGGTGCGGCGGTGCTGGCGGCGTGGGCCCCTGGCCGGGTCAACCTCATCGGAGAGCACACCGACTACAACGGCGGCTTCGTGCTGCCCATGGTAAGGGCCGCGCTCCGCCGCCCCAGCCCCGGGCTCTCGCCGTGTCACCCTTCCGGGTCCTCCTGGCAGCCGCTGGGGGTCCTCCACCACCGCCTTCCCACCCCCGTCCCAGGATGTCCCCTCCAGGATAACCCACCCAGGAGCTTGAGGGATCCTCCGGGACCCCGCTTTCACCATTCTTCCCGCGGGATCCCCTGCCCAGGACCATGGGGTTCAGAGCAAGACCTGCTGCAGCCCCCCCCTGCAGACCACCTCCTCACTCGCTTCACGGGGGATTGATTCCCTTCCCAACCACCTCTCCGAGAGGCTGAAGCCTTTTTTCTACAACCCCGTCAAACAACTTCCCGTTCCCAGAGAGCGGTGTTTTGGTGGCAGAGATGGTTCAGAACAGCAGGAGCTTCCTGCTCCTTCCGAGCTCCTTTGGCTCAGCGGGGAAGTCCCCACTCAGTCCTAAATCAAACCTACAGCTAATTACTGTGAGGCCGAGGAGCGTGGGAGCAGGTCAGCTGAATTCCCTGGCAGGCAAGAAAACTTCCTGAAGCCTCTCCTATCCTTGACGTGGTTACCACGCCCTCGGAGCCCAACCAGCAGCACCTGGCACCGAGCTGGGGGGGTCAGGCACAACAGTCAGTGGGAAGACTGACCCTGGGTGTCAATAAATAGCCAGGAAGTTTAATTCTGTGCCAAGCTGAGCGTGCAGTGGAGGCTCTGGGGTGTTAAAGAGAACACTCGAGTGCTCCATCTGTGGGCTGAAGCAGCCGTAGCTGTCCCCTGCCTCCCGTGGGGATGCTCCAAGGGATGCCGCGGGGTCTGAGCCCACTTTCCCCACCCCCAGGCCCTGCAGCTGGGGACGGTGCTGGTGGGATCCCCCACGCAGGACGGGACCATCTCCATCGTCACCACCTCGGCGGAGGCGGACGAGCCCCTCAGGGTGCAGTTCCCGGCTCCCCGTCCCGGCAGCTCCCTGAGCCCGGGGCTGCCTCGCTGGGCCAACTACGTCAAGGGAGTCATCCAGCACTACCGGGGTAAGGCCGGGCTGAGGGGCGGTCAGAGCCCCCTTGCTCGGGACTGGTGTTCAGACCCGGCTTTGGGAGCGCTCCAGGGGCTCTCCCAGTGCCGGTGCAATCCTGCAGCTCCGCCGGGACCAGGCTCCAGCAAAGTCCGTCTCAGCTCCAAAGGTCCCTGTGCTTGGGGGGCTGCCGGGTCCTGCTCTGCTGTGGGTTAGCCTGTGTTCTGAAATGTTGGACAGGGGCGCCTTGTGTCATTCCCCGTGAGCTGTGCGGCACACGCAGCCCTGCAGGGGCTCACGGCCCCTCCTCCCTTCTCTTCCCGCAGCTGGTCCCGTGCCGGGCTTCAGCGCCGTCATAGCCAGTGACATCCCCCTGGGCGGGGGTCTCTCCAGCTCGGCCGCTCTGGAAGTGGCTACGTACACCTTCCTCCAGCAGCTCTGCCCTGGTAAGGCAGCAGCCACTCCTGGGCCCTGGCATCTATTTCCACGTGGGAGCTGGGATGAGTGGGGTGCACTTAGTTAGATCCCAACAGCCCTTGGGAAAATGCTGCTGTGAGTGGGTAACAATTCCCCAGCTGGCACTGTCCTGGCTGTGTGGCTCTTCCAGGTCATTCAGCCTGACCTGCCCAGACCTCTAAAATCCATGGACCACTCCTGGGGCTGGCCAGGGGGATGAGAAGAAGTTCCCTTGGGAGCATTCTCTCGCTACCCTAATGCCCCCAAAAATCAAGAGACCCAAAACACTGGTGTCAGTTATCACATCCAGCTGGATCTGGGGGCCCAGGCTGGCATGGATGCCATGCAGTGATGCAGGAGCAAGCACCTGCAGCTGCAAAACCTCATTCCATGGGAAAACAACCCTTTATCTCCATGTTTGCTCCCCCTGCTCCCAGGCAAGGGACCAAGATCCTGGAGCTGCTAACCTGTGTGTCTGCTGTGGCACAGATGACGGGGATTTGGTAGCCAAGGCGCTGGCGTGCCAGAAAGCAGAGCACACGTTTGCTGGGATGCCCTGCGGGATCATGGACCAGTTCATATCCGTGATGGGCAGGGAAGGCCACGCGCTGCTCATCGACTGCAGGTCAGGGTCGAGCGCTGAGCTCCCTGTGCTGTGCCCACCTCCTTGGGCAGCTGGGCATGAGCTGGCCCTGTGCATATGAACTAAGAGCAGGGAGGGGTTAACCCTTGAACCCAGCCCAAAACCTCATCATGGGGACGGAGCAGCCTGCATTTAATTCCCCCTTGTCTTGATTCCTCCTCCTGCAACCTTTCTGCTGCTTGCCTGGGCTGTCTTTCCCGCGGTCGTTAGGGTCTATTATGGAACTAATAATTGGGAGGGAGTGAAACACTGGAGTGAAATCCTAAACCACCTGGACTTTGCCTCTTTAGTTCAGGATCTGCCTGCCACGTAGCCTCACTCAGGTGTCCGAGGGAGGGCCGGGGCGGGCAGGGGGGACGGGCACACGGCTGAGCGCTCCCTGCAGGTCCCTGGAGACCGTCCTTGTCCCGCTGAGCGATGCCAGCCTGGCCGTGCTCATCACCAACTCCAACGTGCGGCACACGCTGACGGGCAG
The DNA here is from genome assembly GCF_000738735.6 of Corvus cornix cornix. NCBI lineage: Eukaryota > Metazoa > Chordata > Aves > Passeriformes > Corvidae > Corvus > Corvus cornix. The sequence goes on from NC_046347.1 coordinate 4,848,851, forward strand.
CGAGTACCCCACGCGCCGGCGGCAGTGCGAGCAGGCAGCAGCGGCTCTTGGCAAGGCCAGCCTGAGGGATGCCACCCTGGCCGAGCTGGAAGGTGGGGACAGTCCCTCCCTCATCTCTGGTCACCATCTTGGGGCGTCAAGGTCTTGGTGCTCCGTGGGCTGAGGCCTGGGGCAGGCGGGTGGGCACACAGCCCGTGATGGGAGCGTGCTGCATGCAGAGAGGCTTTGGCACAGGATGGTTGCAGGATGCACCCCAGCAGCATCCTGCAGGCTGGGGGGGTTTTGCTGCAGGGACACAAATGTCTCTGCAGAGGCTAGGAGCCGGCTGGGGGACGAGGTGTTCCGGCGGGCCAGGCACGTCATCGGTGAGATAGCACGGACAGCACAGGCAGCACAGGCACTGCAGCACAGGGACTACAGCATGTTCGGGAGGCTGATGGTGGAGAGCCACAACTCCCTCAGGTGAGGATGAGCAAGGATGCTCACAGCCTTCCTCACGTGTACCTGCACTTCCAAGCAGAGCTGGGCCAGGATTTGTGGATCCGGCATCGCTGCCATGGCAGTGGCTGCACCAGGACACGAGTTCCAGCTGTCCGTGGTGCAGTGGTTGTGCCCAGGGTGCAGGAGAGGGCCGAGCACGGGTCTCCTCTTTCCAGGGATGACTATGAGGTGAGCTGCCCGGAGCTGGACGAGCTGGTGGCAGCAGCCCTGGAAGTCGATGGGGTTTATGGCAGCAGGATGACTGGGGGAGGCTTCGGAGGCTGCACGGTGACACTGCTGGAAGCTGGGGCTGCAGAGAGAGCCCAGCAGCACATCCAGGTATGTGGAGAAAAGCACCAGGAGATTGACTGAAAGATCCCGAGGGGCACAGCACAGGGACACTGTTGAAGTGTCACTCCTGAGCTATTTGGGGCTGGGGGGGGCCCATCCAGGGGTAGCCCTGAGTCTGTTGATGCCACTAAGCTCCTGCAGTCAGTTCAACACCTGTGCCAGTCACAGGGCCCTGCCCCAGGACCTCACTCCATCGAGAAAGGGAGTTGAAAAGGTGCTGGGGGAGCTTCAGGAAGGCCAAATCCATCTACAGAAAATTGGTCTGAGCTGAGCTTGGGCACTGCTGAGCTGAACACTGGCAGTTACAGCCCAGGAATGATCTCAGTGCCATCACCAGCATTCCCTAAATCAGCACCTTGGCATGCACAGGTAGCTGGAAATGCCAGCAGAATGGGGGTATCAGGACATGGGGCCTGTGAACAAGGCAGAGCATCATTTTGCTGCTCTATGAGATCATGGTGCACCCTGTAAATAGCTGAGGGTGGGGAAAGAAGGGGCAGAAGAAGGCCTGAAATGGGGAGAGACCAAAAGGACTTTGGCCTCTGCCAAAGGTGGGAGAGAGGGAACATGACCAGGACTTCCAGTCCAGTGAAGGGAGGAGGTAGAGTGAGCATGGAACTGACCAGCAGGACCTTTCTCCCCAGCTCCGGCACTTCCCAGCCTCAACTGCTCCTCTTGTTTTTCAGGAGAAATACAGTGGCACAGCCACCTTCTACCTCACCAAGCCCTCGGGAGGGGCAAAGGCTCTGCCCCTGTAGAGGAGTGACCACCTCACCTGGGAACCTTGGGCTGGCATTGCCTCCCTCCCAGAGGCTTTCCCAAGGGGATCAGTTCGTCCATCTGCAGTATTTGCCTAATAAACGCAAAACATTTGCACGGTTGTTCTGTGCCCATGTGAGCCAAAATCACTGGGGCCTGTTCCTCAGAGGATACTGGTTTAAATGCAGTTTGCACTGGTGGAAGGAGCTGTTACCAGGGCTGCAGTCACAGGAGGGGATGGCAGTGGAGGAGCAGCAGCAGGCACTGACACTTGGCAAAAGTTCCTACTTGGGAATCTTCCTCTGGCACCTGCCCTGCAGCTGCTGCAGATGGAGGATAGTGAGGGGGGGAGGGATTACTTAAAATTTGCTTCAAACAAACAAACAAAGAGGCAGAATATAGAGAAAATATTTATTGAGTGCAAGAGGAAGTCATCTGATCAAAGACCCGGTCTGGATCCAGCTTGGGAAGGCTGAAGCAGCACCAGCTCTAACAACCACATGGAATTAAAAAAGACAGGCCTGGGTTAGTGCATGTGCATGGGGAAGGTCTGGCTCCCTGGAGAGCAGCTGATGGGCCATGCTCTGAGCTTAGAGAACAGGATCATCTTTGGTTTAAATGCTTGGGAAACTCCCTTTATAGGCAGTTCTCAGTGTTGTACCCGGGACCACAAAGCTCAGGGAAAGGGGCACACAGTCCTTGTGCAGGAGGAGAGAAAACTCCAACCCCAGGCGACATGGGAGCAGGCAGGGAGGCAGGCTCAGGCCACTGGCATGTGCTCAGGAGAAATAAGTGCTTCTTGAAGGCACAGTAAAACCCCAAGTTTGGTGAAGGATCCCTTGAACCAAGTTAAAAACTGACCCAGCTCCATCTGCAGTAGTGGAGACTCCTGTGGACTTGATTCACCCACATCCATCTTTGGCTGAAAGAGGTACAACCCTTCCCCCTAGTGAAATAAAAAGCCTGAAGAGGAGAGGGAACTGTCAGTGATGAGCTCTTCTTCAGAGTCCAAAAGAAAACAAAGAAAAAAGAAATTAAAACACAATAAAAAAAGAAAACCAGGAAAAAAAAAAAAAAGCTAAGGTACTTTGTCAGATCAAAGCAGGCTGGTGATGCTGCCAGGGGGCCCAGGCAGCTGCTGCTTTGGTTGGAAGCTGCTACCACTGCTCTGGGCAGGCTCCTCGCCTGCTCCCATGCGGCTGGAATGCGCCAGGGAAACCTTGCACTGCTCTGTAAGGCAGGGAGACTCCAGGGATCCTGCCCAGTACTGGGAAATTAAGCCCAGCAGGGTCTCAGCCCAGCCCTGTGTGAGTGGACCTGAAGCTGGGGCTGAAGGATCTCAGATGTGCTCAGGAGGGTGGGAGTGCCTGTTGTTCCCAGGCTTGCTCTTCCTTTGTGTTTGCTGATGTTGCTGCCGAGCAAAAAGTCTTTTAAAAGATACCCAACGTCCTCTGCCCTGAAATCTCACACTTTCCACAGCAGCTGTGTAAGGAATCCCAGCACAGTTCCCATCTCAGCTGCTGGAGCCATCCCCGTCCCTCGCCTCTGGGCAGCTCCCAGCCCTTCTGTGTCCAAGTGCTCCAGCTGATAGATCTCTGCAGCGAGTGGATCTGGCACCTTGCAGCCTTCTGCTGGAGTCTCTGGTGCTGGAGGATAACAAGGTCCAAGGCAGAGCCCACCAGCTCATCACAGGGTCCAAGTGGCCTTTGGATCAAGCCCTTAACTCATTTCTTGCCATTATTCATGTTTCCCAGCAGCCACAATCCCAGTGTAACCTCTACATTCAGGATAGATCTTATCCACCTCCATTTTTTTATAAAATAATAAAATACATTTATATATATTTATATATATATACTATGAAAACTGTACAATATTGTATGCAAAAAAAAAAAAGCATCAGAGGCCATCAAGTAATGCAACACAAACGAAGGGTTATTCTTTGCTATCGTGGTACCAAATGCCAGCAGCGAAGGACAGACACAAATAGGTGCAGTAAGAAAGCACAGGTTACCCCAAAACCCTACCTTGCAGCTCTCATTAAAAAACCCAAACTGAACAAAACAACCATCTCCAGTAGACAGGCGAGTTGCCAGAGAGCCTGGAGCAAAGATGGAAATGGTGACCCTCTATAAATCTGGATTTTGACTTCTGAGGTCCTCTTGAAACCAAGGAGCTGAGAAAAAAATCATTCTGTTCCATTTACCTGGGGAGGCTGGAGCCATGGAGACACCCCCATTTCTGCCCTGAAGGATGAGCTTACACACCCACCTGTGCCAGAGCTCTGAGTGTGCTGGGCTCCAAAGAAGTCCAGAGGCTGGAGTGCCACAGACGGTCTGTGCCCACAGGAGGAGCTGCCCAGGCACCGCCTGGATGAAGCCCCCTTGGGTCATTCCATAAAATCCTGCCCTCTGATCCCAAGAGTCCCGCTGGTGCTCGGCCTGCCCCGGCTCAGGCCTCGTAGAACTGCCTCTCCACCTGCTGGGTGAGGGTCCCGCTGGCCATCACGGTGCGGCTCACGAACTCCTGGGTGAGAGTGCTGCTGGAGTTCTCCACGCGCTGGGTGGTCACCAGCATCCCGTCTGCAAGGGGAAGGCACCAAGTATGGGCTCACAGGGAACAGGGTCTGCCCTGCCTCGTGATTCCAGGCAGTTTGTTTTCCCATCATCGAAAGTGGTATTTAAGGGCCTCTCCACACCAAGGGATCCAGTGCTTTGCTGTGTCAGTCAAGAGGATGGATCTCCTAAAGCTCCCAAACTCTCTGTGTTGCAGCATGAGCCCATGAGCTGAAGTGGGACAGCATGGGACAACTACATTGATGTGAATAAAGGGTTTGTCGCACTGCTCTGTTTTTACTGCTCTGAAGAGATCAAACCTTGCAGGAAGAGCTATGATTTGGTCCCCAGTGACAGTGCTGGAGGACTCTGGAATTCAGCATTCCCTCTGGGACTGGGCAGCACGTGTGGGAATGACTGCAACTGTCCCTGGGGCAAAGCGGGGACACGGTATAGGAAAATCCCACCTGATGGACTCTCCTTCCCTGCCTTTGGCACTTGAGGTAAAAGCAGCATCAAACCTTTGGCCAAGCAGAATTCCCCTTTGTTTTCTGAGGGTTGCAAAGCAACAATGAGCCCCTACCTGTGAAGTGGGGGTCCAGAGAGGAATGGCTGATGCTGGTTTTGGTGGTATATTCAGTGGGGAATTTGTAAACTTCTTCTCTCATGTACTGCTGTCCTCCAAACTGGGAGAAAACACCTGGGAGAAGGAAAAGGGACAAATCAGTCAAGAAATAACAAGGAGCTTCCAACGCCTCAACCCTGCACAGTGAGCACCAGCAGTCTCAGGAGTTTTTCCTTGCTGATATTGGAGCCAGGTTCAGGAGGAACTGAGAGGACTGGGAAGGACTCACACCTGGGCAGTAAGAAGCTGCCTCCAGGTATTTGTACAAACAGGCAGAAGTTTCACCATAAGTTAAACAGTGGCAGGTGCTCCCTCATTCAGTGCACCAGGACTGGGACAGTGCTCACCAGGCACAGCACTGCCTTCATGGAAAACACTGTCTCCATGTCTTTCGTGGAGCACGGAGTCACCACCAGAGCTGGCGAGTGACTGTGGGAGTTGGGCTGCCTGCTCTGAGAGGTTTCTCTTTGCACCTCCACAAAGACATGGTACTGTACCTCTGTCCTGAGATTCAATGGTGATGAGGCCTTCTCTCTCTGGCCCAAAGCCTTGGGTGGTGTTGGCTTGCACTTTGAACTTGTACGGGACATTCTCACTCAGGTGGGGCACGGTCAGGGTGGTTTCCAGGTTGTCTCCTTCGACATAGATTGTCCTGGGCTCCCCTAATCCACACAGAGTGGTGAAGACAGACAAGAGTGATGGTCCCTCCAAACACACTCCCCCCACCTCTGCTGCCTTGGCTTTCCCTGAGCTTTATACACTCCATGGGCTGTAGGATTACACCCACTTTTACTAAGGGTTAAGACAACTCCATTTCACTACAGCAGGGAACCTCAACAACCAACTTCCACAGGGTTTTGGCTGCAATATTCAACAGGTCCTTCCTCTTCCCACAATAGACCAGACCATGCAATGGCACAAAGTGTCAGGAGCCAGCAGCTCCCAGGCCTGGAATCAGCCTCATGTCCTCACTTTGTCTGCACTGATGTAAGCAAACAACTCTTTTATTGGTCCCAGCAAAAATGCAGCAAGTTGCTGCCTTAGCTGGAGGTATCTTGTGCTCTACAGAAGGGAACTGGGCTGCCTCAGCCTGATACCGTACCTCCTCCATGCAGCATCTCACAGGTGATCCTGTAGCCCAGGATGGGCCCATTGGGCTCACGGGGTCTCTCCCAGCTGAGGTGCAGAGAGTCTGGGCTGAGGGCAGTGAAAACCAGTGGTCCAGGGGCACAGGGGGTGCTCAGGGTGAAGGGGGTACCTGCAAGGGCACCGGGGACAGGTCAGAATCACAGCAGAGGGAGCCTGAGAGGAATGTGCACATAGCATTTATGGAATGAGCCAGAAGAGCTCAGCTCTCTGGACGAGTGCAAAGTGAGTGTGTGGGGAAGAAGGTCCTGTTCCAAAATGAGAGGAAGGAAAGGAGAGCTCAGGATGTGGCTAGAGGAGAGAAAACAGCCAGGCCAGCACTGTAGACAGCAGCAGAGACATCAGTGCCACCCTTCTGTCCCCAGCCACCTCACCTGGCACGGGGCTGAGCGGGCTCTGCGGGTCCACCTGGGACTCGATGGTGATGACTCCCTCCCTCTCGGGGCCCCAGCCCTCCTCGCTCTGCGCCTTCACCTTGAAGATGTAGGAGTGGTTGGGCAGCAGGTCCTCCACCACCACCGAGTTCTGGCTGGGGTTGGGGATGGTGATCCTGTGCACCTCTCCTGGGACACACAGGGAAGAGGAGGTCAACACCTCGTTGCAGACACAGAGCCACAACTTTCAGCTAAACTCTGTCTCAAACAAACTGCCTGCAAAAGCCATCCAGGGGCCCTCCCCAACCATCCCCATCACACCTTGCCACCAGCAATGGTAGCGCAGGACAAGAGGTTTTTCCAAAAAAGCTTCTTGAAAAGCTCGAGTTTCAGACAAAAGAATTCTATTTTCACTAACGCTGCCCTGAGATTCATGAAAAAATAAGATATTTTCATTTCAGTCCTTCTTCTAAGTCCCATGTGTTGAAAAAACATTCAGGTTAAGAAGCTTGGGCTGATGGAGAGAATCAGTCAAAGGGGAGTATTTTTGGAGGAGAGACGATTCTACAAGCAACCCCAGGAATTGTTCTCCCTCTGAGAGAAACAGGGAATGAAAGCTGTGGGGTAGCTGCAACATTTCCTGCACAAAAAAAAAAGGCTACACAAGAAGCAGAGTTAGGACCCTGAATCCCAGAATGACTGAGGTTGGAAGGCACCTCTGGAGATCATCTGGTCCAACCCCCCTCTCTCAGAGCAGGGTCCTCCAGAGCCAGAAGACCCAGAGCAGACTCTCCACCACACGAGACTCCAGCCAACCCCCCAGTTCACTGACCTCCATTGAGGAGCTGGTACTGCACGCTGTAGCCCTGCACCTCCTTCTCGCAGCGTGGCTCCTGCCAGCTCACCTTCAGGGACGTGGGGCCCAGGGCAGAGAACACCAGGCGGGTGGGGGTGTCAGGGATGCCCAGCGGCTTCCTGGAGTCTGAGGCAGAAAGGGAGCATCAGGCTGGAGATTTTGGGAACAGGGGCTAAGGGGACTGGGGGAGAGGAGGGGGTGGCACATGCAAACATGGGATGGTCCTGATGGTTCGGGGAGGGTGTGGTGAGATGTCATCTCTGCAAGCTGACCTGTCATGGGGTGGGGGGGGGCTGGCTGGCTCTGCACAGCTACAGGGAAGTCCCACGGCCTCAGGGTGCCAGGCTTGGGTGGGACAAGTTAAGGTAAGCTTCATGCCCCTGTGGCAGAGAGCCCAGAGCAGGGGCCTGGTGCTGGCTGTGACCCTCCTCGCTCAACCCTAAGCACCCTGTCCAGTCTGCTAGAAGCTTCATAGACTTCATCAGGTGTAGGTCAATTAAGACTGGCCCTAATCTACAGCTAAATCAGCCCAACACCTCCAGGCTCTGTTCATGTGGCCTGGGACCACATCTGGGTGCTCCTCAGCTTGTCCCATTGGGACACAAAGCTCATGGAGAGCACTACAGGCCCCCAGGTGACACACAGGGACTGAAACCCCTCACTGAGAAGGAGCTTGCAGAGGGACATCTCAGAAGGAGCACACGTTCTCCTCAAGAGTTCTCCGAAGGCCTGTGGAGTAAGACTGAGAACAAGAAGCTCATTAGGAGTGAAGAGGATGGGGACAATGAGTTGATGATCAGAGCACGGTGGCAGCAGTGGTGGTGAATGTTAATCAGTCCAGGTGGGTTGAAACCTGCAATTCACCTGCAAACAGAAAGGTGATGTGATGGAGGCGCAGGCTGGGTCAAGAGGAAGATCGGCACAGCACACAGCAAGCCATGGAGAGGAGGTTTGGGGTGAGCAGTGGATGGCAGCAGCTCATGGGTGGACGGTGGCTGGGCTGTTATGGGATGTGTGGCTGGGAGGAGACACTGCACAAGCTGTACCTATGTACTTGCACATCCCTGCGGACCCATCAGTCATGATTATAGAGTCCCGACAGCCAATGCTGGGGTAGTAACCCTTCACCTTTGCCCTGCTCCTGAAACCCACGTCCCGGGGCCGGAGGAGTGTCCTCCCAGCATCTTCATGGATGGGAGGGAGGAGTGTCCCCGGGTAATCTACAGAAGCGGTGCAAGAAGAAAGAGAAAAACACCATTGGAGATCTCAGAGCAGGTTCAGCCCAGGCTCCTGCACAGGTGACTTTTTAAGGCTCAGGTTTGAAGAATCTTTGAACCACCTTCTGTCAGCACCAGCTGATTGACACACGTGGAGCTGAAAGGCAACCACGCTGCTGGATAGAGTGAGGAGAAGAGACACGTGCTCTCCCTGGAGTGCTTTGTGGTGTGAGGATAAGGATGGAGCTCCCTTCCCTGAGCACCCTGCATGTGGGGGGTGCGAACCCCTTCCAAACTGGTCTGGAAGCAGAGAGGCCTTAGCAAAGCACCAAAGATCAGTGGTGGGGACATGACCTTCCAGACCTGGGGTTCATAGGCCCCCTTAGCTGTGAGCACAGTCCTCACCCCACGAGGACTTTAGGGTGCAGGTCCAAAGGCAGTCATGGGGATGGAAGGGAAGGATGGGTCCCATCCCTGTGGTACTCACCGTGCCCCATCAGCATCGTGGAGTAGTCTCTTGTCAGCGAGGAGCTCCCCATCACCCTGTGCTCCTGGTGCATGTGAGAGCTCAGCTGGTGGTAGCTGGTGTTGGCTGTCCTGGTCAGGGTGCCACTGCCGCTGCCAGGGAAGGAGAAGTCCACCCGGCCATTCAGCAAGTGCTCTGTGGAAGAGGGCACACCATGAGGAACGTGGCTGTGGACAAAGCTGCTGCTCCAGTTTCTATGGAGAGGAAGCAGGAGGCATCGTGGTGCCCCCCCTGCCTTGGCTACATCCTAGGTTCAGCTACTCTGGAAGGTGGTTCTGGAACGCTACATCTAGAACAAGCCACAACACCCAACAAGTGACACAAAAACAAAGAGGTAAACAAAGACTTCTCCCTACACCCAGCACCAGACACACCCATGGTGCCCAAGGTAACTCCAGACCTCGGCCTTGCTGGGGCACTGCCTTGTGGTTCTCGCCACATTCTCTCACATCTCCCCTTAGATGCAAGCACAGGTTTATAATTTCAGATTTTAAAAGAAGGTGGAAGAAGGAAAACGGCCCTTTATGGAGGCGGTTTCTCCAGATCTCATCCTGGATCCCATCTCAGCTGGATCTGAAAAGCAAACTCCACTCCGTTGTTCTGGTCCTTGACAAACAAATCCCCATCCCCTCCCAGCAGGCCAGGAGAGATCAGCCACCTGTGAGAGAGTGATTTCTGTTTAACAGTCCAGCAGATCTGCCCCAGAAGCTTGGGGCACTTAATTAAGGTGAAGAGCTGCCCTTGGAGGTGGCACTTAGCTGGTATCATCTGAGTTTGCTCCTGCCTCGAAGGTCCAGCCTTTGGTAGAAGCAACTTGCTAGCAGGCTCCCAAGTCCGTGCCGAGATGGGGGTTACCTTGACACTCTCGTGAGCAGACACACCGGGACAAGGTTTTGAAGCAGATCACACCAACACGAGGGTGGGCACACAAGGGGAGGCAGGGGACACAGAGCCCATCCGCTGGCCCCTCAGCTCAAAGCAGGACGAGACAGGACACTCAGTGCTGTAACGGAGCCGTCCTTCACCTGCTTGGGGCCGGGGCGTCCCGCTCCTCCTCACACTGCCAGGAGCCACAGCGCTGTCCTCCTCGTGGAGGAGCCCCTCGGTGTCCGAGGAGAGGCGGCTGCTGCCAGAGAGGCGGGGAATGGTTTCGGGGGGGAGCCTCCAGGTGATGCGGCGAAGGTCCAGGTCTTCTCCCAGCAACGGCACAAATTTCCACCTGGAGCCTTTTGGGACAACGCAAGCACTGGTGTTGGCACGGTCTGCAGGGGTCAGGGTGGGCCACCCACCACCTCCGTGCTGCTTGCTGGGACAGGAAGGGACAAGAACCAGTGGGGACGACGCCTGTTCACAGCCTGTGTTGCCAAGTGTGAGCTGAGGAGTTCAGGTGGTGCAACCATCTGGTAGGTGGAGAATGGTGGGAGCGTGACATGCAGGGGGTTCCTCAACCCCCGGACTGTTTTCCAGCCCTGTGTCCATCATGACAAAAGGTGAGAGTCAAAGTCCCACCGGACGCCTGTCCCTGCATGAAGAGTCTGCAACAATTGTCCTCTGCTCAGGAGAGGTTTCGTCACTCTTCGATGCTCACTTGGGGTGGTTGGACTCCTGCTGTTCCCGTCACCTTGCTCTCTGAAAGGACCAGGGACTCGCTCTTGGGTCCGAGGCCCTGGAGAACCCCCCCGGAGAAGATCCTACAGACACACCCCATCGCTTCATTTATGGTTCATTTCCCCTCCTTTTCCCAGCACAAGACCAGGGAGTCAGCCTCACTCAGAAAGTGAAGGGATAGAGGAAGAGAGGCCAGTGCCCTCCCAGCACTGCTGAGTTCCCTCCTGTTGGCTTAGCCTAGATCCCAAGCATCCAGGGGACTCAGAGCTCTGTGCCTTTGCCGGCGCTTGTTTGCTGATGTCAACTCTCATGGTCCAGCCAAATGGCAACACAAAGGGAAGATGAGCAGGGAGGGCCATGAAGAGCTCCTCTCCCACCCCACACTGAGGTTTCTCTTTGCCCCATGGCTATGACAAGGAGGCACTGGTCTTATTTACACTGTGAGCAGCCAAGTGTTCCCATGGATGCAACTACTGAGCTTTGGAAAGGCCGATCTCCACCATCTCCACGACTGGATCTCCCCATCTCTGAGAGATGGAAAGGAGCAGTGAAGCTCGTTACTGAAAGCTGGTATTAAGGAAAATGAACGTTAGAAATGACCTTTTCAAACTCAGAGACACGAACCTGAATCATCAGAGACACTGGGCCGCTTGCTGCCGGCTGGAGAGCGGAGCACGTCTGTGCTGTACATCAGGTAGCTGTCGTAGTCCTCACCTCCCTCTGCATCAATGATGGGGACATCAGGGATGATGGGGACTGCGGGAGAGGTGGAAAGCGCCATTAGACAAGCAGGAAGAAAACCACACAAGCAGCAAAAAACCACACCATGCTCAGGCTGGCCCTCAGCATTCCCAGGGTGGCTGGAGCAGCAGAGCAAACAGGAGGCGGGGAAGCAGCTGGGGTGATATCCCCAGCACGGCTCCTGCCCCTCTGCCCCCTGGCCAGGCTGGCACTCACTGGACATGGGGCGCTTGGGCTGCGTGGCGAGGTTGATGGTGGCTTCTCTCTCAGGCCCCCAGCCCGCGCCGTTCCTGGCCTTCACCATGTAGCGATAGGGCTGCGACTCCCGCAGGTTCTCGATCAGCACCATGCGCTTCTTGGGGTCTTCAACCAGCACCTTCTTCATGGGCCCAACGGGTACTGCAAGGCATGAGCACGCCTGTCACCCACCAGGCACAGAGGACCCCACAACACCCCGCACTTTGGTGTCAGGATACAGCCTGGCTCTGGAAAAAGTGCAGCAGCTCTTTGGGCTGCTCACAACAGGCAGCATCATCTCAGGGTAATTCCCAAACTGAATGCTGAAGTCAAGCTACAGGAGAGGTGTTCTGTGTCACAAATAACACCTTCCTGGCACCCCATCCTTTATCTAGACCTGTGAACTAAGTTTTTGACATGAAAAACAACATAAAACACTTTGGAAGTGAATGGGAACAGAGTTCTCTGGCATTGGCAGGGTTAAATCCTGACTGGTGATTTTTCTGTGCTCTTTCCATCAAGTGACCCATCCAAATGCCAGTTCTCAAAAGAAACATGCCTGGAGCTGTTCTGGCTCTGCTGCTGCTTGGGACCAGCCCAGCCTGCAGAAAGTGTCCTCTACCCCTCACCTGGCCGCACTGTCCCATCCAAAGATGAGCTCTTACCGTTGTCATCGTTAACAAGCCCATAACTGACTTCGTAGGCCGTGATCTCCCCGTTGGTTTCCGCAGGCTCAGCCCAGCTCAGCTGGGTCACGGTGGAAGACACGACGTTGAAAGCCAAGCGCCCAGGCTCGCTGGGCACTGGGAAGGAAAAGCAAAGGGTCCCCATCACTGCAAGCCAGGAACCAGTGGGTGCCCAGAGTTCCCCAGATCACAGCTGGGTTGCAGTGGGAGACACTCGGGGCTGGAGGCCTCACCCCAGTGCTGGGTGCAGAGGTACAGACTTGCTCCCACGTGGAGGGAAGGAAGGTGTGGGGTCACTCACCCTCCTCCAGCGTGCGGCAGCGGATGATGTCCGAGTAAGTCCCTTCTCCCATGGCGTTGTAGGCGCAGACTTGCATCTCGTAGTCGCAGAAGGGGTAAAGGTTACTCAGCTGTGCTGATGGGGTTTTGACATCAATGAGATGGGCTTCTGACTCAGGGTCTCCCTGGATCCAGTATTTCACCTGGCAAAGCAAGAGCAAGCCGTGATTCCTTCAGATCCTCACATAATGGGTGACAAACTCCTTGTCTCTTACTAAATCTGCTGTGGGAACGGTGTTGTGTCATTCCTCTGAAATGGGAGGCCAGGACAGTCTGGGCACTTCATGGTAAGTGATGGAAAGGGAGATGGAGTCACCAGGAATCCTTCTTGCATATCCCTCATCCACCCAGCAGTGGTTCCTTAAGGATGGAGGGGACCAGAAGGGATGAACTTGCTCCCTTTTTGGGTGTGTACTTGGATCCTTTCGGTACAAATGTCTGTGTGAAACACCTGCAGGCTGGAACCCACACTCTTCCCTGGGATCCACTCACCCCTTACCTTGTACCCCAGGGGTTTTCCCGGTGGAGGAAACCAGTTGAAGCTGATTTCCCTGGAGCTGAGCGCACGGGCATCGGGATTCAGCGGTGCACTTAGGCGGCCTTTGGGGGACTGGGGGACCTGGCTCAGGCCAGACATCGAGGGGACACCATCCACCAGCTCTGCAGACAAGAAAGATCACATCAGCACCAGTCCTCCCCCTTGGATGAAAGAAGGAAGCGTGCCTCTCTCAGCACTGCCCTGCCATGCTGTGATAAATCCATTATTTATGTCATTGACCCACTTGATGACAGTTTTCCTTGTCCAGCCACAGGAAGCACCACGCACCACTCATGGCAAGTCCTACCTCTCCCTTATTTTTATGGATTTCACTCAAATTCCCAAGGAAAATGAATTAAGAATCCCTTTTAATTTCCTTTACCCGGGGAGACGATCCATCTTCTCCCTGCCCACTGATCATTCCCACTCGTGCCTCTAGAGGGGGACCCAAATCCGCCAGTCGGAGCTGGAGGAACCTCGCTGCGGCTTTTTGAGCAACGCTGGAACTCTGTGCACCACATCGGGGTGGGCTGGTCCGGGGAGGGGGAGTCCCACAGCCCCCGCAGCCACTGTCACCGCCTGCTTGCCAGCCCCTACCTGGGTCAGCGATAGTCACCGTGGTCTGGGGGTAGCGGCCGATCTTGGCGCCGTACTTGGGGTGGAGGAGGTCGATGGCAAATTGCTTGGGCTGGCAGTTGTTGAGGAGGGTGTCTATCTCTGTCAGCTCCAGCAAGGGCACCTGCACCTCCTTTCGGGTCTCCCCAGGCTGGAAGACCAGTTCACCCTCCGTGAGGATGTAGTCCTGGAGGAGAAGGAAGAGGTGTGTTCAAGGTGAGGTCTGATGGGGCTCTGAGCAACCTGATCTAGTGGAAGGTGTCCCTGCCCATGGCAGGGGCTTGGAACAAGGTGATCTGTAAGGTGCCTTCCAACCCAAAGTGTTCCATGATTCTATGATTACAGCCTGCAGCATCCATGAGGAGACTCCCAAAGAGCTTTCCCTCATTCCCCAGTCAATCTCCATTTGCCTCCCAGTGCCCACAGCTCCAGGGGCAGCCAGTACCCTCTGCCTCAGGCACAGGCCTCCTCTCAGGTCCTCCCTCCCTGAGGGACCAAGGGATGGAGAGGAATGTCTACCTTTGTGCTGACCTCAAGCCTTGGGTCCCCTCTCCCCCAGCCACATCCTGATAACCCCTCTTCTGCACCCCCAGGGCTGGCCTTTTCCCAGCCCTACATTCCCACTCCTGCCTGCCAAGGCCAGGAGCACCACCCTTACCCTGCCATTCTTGGCGGTGAGGTCCCGGGTCCTGTAGGTGACTTGGGATTTCCCGTTTTCTAGGATCTCCCTCACGACAGGGATCTTGGCCAGCTTATCAAAGCGGCTGTGGGAATAGGCTGGCTGCAGGAAGGTGATGAGGCTGCTGGCTGGAAAGGGCAGGAGAGAAGGAATATGTAGAGCAAGCACACAAAGAATCACATCACAAACACTCAGGTGTCCTCCGTGAAGAGAGTTCCTGTCACCCACAGGTGTGAACTGTGCAGGAACCCCATTGCATGGGCTGGAGAATCACCACTCCCCATTTGTGCTCCCTGCTGAGAACAGCCAGGTGGGAAGCAGAGGGAACGTGCTGGGGACGTTAGCACAATAACATCAAGGGGGTTTGGGTTCACTCCAGCACTGTATGAGCTGGGGCAGCAGAGGAATGTGGTAAGCCCTTACTCGGTCATGGAACTGGTAGCATCTAAACTTGTGATGGTCAAATGTTTCTGCCAGCAGGGAAGATGCCCCTCCTTTGGATGCTTTAAAGGATGCTCCAGTTTAGACCCAGGTGACTTCAGAAAGGAGTCACCAAGCAAGTCTCTGCTCTGGGGGTGCCCAGGTATGCAGACTGTGCCTCACAAACCACACCAGCCCGTCTGCACACGGGACACTCAAACACCAACACCTTCAAAGAGTCACAGCCCCTTACCTTGTTCTTTGATGATGGTGATGTTGACAACCCTGCGCCCAATCTTTGCGATGCCGTTGGGGACCTCGATGGCCTCCACCTGCAGCTGCTTCTCATCATCATCATCCTCCCTGATAAAGAGCGGGACACGGACGTCCACCAGCTCCACGGCCTCTTGGAACTCCACCATTCCCTGAGCGTCTGGGGGAAAGGGGAAGGGTGAGAGGTGGGAAATAACCCCCTGTACCCAGCCAGGAGGCAGCACTGGGCTCTGCTCCCTACCTTGGTCTGAGGTCACTGTGTAATAACCCGGTGCAACCTTCAGATCATTGAAAGCCTCGTGGGAAACGTGTTTTTCCACCACTTTGATGATGTCTGACTTGGCTGAGTAAGGGGCGGTGAGCACCGTGTCCACAATGGTGTGATCCTGCCTGGGAGGGGGGGAGGGAAAGGCAGGTGAGAGCTGAGACCAGAGTAACTCATCTCATACAGCAGCTGGGGGCCAGTGAGTGTGTGGCGCACTCAGTCACCCCACACGTGTGTGTACAAAGAGGGAGAAGCTGCACCAGAGAGCTGCAAATTCCTCTTACCTTTTCCCAGAATTGGGCTGTAACCTGGGGGAATAAAAAAACCCAACCAAATCAGAGTGACTAACACCTTTAGAGAGACAAAGTGCTGTGTGAATCACAGCCCTGTGCAGGTCTGAGCTGCAGCACTGCCCCGCGGGTGCCAACCCATCCCGCAGAGCCCCAGCACATGCTCCCTCCTGCCCGGCTGCTCCCTCCTGCCCTGGGTTTCCCAATGCAGTGAGGAAACGTGCCCACAGGGGAGATCACATCTGCATCAGGCTGTAGGGAGGAGATACCACTCCCTGCTCAGCACTGGCATCCCCAAATTCCTCCCGGCCTGCACCAGGCTCTCCTAAGTTTGCATCAGGCTGAAACTTTTGAAGCCAGTGGGAATTCTCCCATCGAGCACCATGCAACCAGGATTTGTTCCTGCTGCTCCAAAGCCAGACTCAGCTGAGATCTCCTCCACAGCCGGGTGGGCTCTGCTCTGCAGCCCTGGGTGGGTGAAGCATCACACCAGGCTTGTCTCACAGCCCACGCTCCCTCCCAGCATGGCAGATTTCACCCCCCAGCTCTCTGGTCCATCCCATCATCAGCAGCACCCTGGGGGAACCCTGCCCTGCAGGAGTCTCTCCCCCACTGACTCACCTGAACTTGGTCTGCTGGACCTTGTGGCAGCCAGGAATGTGCTTGAAAACGTCGTTCAGCTGCACGGGGCAAGAGGGGCTTTCACAGTGTATCCCTCACTGAACAGGGATGTGCTCAGTGAGCAGATGCTGCTGCCACAAAACACAGGAGCCCTCTGACCCACCCCAGGCCCTCCCAGACCAGTTTTCTCCCCAGGACACGGCAAGAGGCTGCAAACTGAAGCCAAACAGGAGCTTCAGATCACATGCCCCAAAGCAAACCTGAAACCTCAACGAGATTCTTTGCTAATTCTTACAATTGTGACCTTAAAAATTGTGCTTTCTCACAAAAGAAGAAAAACTGCTCCTGTGTGGCTGTCCCCAAGGCCACCCCAAGCCCCCCTTGTTTGTGCCCAGGCTCCTACATTCTCCTCCACTTCCTTGCGCAGCTGCTCGCACTCCCGGGTGTCCGGTTTCACCAGGTTCTGCGTGAAAAGCCGGGCCAGCCTCAAAGACAGCCCGTAGGGAACTGCAAAGAGAAATTCCCAAATCAAACTCCTTCCTTCTTGGTCAGAGAAATAACCCACCCAGAGGCTGGGAGCACGGGGACACACACCCTGCTCCGTGTCCAGCTCCTGTGTCACCAACACCCCAACCCCACAGCACCAGCAGGGAAAACCCTCTCTGAGAACGGGAGGGAGAACTGGGAAGCTCTCTGCGAGATCCAGAGAAGGAAACAGTGTCCAGTGGTGGCTCTGGACTGATGAGGCAACAAAATCAAGGCTGGGTCACTGAGCTCATGAGACTAAGACACAAGCAGGGCACATCAGGAGGCCTCCAAGGGCCCTGCCACAGAACAGGGCTGGACACGGGACTGTGCTGCTCAGCTTCCCCCAGGATGGAAGCAGGTAAAGGAACAATCACCCTTGTAATTGGGCTGGGAGGTGACACGCCGGGGCCACCAGCAAGGCTCTGGGTCCTTTACAGCAGCCACAACACCTCCCCTGCCCTGTCCTTCACAGGTGACACTCACTGAGGTCCTTGGGGTTGGTGGCAGCAGGGGAGGGGACGCCCTGCTTGTGGACATTGTTGTGGATCTGCCAGCGGACCGTGTCCCGACCCTTGAGGGAGCCGCTGCGCACCAGGGGCGTGTCCAGGTGGTCCGAGGACATGAGGCTCTGGCGGAGCATGTAGTGGTCCTCCTTGAAGCCAACGGTGCGACCTGCAGAGCCAGGGGCGGGGTCAGAGCCTGGGCACACTGGGACAGCGACAGCCACCAGCTTCCCAACGCCAGACACTTTGTTCTGGGGGATATTTAGGGTTTCCACCATGCTAAGGGGGTTAGGATCTCGGGAGGGGAGTGAGATGAAGGGAGCAAGGGGTGGCCATGAGCAGGGAGAACACATCTCACCAGCTAAGCATTACAAGGCCAGGAAGAGCCAGCAGTGGGATTCCCAGCAGGGCATCCCATGGTGTGGGGCAGGGAAGAAAAGTGGACCAGCATCTCCAGGGCTCCTTGTCTCAGGCTCTCTGCTAGGAGCCTTCTCCCTGATCCACCTCTCCAGCTCACAGAGGAGGGATCCCTATCCCAGCACACGCCCAAACCAAGGGAGGCAGTGCATCCCCCAGACCCTTCTTCCCCCAGGACCAAGGGCTGGTACCTCGTGCGCAGCAGGGAAGCAGGGCCAGGCAAGCCTAGAAAACAAACGGCCAGAGACACAATCACTTTGTGGCCAAGGACAAAACCCCTCCATGTCTCCATCGGGAGGATCCACATCAGCAGGGATGCATGGGCAGCGGGTGCATGGGGCTCTCAAGCTGATTTTAGCCAGATAGGGGATTATCTGGCTAAAATTTCACCAGTGGCTCATGTCAGCAATAACAGAGGTGCTGGATACCACAGGGACATCCCCAGCCAATCTGGCCATGCTGGAGGCTGGGTGGATTCTAGAAATGCGTCATGTTTTTGGCCATACATGATTCTCTCCCTGGGCTGGGGCAGCCAGCTGAGACACTCACCTTGCAGCAGGCACAGAACTTCCAGCAGAGCAAGAGCAGCAGTCCCAGGAGCAGGATGAGGAAGATGAGCAGTGGGATGAGCCAGAGGAAGCTCCCAGGTGGGCACTCTGCAAGCGACAGCAACGTCACTCCCAGGCATCAGCCCCCATGTGCGGTGTGCAGGGAGGGAGCAGGGAGGCAGGGACAGAGGGGAACGGCTGGACCACAGCTCTCTGAGGGATGGAGCAGCCCAGTTAACCTTGGGAATTCCTCACAACGAGGAATGCTGTTCAGGGAGGGCTACCACACCTCTGCTCACACCCAGCCATACCAAAGGGCTGTGCAGCACCTTGCAGCAATCCCCGCCCATGGCAGCTCTGATCCCTAAAGGTCTCTCTGAGTGCGCCACGCTCCACACCTTGCAGTTCACATGACAGACAGTGTCACCCACCCGTGTCACACAGCAAGGTGGGCAGGGAGGTGCTGCCTGCAGCTGACCCTGCCCAGGGGCACAGCAAAGGGACAAAGCAGGGATTGCAGGCACTGTGGAGTTGGTCACTCTGATCCAAACCCCAGGCTGGACATCCCCTGCTCCTCCCAGATCCCTGCTCACCTTTATTCTTCTGCACACGGACGGTGGTGTTGGGGAGGACGCTGGGGTCTCCCTCCAGGGTGTAATGGTAGGTGCAATCATCATCCTCATCCTGGAAGGAGCAGTACTCGCCAGCCTCCTCTGCGGGGAGAGGGGACACAGTTGTGAAGTCACCAGGGCCAGGAACGACTTGGGGAGCACCCTACACGCACACACGGAGCAGGGCACGCAGGAGACACTGCACGTGTCTGCACCCAGCTCTGCTTCTCATGTTACCTTTCTTCAGCTCCTCCACCATCTGGATCTGCAGCTGGCACGAGCTGCAGTTCCCTTTCAGGCTGCCCGTCCCCCAGGTCTGGCAGCGGACACAGTCCCGGATGCTCTCACACACAGCCTGGAAGCCCTGGGAGAGGTGGGGTGGGATGGTCAGGGACACCCATGGGAGCGAGGGAGGACACAGCCTCTGAAAGGCAGAGCTGGAGACACAGCACTGCATCCTCACCCCAGTGCCAGGGCAAGGTCCAGGTCAAAAAGAGGAGTCACTGAGAGCAGGCAGCTAATGAGGGATTTATAAGCCCAGCTGCCTCCAAAATCCCTTATACCAACAGCCTGCATTTGGGCAGCAATTAGATCTTCTCCAAGGGTTTCAGTGGCCTTTCTAAAACACGATCGAGCCAGCTTTCTCCATCCCCCCTGTGGGATTAGCCCATGTTTGTCAACGGGGAAATCAATTGTGTTCAAGGCCAGGTTGGGTAGGGCCCTGAGCAACCTGATCTAGTGGAAGGTGTCCCTGACCATGGCAGGGGAGTTGGAATGAGTTCAGTTTTAAAGTCCCTTCCAAACCAAACCAGTCTGTGATCCTATGAAATGAGTTTCTTCCCAGTCTTGAGGCAAATCAGAACAAGCCACAAACTGAGCCTCCAACCTCTGCCCATCACCAGGGTGCAGATAAACACAGACAGACTCCCAACAGTTGCTGCTGGTGAACAGGAGGGCAAAACAGCTGGTGGCTACAAAGCAGCTCCCATGCCAGCCCCTTCCTGGCCACAAGACAGGTGAGAAAAACGCTTGCTCAGGATTTTGCTCCTGACTGAGACGTGCCTTCATCTCTGCTTTGCCTTCCTTCCCTGGAGGCTCTGCGTGGGAATAAGTGATAAACCCGGAGGGACTCACCAGGGAGTAGCTGATTTCACAGGTGGAGCTGGTGTACAGCGAAGCCATGTCACAGATGCACCTGCCACATTCACACCTCCCGTGGTTATTGCAAATGCCCTGGGAGAGAAGAGGCGGCAGCCGGTGTCTGAGAGCAATCACAGACACACAGTGGCTCTGGGACTCGGCAAGGTGCCCCAGCAGCCCAGAGATTCCAGCCCTGAGGATCTGCCTGGCGCAGTGGTCCCTGGGGAGGGCAGGGCAGCACCTACCCCTCGGCTGTCGATGCAGGTGTCGTTGCTCGTGGGACATTCACAGCCTGGGCCCTCCCAGCCGCTCTCGCACACACAGGCGCCCCTGGAGCAGCGGCCACGATCTGGGGGTGACAGGAGGGGTTACCTGAGCTCCAGCGCTGGGCCATTCCCCCCGCCCTGTCTGTGCCTCCCTCACTTTCTTCGGGGTGCACAGGGGCTGCAAAGGGGCTTCTTCTTGGGGTGCAAAGGGGCTGCAAACAGACTCCACAGCATCCTCCCTGCCCGTCTGCAAGCGCAGAGTCCCTGCCGCCCATCACTGGTCACTCAACCCCCCGTGCCAGTGCCACCAGTCCAGGACACCCCGTCTGTGCCACCAGACCCAGCACATGCCTCAGCTGGGGGGCTCTGGGGTGCTCTCACCGTTGCAGAGGAAGCCGGAGGTGCGCGGGCACTGCAGGACGTCGAACTCGCAGAAGGCGCCGTCGAAGCGCAGGGTCTGGTCCTCGGAGTAGCACTGGCACTTCCCGCACAGGCACTCGCCCCGCCCCGAGCACGGCTCCGTGTCCCCCGGGCGGATGCAGGCTTTGTTGTTGAGGGATGAGGCCGGGGAGCAGTCGCACGTGTCCCCTCGCCTGGGGACAGAGATGGTGCTGAGAGAGGCAGGAGCAGAGTGCAGCACAGCGGGGTCCGGGCCAGGGTGCCCAGGGCATGAGTGTGTGTCACTGTGGGTCCCCGGACCCAGCAGGATCCCTGGGAGAGAGGGGTGTGGATCTGGACACAGCCCTTACCAGCCCGGGTGGCAGATGCACTGTCCGCAGACAAAGTTCCCGTGGAAGCTGCACTTGGGCGAGTCCAACTCTTGTTGCTGGAAGAGAGGAGAGAAGTGGCATTGCTGAATGGGCCCAGCTGCCCCCAAGGCCATTTCAGGAATCAGAAGGGCAGATCCAGGGGCAAAGTTTTGCCCTGAAGACCAAGCTCTGCCATAGGACACCACGCTCAGCTTGGAACAGGGCAGTGATGGAGATCTTGGCCAGGCTGAGCATCGCTGAGGGGTCGAGCAGGACCCACATGCACCAGCCAACACATTCCCACCCCAGGCTGGCCTGATGCAGGGGACCTCTCTGCATCACCCCACCTGTTCACAGGGACACACGTCGCAGACGACAGCAGTTTTGATCGCCAGGCTGTCGCTCAGGGACGTGAGTTTCACGCGGATGACTCCGTCCCGCTCCTTCTCCGGGAGGCTGCAGACGTGCTGCCCACCGACGTACTCCAGAGCGTTCACATGCATGTGGAACTTGCCCTGAAGGAAGGGACACACTGCAGGGATGAGCCAGCTCTGCTGGACCACATCCCAGCTGGACATGGGAGCTCATCCCCTCACACGTGCTGTCCCTCCGCTGCCATCCGAGGACTTACCACTTTTCCACGGATGATGTGGAAGGAGCCAGATTCTGTCTTTTCAAACATTGGGGAGGTGAACTCTGTCTTCAGGCCTTTGGGGGTGGCATCAGCCCGAATGTCCATCTTGGAGCGGATGCGCTGGGTGGCAGAGGATAAACACAACGTTGATTGTCAGCAGGACCCGGGAGCACCCCGTGGCCTGCTCCAGAGGGGCCACATCCTGCCTCCTGCCCGCTCAGGAGGTGCCCACCCTCTGCCCTCCCTGGGAGCCAGAGTGAAGCCCCAGAGAGCACCATTACCTCAAAGGCTGTGTGGAGCAGCTCCACAATGTTGGAAGAGTCTTCCTGGAGCACCCCGATCTCAGAGATGGGGAAATACTTGTGCAGCTTCTGCAGAGAGACAGGAGCTCCCTGAGCCAAGGCCGTGAGAACCCTCCTCTATCACGGGAGCAGGTTCTGCTTTGAGCAGGACTTGGATCAGAGACCTCCAAATGCCCCTCCCAACCTAAATTACTCTCCAACTCTGTGCCTCCACTGCTTTACAAGAAGCAGAAACCACCACAGGGAGAGCTCTAGAAGCTCAGATTCCTGCACCCAGTAATACACCCCGAGACCTCCCACAACCCAGAGCAGCCCCCCAGCACAGTGTGGCACCCTCCCAAATATCAAGGTATTGGTTCAGCACTTGGGGACAAGCGATGGCAGAACAATTTCTCCTCACAGCTGAGCTGAGGCAGAGGTCCTGGAGGAAAGGTAATCCCACGTGGCATCACTGCCGTGGTCTCCTCACCTCATAGTAGCTGTAGGAGTGGTTGGTGACAGCAAAGATGGGGATGATGTTGTGCTGGCCCAACAGGCGCACGAGCGTGGGCACTGAAGGATAGTCCTGCTTGGTGTCGTACACGTAGGTGCCGTGCCTGTCCAGGTGGCACTGCTCATCATTCCTCGCCAGGATCCCTGCCAGGACGTTGGTACCATCAGCTTCATAGTGAAAGGCAGACTCGGTGGAGAACACGAGCAGGTGAGTGCTGTCATTTCTCCAGCCAATCTTATCCTGCAGCCAGGGAAGGGGAGAAGGAACCTTTATCTCTGTGCCTCCCAAACCCCTGCGCAGCATTTGCAGCCCTTGGCAAGCCAGCACTGACAGGAGCTGGAATACCCAAGGGACAAGGCACCACCTGCTCCTGGCAGCAAACACAACCAGCCATGTGCCCCCAGGAACCCCAGCACCCATTGGCACCCCCAAAGCATGGGGTGTCTCCCACCCAGCAGCTCGGTGCCAGGCACATGTGTGTACAGGGGGCAAGCCCACGCTTCCCCGGACATGTCTGGAGCTGTGCTCATCCCTCAGCCAAGCAGCCAAGCCCAAGTGGGCTCTTTTCCAGGGAGCAGAGTTTCATCACCGCGGGCACGGAGGGGGACAGAGCAAAGAGCACATGCAGGGTGCCCAGCAAGCAGCTCCTGTGCTGGGCATCAAACACCAGGACACACACATGTTCTTAAGACTTAGGAAAAATTTGGAATGCAAAACAGCTTGGCTCTGGGAGTGTGTGGCTGGGAGGGCAGGAACCAACTGTAGCTGAACCTGGGCTCCCTGGCTGCCCTCTGGGCTGCCCAGTGTGTGGCTCTTCTGCTCATCAGTGGGCATCAGGAAGATCCGTTCATTAAAAACACAGCCCTGGCCATCCTCACCTTGCAAACAGCTGTCTGCAGGATGGCATCAAAGCCGCCCTCGGGGGCATCCAGGTTGCCAGAGATGCGCTCCTTGCTCAGCTCCTGGCTGAAGTCGTTGATGTTGCTGGTCAGGCGGATGACGTTCTTGAAGGAGAACGGGGAGTCGGCGTTGGGCCAGGGCTCACGCAGCCTAGGAGAGATGGAACCAGGGGTCTTGTGTGGGGCAGGAGCAAAGGGATGCTGGGGTGCAAGGAGAGGAGGTGTGGGGAGAGTCCCTCAAGGGAAGTCACGGAGCTGAGCAGCTCAGCCACCAGCACTGAGAGGGAGAAGGGATGAGGGCAGAGATAGAGGAGAAGACAAGCTGTGCAGTCTGTTGTGGCAGAGCAGGGAAGGTCTGAAAGCAGGGGATGACACTGCTGGCATTATCACGGTGCTGCAGCAAGCCCTGAGGGATAGGGAGACCAGGGAAGACACGGGCAGTGAAGGCAGAGAGATGGACGGAGGCTCTTGCACTGCAGGCACTGAGAGCCACAGAGAAGCAGAAGGCACTTTCCACTCCCTCTACTCCCACCTCAGGGACCCAAGGGGCTCACTCACTTTTCGGGTCTCATGTCTGTCTGAGGGGACGAGACTTTGTCCACAAACTTGCCAAATCCGATGGTGTAATTGGAAGTCAGGTTTTGCAGGAAGCCCGCTGGGAGGAGAGGAAAGAAAGGGGGAGACTCATAAATAAACAGATGCCTGTGAGCTCCCTGCTCCAGGGAAAGAAGTCCTTTTGTGGGCATCTTCTCTGCTGGTCAGTTCTTAGATAAGATTCCCAAACTGTCATCCTTTAAGATCTCTGGGGTTTTATAGGCCAGAAACCCACACCCCCTTTGGCAGCTCCAAAACTGGAGCTCCTGCAAGAGCACCCAGCAGGTTCAAGACACCAAAGGCCCTGTACAAATCAGCTCTGGGAGGCACCAGCCTCACGCTGGGCTGGCAGGGGAGAGCATATGTGAGGATCCCTGCAGGACCAGAGAGACATCCCTACACGGGGCTGCACAGAGCAGTGATAATGAGAAGCTCTAATTAAAACAGACACCTCTCAGCCCACTGCCAGCTGCTTTCCCCTCTCTGGTGCTGGCAGAGGACTTGCAGCCGCAGGCAGGAGCAAGCTGCCTGCCTTCATCAGCACAGGAGCAGGCTCCCCTCTTCTCCCAGCTCTGCTCTCACCTAGCTGATGCCCCATGCTTTTGAGGTTGTCCAGATCATCAGACATAGAGTAGGAGAAGTCCATGAGGATGTAGAGATCCACAGGGCTCTCCTTGGGCTGGAAGACGTCCATGACAAAGCTCATCTCCTCCCCAGCCCGCAGCCGAATGGACATGGCCTGGGGGGACACCTGGGTCCTCTGCAGGGACGTGTTGATGCTGGCATTCTGTGAAGAAGAGTGACGTGAAGGGGATGGACTCCATCTCCAGCGTGGGTGCGACGAGGAGGAGGAGGAGGAGGCAAGGAGCAGGGAGGTGTGTGGGGAGTGCAAAGGCAGGGATGAGCACGCTCCCCTCCCTCATGTACTGCCCAACAGCCTCCCCCAGGTGTCCAGCCAGGCACCTCCTCCAGAAGGATGTGAGCATTTTGCTTACACGTGCTTTGTCTGCAAAGTCACCCCAGCCTGGATCAGGACCAGTGGCCCACAGGTCCACCAGCCAGGGAAGGCATTGCTTTTGAGTAGACACTCAATAAACAGTATCTGGGCCTTCTTGCTGAAGACTCTAGAGGAGGATGGAGGATGTGAAGGACCCCTCAGGAGAGGCTGAGCACGGGCTGTGTCCCCAGCACGCACCTTCAGTGTCCTCATCTCTCCCTGGGTGTACACGATGTTGGCCTCGCCGCAGCCTGAGCGCAGCAGGTTCTCCCGCAGGTCACATCGTGGCTCCTCAAAGCTCTGCCAGGGAGAAAGAACAGCCTCAGAGCCACAGACAGCACCAGATCCACTGTGAAAGGGGGAAATAAACAGGGCAGGAAGCAGGGTCCTGTGCCAAGAGCATTATGAGCTTTTGGGAGCAGGAGATGGGCAGAGAGATGGGGACGAGCCTCGCACAGAGCCAGCAGCTGAAATGTGACCACCAGTGAGTTACTGGGCTGTGTGGGATAAAACTCTCCCTCCATCCCTTGCACACCATGTTTCTGGCACAGTGAGATTTTCTGATAAACCCCTGTATTGCTGCAATTCTGCCCTGGACTCCCCTCCCTCCCCATTTTCCACACCAAAAGGAAATCCACATTTCAGTGCTTCCCATCCAGATGAGAAGCTGGATCCAGAAGCTGCCTCTGCTCGTGTCCCTCTCCCACTGAGGGTGGTGGGATCCCTCCATCAGCAGGCTGGGAAGGGGAGCCCCAGGCTGCCCTGCAAGGTCTCACCTCGTCGGTGCAGAAGGAGCAGTCCTTATCCACACGGATGCACTCAGTGCAGCTCTTTGCCCGGGACAGCACACAGCGGTTATCTGCCAGGAAAGATCGGGGCATCAGGGATGGGGAAAACAAAGTGAGCTGTGGGAGGGTGTGAGAAAGGCTGATCCCATGGAGAGAGGGAGGTTGTGCCTGGTTAGTGAAAACTGGCTGCAAAACAGCAGCGGGGTAGCA
Organism: Corvus cornix cornix; assembly: GCF_000738735.6. NCBI lineage: Eukaryota > Metazoa > Chordata > Aves > Passeriformes > Corvidae > Corvus > Corvus cornix. The sequence goes on from NC_046347.1 coordinate 4,874,731, forward strand.
AGAGTTGGGCCCCAAAACAGCAGGAAAAGCACCCAGCAGGTGTTATCCACACGAGGACTGGTGTTTCTGGAGCCCAGGACAGGTACACACAGTGTCCAAGGGGAGGTGGCAGACAGAGCCAGCACGGCTCCACTCACTTTTGCTCCATTGGCAGAGGCCGGTGGCGCAGAGCAGGGACAGGAGGAGCAGCCTGGCACATGCCCGTGGCAGCACATTCATCCTCTTCCTCCTGAAACAAAGGGATCACTACATTGCACAGAGCCAAGGGATGGAAATGGACCTGGGTATGACCGGGGCAGCTCCCACAGAGCCTCTTCCCAGCCCTGCCGGGGTGGAACAGCCCTCACATCCCAGGGAAGCCAAGGCTGGAAGCATTTGCTGAGCTCTGCAGGGCAGGGCATGAAAGCAAAGCCAGGCATCGAAAAAGGTTCAAAATTCCCAACAATGCCACCCCTGTGCCTGGAGTCAGGGTACCCAGCTCGACAGCAGCAGCACAGTGCAGGCAGCTGGAGCACAGGAGGCTCCTGGCCAGAGCCCAGCACCATCCACACGTGTGAGCACTGCCCAGGCCAAGACATTGCTTTTCCTGGCAGGTTAGGGAAAAAAAAACCACGGAGGAAAACAAAGCGACTGTCCACATCTCTCCCCAAAAGCAACACTGACCCCTCCCTTCAGCTATTTCCTATCACACTAAGAGTTTCCAGGATGGTCAAGCCAACAATAAAAAGAGGGTGAGGCCTTGGGAAATGCCAGGCTTGGAGTTTTGGAGTTGTTGAATGAATCTGTGGTTTTGAGAGCCTGGCAGCTCCCTTTTGTCCTGTCCAGGGCAGCAGGACTCCTTGATGGACACAGAGGCCAAATCCTAAACAGAGTGAACCATTCTCCCTGCACCACACGTGACTGAGAAAACAAGAACCTGCCACCCAGAAGTCAGCATTTGGATATGGTAAACAAAAGGGACAAAGCTGGAGCTCGAGTTCTGCAGCTGCTGTGCCAGAGGTTCATTCTGGTACCCAGCAGGGCAAGTGAGAGCAGTCAAGGAAAAAACAACACTGTAAAGATACAATTAAAGCATCTCCTTTCTGGAAGATGCAATTGTGAAATATAAAATGTGAATGAAGCTACAATTGTCTTGTAGCTTCTTGCTGTGTAGCCCTGACTTTAAAATGAAAAGAATGTGAAAACCACTTAAAACAGGGAAAGGAAACAGGAATAGTTGTTGTGTGCAGTAACAGTGTCCAAGTTCCCTGAGGGACATCCAGCACACACAGCAGTCACCTGGAGACTCAGCTACTCACAGCCTGGCCTGGGCTGCAGGGAAACCCCTGGAAAGACCCAACCTGATCTCGGCAGCACCAGATCACACTTGGCCTCTGCCTCCTGCATTGGCCACTGCAGCCAGTGGAATACACTGAATGCAGCAAGTGCTGTGACACAGGGCTCAACCAGCCCAGCATCGACACCACAGGACATCTCCCTTGGTAGCTGCACTTGGTTCCCTGTGACTGTCACTGGATACACAGGCAGCAGGTGACAGGACATCAGTGTCTCATTCATCCTGTCAGCCGTGCCCAGAGGGATTTATCACAGTCATTAATGCCCAGTGGCTCAAACGTGAGGAACACGGGAGCCTCAGGGCAGCATCTCTGCAGGGAAACCCCGGGAAGCTCTGCTGTTCCTCAGGACCCACAGCCAATGTGCTATTTTGCCAATGGGCTGCTTTTCTGATGGGTAGAAGGGACCAGCTGGCCAAGGGAACTCCTCTGCTTCCCTCCCTGTCACACTGACTGTCCCCAGTCGGGCCCTTTGCAGGTTTGGCTTAGGGTGGTCCCTGTCCCTCCAGGCCAAGTCACAGTGCTGGCTCTGAGGCCAACATTCCTCACTCTGGACATGCCTGTGACCTCCTTCAGTGACAGTCCTCACACCAGCACTCGCTGGCAAACGTTGTGTCCCTTGCTACCAGCACAGGCAGATTTTGAAGCCAGGAAAATCCCTTTTTCCCTTGTTCTGCCCCAGCCTAGGGCAGTGCTACGGAGGCGTGGGGAGGTGCCAGTTAGAGGTGGGATGAAACGGTAGGGAGGAAATCCTTAGAGTCCGTGGAAGGAAAACAATCAAAAACATCACCTGGGTACTCAGCAAATCCCATCTCCCACTATGGCATGAGCCACAAGGAAAGGACTGAGTATGAGACCAGACTGCTCAGCTCCCAAGGACCTAATTCCTCATCCTTTAATCACCAGCTAGGAAAAAGTCACCAAGGAACAGACAGACACACCCTGGGCCTCGGGCACATAAATTGCCATCATCTCTTTTCAAGTGCTGAGATAAAAGGCCATAAAATCCTGCTCAATATTAACGTCCTGTTGGCCTGTGAGCCTTCAGCCTTCAAGGATTTTGCTGGGCAGATGCCAGCAGGCCGGGTGCTGGTGGCACAGAGCATTGCCACCGCAGGAATGCAGCCTGCAATATTTGTGCAAAAATACGGGAGCGGCCACCCCTCGCTTTCAGAAGTGTCCTATGGAAGGGAAAATGCCACTTTCACTTCAGGAAAGCTGCAGGATTTGGTTGGGTTTTCATGATGACAGCAGCAACAACAACAAAATCTCTTCAGTAGTGCAAAAACAAGGAGAAAGGCAGAACAGCTCCTGGCTGCACACAAACTTCCTACCACTTCCCAGACCTGCTCCAGCATTTCCTCCTGGTCTCCTCTTGCTCCCCCAGCCTTTGCCCTGCTCCTCAGCACAGCCAACAAACCTGCTCCAGGACTATGCCAAGAACCCCTCAGTCTGGAGAAGCTGGGGCTGGCTACCTCATCCCCAAAAATCCAGGCAATGCTCTGAACAAACCCCTGGTGCAATGGGACAGAGGACAGGGCTGGAGTGGCAGACTCCAGGGGGAGAGGGAACAAGGAGGAGGTTGTGATGAGCCACAAAGCAACAGCAGGAGCCTGGTCCCAGCTGCCACGTGGGGGACACCCGGCAGGTTGGGACATGGGAGCAGGAAATCGGTGAGTTCCCAAGCACAGCCTTTCCTCCCTTGGGTGGAATTGCCCTTTCCATGGCTGCAGCCATGGGGGCTGTGTGGGGGACTGACCCTGGTGCACGGCATCAAGGACCATCCACGCATCCGTGTGTGCTGGGGATGGGCACTGCAGCCACAGCCCAGGGGATCGGGGACACAGCTCGTGTTCTCTCTCTCCCCTGCACCTGCGGTGCCACAGAACTGCTGGGACCATGCTCCAAACCTTGGAAATTATCAAGCCAGGCCCCCAAAAAAACTCCCAAAAACTCGACCCACAAATCAAATCATCATTTACACAGAAAATCATACCGGTCTGGTTTTGTTTGCCTTCCCCATCCATTTCCCCTCCTTCCCCAGCTGGGACACTCCATGCAAGCGTCTCCGTTTGTTATTTTCAGCTCCCAGGTTGAGCTCCAGACCCCAGACACAGCCCCCAGCATCCCCCAGCCAGGGACAAAACACAGCAGGACCCAGCCCAGGGACCCACCTGGAGCTGCTGGCAGCTCTTTGTGTGCTGTGAAGGGCTGGTGGCTGTGGTACCACCTCCTCCCTCTGCCCCCGGGTTCGGGCAGGGAGGAACCCCAAAGAGCAGAGAAGGAAGGGCAGGACCCTGCCTGGGGACTGCCCAAATGCCCGCACAGCCCCGGGACCCTCCCGTTCCCTCCATGTGCTCTTCCTGCCACTTTCTCTGCTCCTTTGGCCCAAGACACTTTTTGCCTCCTTCCCCTGTGCGGGTGCTCTTCATCCCCCTTTTCCCCCACCTAACCCATGCCTGTCAGCCCCCTCACACCAATCCTCCTGTCCTTTTTCCTATTCCCTGTCCGTTTCAGATCCACCAATTTGCAAATACCCCAACACCTGCAGGTCAGCCAAGCCCACCCTGAACCCCCCACTTCCTGCTGGCCTTTTCCTCCGGGAACCCCCCTTCCCTTGCTCTGCCCTTGCACGGGCAGCCAACAGTTCTGGAAAACAACCCCGGTGGGCTCCGCGGGTCGGAGACACCCACAGCCCCGCTGACCTCGCACACTTTCACCCGTGAAAGCTTTCCCTGGGTGCCAGCTCCGAGGCACAACAGCCTTTCCCCCTGGAACTGGGCTGAGGGACAGGGCAACCCCCGAAACCTCCAACAGCCTGTCCCTAAAGGGCTCGGCTCTGCCGTCGCACCCACGGCACCCCCGCCACCGCTCCCTGACCCCCACCCAAATACCTGCGGAGACAAACCCCGACCCGTGCAGCCCCCAGAGCCCTGCCCGGCCACGAGCGTTGCCTTTCCCAGCCAGCCCAGAGGCACGGGACAGTGTCCGACAGCCAAAAACCGGGGGAAAAACAGAGGGAACAGGCGGGCAGGGGCTGAGCCCCGCGCTCCGTGTCCTGCCCACCTGCCCGCGCATTAATTCACTGCCCGCTTCATCAACGCAGCAAAGTTCAAGCGAACTGGACACTGCAGAGCACAGCTGAATTAACTCCACAAACCTCATTAGCGCTGGGTCTGACTCAGAGTCCAAATCCTCTGCCGCAGCCCGAATAACAGGCACCCACACACCAAGCCAAGAAATTCTTCCGAAGGCAGAGGGGGAACGTGCTGCTTCGCTGCTGCAACTTGATTTCCAGCTTTGGGCTTTTTTTTTTTCCCCCCCCTTTTTTTTCCCCTCCCTCCTCTCTATTTTGTGTCCCTTTTCTCTTTCCGGTTAAACGTCAACTCCTGGTCCGGCGGGGAGTGCAGCCAGCCCGCGATCCCACATAACTCCCTGCAGGTTCCTGTACCCTCCAGTCCAATATCCACTTTGTTCTCACTCCCCTCGCCCTCCCGAAGGGCTGGCAGGGAGGAAAAGTGGGAGCTGCGATAAATGAGATTGGATGCCAGGTGAGGAGAAGTTTTATCCCAGCCGGGAGGGAGGAGGGGGTGCCCGTGACGCAGGGCTGGCATTCACTGCTCCCTCGCACACCTGGCCGGGCAGGAACAGCTCTCTGGACCCTCCCTCCGCACAAGCACCATCCCACAGGAAAAGGGCCGAGCGGGACGTGGGAAGGCGTGGAGGGGCTGCTCGGCTTCACTTCCCCGCTCAGGGCAGAGCTGAGGGAGCTCCCCGACCTTCCGTGCCAGGGGTTTTTCCTCTGAATTTCCCCCTGGCACGAAGGGGAGGTGTCACCCTCAGTGCCCAGGTACTCCTTGCTGAAATACCAGGTAAATTCCTGCCCCGACAACCCGCAGATGGCGAGTTCAGCCTCGGTGCTTTGCTTGCAGAGAGGATGGATCTGCATCCTGCTTTATCCAGGGCATGGGCACGGCAGACCACTCCTCACTTGCAGGAAATCTGCCTCAAGAGTCAGTGCAACCCCTTGCAGCACCTGCATCCCACCGTGGTCCAAAGCTGCAACGAGCAGCAACCCCACAAGTGATTCCAGTCCTTCTCCTGAGCTGGATCTAAAACCCCTTCCCCAGTCCAAGGAACAGCAGAAGAGGGTTCAGGTGAGGTTGTTTTTCTGTCCACAACACCCTTTTGCTTTAGAATCTGGGGTTTGTTGTGGCTCAGAACCACTCACACTTTCTACAGAGCGGAGCACGCACGTCCTGGAGCAGATGCAATGGCAAAGGCTGCATTTCAGCTCCTTGATAGATCCTCACAAGGAAAACTGAATCCCCTGAGCTTCAACACAAACAATAGCAACAGCCAGATGAAAAAATGGCACATTTCCTGCCTGACTTGGAGATGAAAATTATGAGCAGGGCAATTTTGCCCTCCTCCTTATCATTGTGGGGTTACAGAGGCTGCTGCTCACCAGAATTGATCGAAATGTGAGGAGCAGGATTCCTTTCACTACAAGAAATTAGGAAGCTCAGATGAATATATGCAAATTGCCTTAGCCCCGGGATAAAGGAGGATGTGCGTGTGCCATTAAAAACTACAGCAAGTGGGAAACAGGCAGGGGTGCAGGGGAAGATGGCCCGGGCAGTTAAAATCTGGCACTTCCGAGTTTCCCAGCACATGACTTGGCAGCCCCAACCCTTTTGGAGATGTGATTTCCTAGATTTAAACAAAAGTTCTGAAAATGAAGGAGGTTTGCTGTTGTTTTTTTAAAAGCACATCAAGACAGCGACTGCAACATGAGAGCTGGGACATGAGACAAAATAAAGGCAGAGCAGGACCAGGCTGTGGTTGCCAGGTGCTGGAGCTGCTGGTGAAGAGCAGATTGTTCCCATGGAGGGGCTGAAGGCAGAGGGTCCTGCTCTGCCTCAGGGGTCGCAGCTGCAGCAGATGTTGAACACTGCAGATGAATTAAAACTGGGCTTCAGCTCCCAAGATGGGAGGGGAGCTTGTGCTGGTGCTCACAGATGTATCTGATCACCTCACCCAGCCCTGTCCACCAGCAGGGCCCAGCTCCCACTAGCCCCACTCCACCTCCCACTGCTGCAATTTTCCTCTTTGATGTAAGCAAGGCTGCCACTGCAACTGAAAAAGCCAATTTAGGCTGCAGCAAGAAGCGTAATGGTAAAAAACCCAGTTATTTTAGTGATGGATCCCTAACAGGAATCCCAAAGCCAACCAGAAAAGCTCGTGAGCACCCACCTTCCACCACAGTACTCAGTGTCCTGACTTTCTGGATGTCCTCCTTTCTCCACCTGAGATGGAGAATGTTTATGTTGGCTCCTGTAAAGGATCTCTGGTCTCACCTGCAGACCCTGACAGCCCCAGGGCTTCCTGGCACCACCTGCCTCCCCTTCACCCCTGCAGCCTGCAGCAGCAAGGAGGGACCAGCTCCTTTCAGCGTTTGCAGCTGGGAGGAGAAGGCCAGTTGCACCCTCTGGGTGCTGCCAGAAGAGCTCAAGATGCCAATTTTGCACCTTTCTTTGAAACACGTCCCCCCAGCACCTAAGAGATCTCCAAGCCCATGGAACATGAGTTTCCCCAGAGCTGTAACTGGGCTGCTTTTATGTTTGCAGGGCTGATAAAGGCACTTTTCCAATATAAAGGCAACTCCACTACCAAATTTTTAGGGCAGAAAAGCAGAGAGGAATTAGAAAATCTATGTAAATACTCAGAAGAATGTAAAAAGGTTTTAACTTCATCTTGGTTTTTTTTTAAAAAAAGGGTGTTTTAAGAGTTGTCTTTCAGGCAACTTCTCCAAATACTTCCAGCAGGGAAGAACACCTGGTGAACTCAAGTTCTTGCCTTGGTTCCATACCTTGCTGTCCCTGCCTGCTGGATCAGGCTTTTGCCCCACAAATTTGCTGTTTTTAAGAACAGGGAACAGGGACTTCAGAGGCAGGGTCAGCAGATTCAGTGCAGATGGCTCCACCACAGCTCACAGCCACATTTGTAGTGAACCTCTCACTTATAAATCAGTGATTTTCTGCTGTGGCAACATGGCCTAGAAATTTTTGCCCTAGGAGGGAAGACAAGTAATTTTATAGCTCACATGAAATTATTGCTCTCTGCTGAGACTATCAGTCCAAGTGCCAATTACTGATAATTACAGGTGATTTCAGGGTTAATTATTTTCTTCTTTTTTTAATGCCACGCCAGCTTGCAACACAGCCTTTCTTCTTTCTGTCCTGCCACCACAGCGTGCCTGGAGACAGCTCTGGGGCTTTTTCTAGGTCTTTATTGAGCAGTTACAGCCAAAATCCTGCTGCTGGAGCACATTCACCCCCTTTTAAAATTCTGTAACAACACACATTGCTAAAAGAAAAATAAACACTTAATCCCATCACTGCACTGCACACTGTAGTGACAATATCCTGCTATGTGGCTTAAATAAAAGGAATGTGTAATAAGGTATTATTAATGTACATTAATGTGCACATAATTTATTGCACTAAATGGTGCTTAATATAATTCCCAGTGCAATTAAAAGTGCCAGATGAAATCTTGCCATACTCTCTCCCTCAGCCTTTCCCCCAAGGCAGCATTAACTACACGTGCCCCTGTTCTCCAGTGGATGTTCCTTGTCATGAACACGTTCCTAAAGGAAAATCTCCTTGCTGAACATCCCTGATGAACGTTTGCCTCTGGGACAGAGCGGCAGCTAAAGGGAAGTGGGACCCAGAAACAACGCCAGTGGAGAACATTAGTGAAGGATCCAGGATAAAAACTCAGCCTGAGACAATCCTAACACCCATCCAAGGACAGCAAGGCCTTCCAGGGATACATCAGCACCTCACCCAGCTGCCAGAGGTGGAGCACACACCGATGTCTTTTATGTGAAAAGGCAAAACCTTTCCTTGTGAAATCCCAGAGCTCTGCTGTTTACCGGCAGCAGAGAGCACGAGCCTGGCCCCAGCCAAAGACAAGCTTCAAATAAACAAAGACCAACTATTGGAAGTCATTGGTGTCCATGGCTCTCGCTTAGAACAAAAGGAAGGAAGTGGAATATAAACAGTCCGAGGAACAGCAGCCCAAGGAAGGCTCAGGGGTGGAAAACTGCTCTGTAAAAGCCCTGCAGGAATGTGCTGGGGTAAAGCTTCCCCCCAAAAGGGAAGAGGAGACTTTGGTGGAACCTCGCTGCCCCTTCAGGGGGTCTTGAGCCTCCACAGCAATTTATTTATTTAAACATTTAACATTAGACAGTATTGGGGAGCCCTGCTGAGAAGATCTCCATTTCTCTCTCCCTCTCTGGAGATATTCCAGAGCTGTCTGGACACAACCGTGTGCCAAGTGCTCCAGGAAGATCCTGCCTGAGCAGGGAGGTTGGGCCACTGTGGTCCCTTCCAGCCTCACCCATCCTGTGATTCCCTGCAGGTACCAACTCTGGGCTGTCCCAGGCTCACACCATTTCCCAGGAACAAGCTGCTCATATCCTTTGATGACTCTCTGGGCACATTACAAAGCCCACCTGTTTGAGGGGCTTCACAAGAGCTACAACTTCTCCCCTGCAAAGGAGAAGAGCTGGAAAGGAGCTTCTGCAGGTGTTGGCTGCAGCCATCGCCTCCCTCACTGCTGGAGCTGTCATCAGTAAAGCCTTGGCATGGCCCAAAGCCTTGGCAAGGTAGACTCTTTCTTTCATTTTTTTGTTCATCTCAGTGCATAACTGCCCTAAACCAGACAGTGCAGCAGCAATCCAACTAAAACATAGCTTCAGGTGCTCCCATTCCACGGTTTGAGGTGGGGCTGGCAAGGGCTGCCCTCCCCACCTGCTCCCTCAGCCCGGCAGCGCCCAGTGAGACAGAAAATAAAAGCGAGCCCTGAACACCCAAAATCCCTTCCCACACCAGCATCAAAGGAGGGCAGATCTCTAAAGCACAACAAGCAAATAGGAGAGAAAATAACACCTCAGGGCATGGAGGTGGGAGACGACTTCAGAAGGGAGAGGGAGAACAGAACCAACTCTGCCAAGGATGACTTCATTCCTGCAGCTCTCCTGCCTCTGCTGAGGCACAGACAGACTTGAACGTGGAGTTTCAGCTGAGACAAAGCTCCTCGAGCTATGAGACATCCCTGCTTAGGACGGAGATAAGCAGAGAGAAGCCCCGTGGTGTTCAAGGAGCAGAGATTGTAATTCTTGGACTAAGGAAGGATGAAACTGGGACTGGTTTTACTCTCCTGGGTAAGGGTTAGCATCCCTTTGGAAGGAGAGGTGAGAATGAGTATCTACAGCTTTTAGAGTCACAAATGCAGCCTGAGCATCGCTGTTGCAGCAGCACAAGGAGCTTTTTCTCTGTTTCAGCTCTGAATTTGCCTCAGTGCAGCTGGGGCACAGCTGCAGTTCCTGAGGGCTGTTCAGCACACAGGCACTGGCACACTCAGCAGGTCCCTCAGCAGGGCTCTCACACAGCCAGAGCTCCAAAGCAAACGAGTCCAACCTCCTGTCTGAGGGCTTCAGGCCATGGTTCCCAGGCCAGGAGGGATCCTTTTCCCTCAGGACATCACCCTTGTGTGCCTGATGTTCCCTTCACCTTCTCTGGGGCACTGATGCACCACAGCCCAGTGCAAGTCACCAACCAGTCCAATCCTGTTCTCAGAGCTGGGAAAAAGGCTTTTCCCTCAGAACTGCAGTTTCCAACCTGTGTAATCCATCTATTACATCCAATCCAACATGCAAGACAAACAAGAGCAGTGAGTTATTGGCTGCAAGTTTGTTATAACAGGGGTTGGCATCCTCACTCCAGCTTTTTGGAGAGAGAAAAAAAACCCAAACCCAAATCATGCCTGTTGCAAGCTGCTTTCTCCACTGCAGACAGCGAACACCACCTCCTGGGAGCTCAGGAGGGAACTGCCAGAGCACAGCCCACTCCTCCAGGTCTCTTGCAGGAGCTGTTACTGCAGGAGTCTGGAAAATGCTGCTCCAGGAGTCTCATGGCAAGTCCATTCAGCAAAGCTCAGGGAGATTTCTCCTCATCCCTCATGCAGCAGCATCAAGCCCCTGTGATCAGCATTTTCCCATCACTCCAGATGCTGGACAGTGCCACTCAGTGTCACTCCCTGCCTGCCAGAGCAAAGCAGGAGCTGAACCACCACTTCTCAGATCTGATCCTAAAGCCCACAAAGAAATCCAGAGGTTTGGAATGACTGTGGATGCTGCAGAGCAAGGAGGAAGAGGCCCACGGAAGGAGTGAGGTGCCAGGATGTGTGATATGAATAAGATACATTTAAACAATGTTCAGTACCTTCTGTAGTGGGATTCAACCCCAGGAACTCCAGCAGTTGCCCTGTCAGGGGATTAACTGGTAAGGGGATTAACTGGTATTTTTCCTTGGTGCTTGGCGCCTAACCAGCGTCAAACTGCCACAATTGGTTAATTAATGTGGTCTCGTCAGGCTCTCCCAGTTTGTGCCTACCACCAGTGACAGTGTCAGATGGGGCAGAGCTGTTACTCCATAGGATGGGGACAGAGTTAAGGCACCTTTACCAGCTTGCAGGAGCCATGTCAGCAGCCCAATGCAAAGTAAATTAACAGAGATGTTTCCACCTAACTATTTTCACGCCTTTCAATATTTTATGCCTTTAAAAAGAGCAGTTCCACCATTTCCCCAAGTTCCAATGCTACAGTCACATCTGGTTTATCTCCCATGAGCATTCCTGGATACACAGACACTTTTTTTTTAAAAAGCTTAAATGACTGCCAGGACAGTGTGTTTAACATGTTTTAAAATTGTCTAAAGCCAGGATATCAACAAGCAGGGTATCGACCTGTTATTTCTACCTTAAGTCTCCATAAATGCAAAATCTTGATCACGAGTAACCCAAGCTACATAAAAAACTGGGGGGAGGGGAAAAAAAAAAAAAAGCAATTCCAAACCATTGAATTCTCAGAAACTTACACTTTTGGTGATTTGGTAACCATCTGTCCTATCACTGCTTATACACAAGGACAAAGAGGCTCTGGGTAGAAATTTAAAGAAATGCAGACACATCAGTGACATCAGGGGTTTTTTTTTTAAAGACTTTTCGATTTTTATACAACAAAATTTTCAACTGAAAATACTTTTTCACAACAGTGGAGCAAGCAGTAACTGCCATGTGTGCATTCACAGAATATCACGAGCTAAAACAAAGACGGACAACATCACAAATAGGATCAGACACTCTCCTCTGCTTATCTGCTGTCCAACCTCATTCCGTGGCAATAGAAGTGTTTTCTGCACAGGTCTTTGCAAGTGAGTTCACAAATCAAACCTCTACAGCTTGAGGGTTCTGCATAGAAATCTCCATCCCTGTGAGATGGCAACAGGGTGTTCCAGCACAGTTTCCTCAAGAGTTCAACAGTTTCACACGTGGTCACTAAGATCTACACAGAGAGCACAGGGTACAGGTGTCAGTGCTAGAACAAAGAGTGAGCCTACACTCACTGATGTAGTTTGCTTCAAGTCTCTGCTACACATCTGGACGTGGACACTGAGTGGTTGTCTCTGCTTCAACTCCCTCAGAACTGAGCTGGCTCTGGAGGGAGGCACCTACACAGGCTGCAGGCAGCCCTGAAGCACCACCTGGAACACACAGGGGTAACACTGACAGTCCTTCACTGTTTGCCCTTTGAATTTATTTTCTTTTTTCCCCCTAAACCAAACTTGCAAGTAGGTAAGACCCCAATGCAGTAATTGATAAGCAAACTTTTACAAGCTGACTCCAGATACCACCTTCCTCCAAGCACAACACAGGCAGCCTGCTTCTTCCCCCAGCAAGCAAAGGCAGAGGCATGGTGGGCAGAGGTCCATTCCTGTGGGCACAAAGCTGGCATCCTGCTCCTGCCCCCAGCCTTCCAAAGGGGAACCGTGGGCTGCTTCAAAGAATCTTGTCATGGTTTACCAAAGGAGAAAGCCACCCTTCCCTTCCAAGGACAATGGCTTCAGTGACAAACAAGTCCAAAACACCAGGCCCAGCACAGCAGTCACTGCTTGGCCTTTTTCACAATGGTGCCCACAGCTGAGATCACCGTGGTTTTGGAGCCACTGGCACTGGTTGTCACTGTGACAACACCTGGCAGTGTTGCAGTGGTGGTGAGGATGGTGGGCTGAGCTATCGTCGTTACGGGGATGGCAGAGTCCCACTTGCTCTTCCTCTTCTGGGCATCTGTGAATTTGATTAAACCAAGCAAACAAGGATTAGCATTACGTTAGAGGTCACCAATCCCTTCTTAACACCCTGGCTTGTCAACCCTTAATATCCCACTGCTTGACTAGACAGCTTCCCCTCACATTTATTTCAGGATACACTGGCAGTAAATGGGGAGGAGGAAAGGCAACTTTTCTCTTGGGGTACCAGGAGTCAAAGTAGAACTCTAGACCTGAAACTCCAGCCAAAGGGGAGACAGGATCACTCCCTGCCCCAAAGCAGATTTAATTTCAACAGAGCACACACATCCCACTTGCTCAGCTACAGGCACAGGACACACTCATCAGCCTCCAGTGGTTTTTCTCCCTTTCCCTCAGTTTGCAAGGCAGGAGAATGATTTCCAGTGTCTCCAAATCTCGAGATGTATCAGTCCCAGGAATACTCTACAACCACAGAGAGCAGCAGCTTTCTTGACCCACTAATAAGTCTCTTCACCATCCCACCTGGCCCCAGTCTTTCATTCCAGAAGGAGAGCCATGGAATACAGGGACTAGAGGAAAGCCAGTTCAACACCCCTTAGAAGAAACACTCTCTTGCATGACATGATCATTAAGGATCCTTCAAGGCTTCAGGAAGCACTAATCCCAGCACTGCTGCAGCTTAGGGGGTACATGCACAACCATTCCTTACCTCCCACAGTGGTGCTGGATGTTGTGGTGGTTGTGGAAGCAGCACTTGTTGTTGTCCCCTTTTTAGTGCCAGTCACAAATTCAATCTGGGAAGGGAGAGACACATGGGAGAAAGGGGAGAAGATAAAAAAAATGAAGTGTCAAATAGCCTTTTTTTAACCCACACCACCTCTCTGTTTTTTAAAAACAGCTTTAATGTGATGTAAGGCATTGGATTGACCTCTGAGCTGCCCATCATGCAGGAAGGAAGACACAGACTTCAGGCCATGAGAATTAAGGATTCCTGCAACCCAGCTCCTAAGTCTGATACTATAAAAATGTGTTTGTCAACTGGTAGAGGCACAGGATTTGATACAGCTCAGACAGGATAGATCCCGGTTATTAAACACTATATTTATACAGTTAGAAATTCTTTTTCCTTTAAGGAACATGCAAGGCAAGTCCTTACTTGCACGATTTATTGCGACTGCATCACAGCAGGAAACCTGGCAACAAGAGCTCCAACAGCACTGCAGCCTCAGAACTGCAGATCTGGGCAAGGGCATGATCAGATACCTGGGCTACTGTGCAAAAAACCAAAACAAGCAGCAAGACACAGCATGCACTGCACGAAAACCCCTCCACACACTGGAGATGGAAGGAGCCTTCTGCAGCTTAGATGGCAAATCTCTAACATTAGACATGTTCTAATGCCAGCCACTGGCTTAAAGGAAACACAGGAGAGGAATAAAATCTCTTCCAAAGCCTGTGTTCTTTTTGGGGCATATAGAAGAATAACTGGGCTTGTCACAAAATGCAAGTTAAAACAGGCCCAGCTTTTCTGGAAATTTGATGCAACAAGGCAATATCACAGAGAACAGAAAACAGGTACTGTCTCACACTGAGATACAGGGAGGAAATTAAGCTTTAACTAGGCTAGGCACCAAGCAAAAAGTCGTAAATTAAGGAAAAAGCTGTTCTTTATTCATTATCTTGCTTGTATCTGACTTACTGAATGCCATTTTTAGAGCTCTGGTTTAAAAATACTGACAAAACAGCAGGAAATCCACTGGAATAAACAACCTATAAATGGACCTATAAAGAAGGGCAAATAACTTGATCTGTGCAGTTTGGAGAAAGACATGCAAGAAGAAATGGGAGAACTGGGATAAAACAAGCAGTTTTAGCACACAAACAGCAAAGCAGTAGAATGAAATTCAGCAGGGAAAGAAACAAAAGCCCTGCACCTGCATCTCTTTAGGTTTGGAGTACCTTGGTGCGTTCCTTCTTGGCCTTCTCCAGTTTGTCCATCTCGATCTTCTGGGCTTTAGCTGAGAAAGAGCAGAAGATGTGAAGCACTAAGAACAGTAGAATTCCATAGTTCTCACTCATTCACACACTTCCCATCATAAAAAATAAAAAAATAGATGCAAATTCTATATAGAAAAATTAAACTGCCATGAAAGCGACTGCTGCTTTTTAATCAAAGCATTGCAGCACTAATTTAATGATTTGAGAGATGAAAACATTGCAGAACCAATTTAAATGAAAAGCCTTTCCAAACTGATGAAGCATCAATAACATTCAGGCACATCCAACCAGAATGGAGTCATTAAAGAGCAGCATGTGATGACTTCTCATTTATACAGAAAGTGAAGACTCCAGTGCAGTTAATTAAGTACAAAACACAAAGACCTAAGCTAGCACAAAAAAAATAAAAAAAGAGAGACTTCCTGGAATTACCTAGTGCCTCGTAATATGAATCCTCTGACCAGCCATGAGGATCAAACATGTCCTGAAAAAAAGAAATAAATCAGATTAGGGCTATTCCCACAGAAACACAAAACCCAGTGCAAAAATGTTTTAAGTATTTCTGTTGTCTGATGATAATCAGAGGTGACAATGATAATCATCACTGACTTCTTCCTCTATCCCAGTGACACAAAGATCCCATCAGACCTTCTTTTATGGGACCATGTTCTGTTGTGAATGAAGAAACAGCTTTGAAGCTGGGCTAAGTCATGCGTTTTTCTGCTACTCAGCTTCTCTCCCCCTCAAGGAGTTCCATTCATACCTCCACCCTTCAGCAGTTTCTGTGCAGAATCCTTGTAGCAAAGGTTGAGGCACCGAGGCTCAGTGCCACACAAAAACGTTCACTTCAATGCAGAGGCTCAGGCTGAAGTTGCCTTACAGGACCTCTAAGCAAGCAGGCTTAAGAAAGCCTGAGGTGAGACTTTACACCTCCATGTTATCTTTTACTCACTCCTTTTCCAGTCAAAAGCACTGCCACTCACCTTTGGATAATTTGTACCAAGTTCATCAATGGAACAAAACTGGATTAGCTTTTCATAGATGCTGCAAAGGAAAAGCAAGAGGTCAGAACAGAACCAGGGAGGTAGAAGGGAACAGAAGTGTTTCAGATGTGTCAACAGAGAGAGGTTCTCACCTCTTCATACAAAGTGAAATGAGAACCTGGGAAGCTACACCTGTTATGATGGATGTGGCACCCCATTATCCAGAATATTTCCTATTCCCCAAAACAGTCACATCTTCTGAAGTACTTCATCCCAAGCCTTCACATTTAAAATCTAACCAACACACCAACTCCAGCTGCTGCTTTACCAAACACAAAGAAAAGTTTCACTGTTTCAGTCACAAAAATGAGAAAGACAATTTGCAAGCAGTAGTCCTTCCTGTTTGGGATCCTCCTTCTGCTACAACTCCAACAAAGAGGAAAATTCCTCAAATTTGCTCCGTGGTACTTTAGTCACATATAAAAAGATGGTGGCTCACCTGGGGTTGCGAAATTCCTTTTTCCTCTGGATGATGTAGTTCATATCCATGCCCTCTTTCACTTTCCTCTCATACAGCTTTTGAATTTTATCCTAAAGGAGAAAGATTACAGGGTGAGCCAGGATGAAAAGGAGCAGCACACCAGCTGACGACTGTACATGTGGAAAGAAGCCAACTGAACCAGTGACCTCCTTGAACGGAGCTAGGATTTCACCTTTACACCAGGGCCAGGCTGGTTAGGAGACACTTTCTGCTTGAAGGTCTGAAGTACCTTCATGAACTGTCTGATTGGTAAAGGAATTATCTTTGCACTTACTGAAGGCCTTGGTGATTAAAGATCTGCATGTAAGGCACAGACTCCTCCTTCCCAGTCTGTTGTTTCCCTTTACAGCCACGACACAGAGAAGCCAATTCTGAAATCCAGAGGTTCTCCCACAACTCACAGTGACCACCAACACCCACCTGCAGCCTCAGGTGTGCACCTGAGAAAGAGCTGCTGGGCTACACTGCCCACAGGGCAAAGCTCCTGCTCATCTGTTACCCAGGCAGAGCCAGAGCCAAGTTCTGCTGGAGAACTAAACCCAGTGTGATCATCAGGTATTGCTGGGGATGCCCACTGGCAGCCAAATGCTCTCAGGAACAATGTGCTCATAAATCCCTGCTTTGGTACCAGTCAGATGGAATCAGCTTCTCTTTGCACATCACCCACAAGGCACAAGCCCCTGCAAAAGGCAATTTAACTGACTCAGGTTGCAGATGTCAAGCAATCTACTCTCCAAAAAGGTTAAAAGATTTCAAATCAAACATGATTTTTTTTTTCCTCAGCAAGGTGATGAAAGTACTTAAAAGTATTCCTACTCTGGTGATGGTGAAGCAGAGGCAGAAGCTTTCAGACAGAACAGAGAGTTAAGTGGTACTGCTAAAGTACCCTCAGTAACTTCTGTCATCTTTTCTTTTTGACAGGAATTTCTCATCTACAAGAGGCACATAAGAACAGAGGCTGGGCCTTCAGTCTTTCAGGATAGGAGAAGCTGAGTCAATTTTCCTTTGTTGCTTCTGGATAAGTCACTTCATGTCTCCCTCCCTGGACAGTCAAACACAGAGCTGACTATTGTCTAAGGGCTTGCTGCAGCCTGAATAAAGGAGGATTGTTAAGAGCCGATATGAAACTCAACAACCTTTATAAGATAAATTTTCATCAGGATGTCACAAAATCAGCAAGAGAAAATTACACAATCTCCACGTCCAGCATACACATTGTGAGGTTTGAAGGAACAACTGCAAAAAAGGTGAATTTGGGGAGTAGAAATGATTGAATAGCTGTTCCCTTTTATCCCCTCCCCATGGAGTAGCAATAAAGTTCCTGAAGTCCACAGATGAGCAACTACTCAGTCAAGTTTATAAGAAGAAATCCTCTGTTTGGCAGAGTTCAAAACACAGTTTATCAGAGGAAAAATCTGACAAAAGAGCAAACCACCAGTGAAAAGCCCAGAACATTTTGCATCTCTAAAGAACAATCCCATCTCCTTGCTCAAAGTGCTCTAAGATGTGGTTTGACCTGCCAGCAGAGGACAAACTCCCCTTTGATTTAACACACTAAACTGCTGTCAAAGGGGAAAAATTCTCCTTTATTCTGTCTGCCCTGTCAAGCTCTGTGCATTCCTCTGCAGTGTGTTAGACCTGTTCATCTATGTCAGTAAAATGCTCCTACAGCACAGGTTTGGGTGTGCCCAGGTACAGTGTGTGGAGAAGAAGAAAGCATCATCTGGTTGGTGAGTCACTCTGAATCACCACTGCACATTAGGGGCTACTTTATAGAGAAGTCCAGGAGTAATTCTTTACTTGTATTTCTGTTGGGCAGAAAACCAGAGTTAAAACTCAAACGTGTGTTAGGAGACAGCAGTCCCTGCTCTTTCATTTGCACTCAATGAGGAGAACACAGAAGGTTATTGCAAACTTGGTCACTGCCATTATTTGGGTGTGCACCAGAGAAAACATGCATTTGTGTTCTTTTGTTGCCTCTAAGCTACCAGCCTTCCCTCTAAATGTTTACCATCCAGAGACATGTAGGTGGAAAAGGAATCCAGGCATTGCTGCCTCAACTATTCCAGTTTAGGGGATTTCAGGCCTGTATAGAAAAACAATTTGTTCTCTGCTAGGGAGCTGAATTTGCTGAGGTAAGAGGAAAGCAGCCCTGACAGTAAACATTGCTTCTGTGTCACTGCTGGGATCAAGAGCTGTTTTAAAGCATAACTAACCCACAGAGGCAGGAAAACAGCTTAAAGCTACTTTGAGATTCCTAAACTAGAACTGCTGTAAAGCCTAAAGCATTAACACAGTGCATTCATAAACGCAGTGTGGTGAAACCCAGCTTTAATGCTGGAGCTTTGCCTTGTGCAAAATTACTGAGCAGGGTTCCCAAATATCCCCTGAACTGCAAGTCTTAAAAAAAAAAAAAAAAAAAAAAAAAAAAATGAAGTGGACTTATACCAACCTGCAACTGGTTAGAACATCTGCCAGGAGGCTCAGGAGGGATTTTGATCTCATCTGGAGACATGTTCCGCACTCTCTCTGAAAAAGAAGCTGGAGAGAGCAAACTGGGATGAGTTCTGGCACTAGTGACGGGAATTTCAGCCATAAAAGTAATTAAATTTGTTTTATGTCTTTGTCAGCACTACTCCCTCATTGGGAACCAAGGGACAAAGGTGATGAGAATGCTGACAACTGGTACTTGTCTACTTGTCGTGTTTTTAAGGTGCTGAGCAAGAAGCAACTAAAGAACCTAAAGGTTGGGTCATTAAAAGAGGGATATGATGCTTGTTTTATTGATACCTACACCCTTGGAGAGAGAATTGGACCATGCATGTGGAGGATGACAGGATCAATTTTATGCAGTCTGGCTCTTTTCCATTTTGGGGGAGATAATCACTTTGCGACTATTTAGCTCAGGACATACCTGGATGAACCAAAATGGTTCCAGAAGGGAACAATGCTCCCCCAAGGCTGTCAGGAGTTAACCACAAGAAACTACATTTCATCCTTAAGTTAACACTTCTTTTACAGGCACTTTGATCTTTGCTTACAGAGACAGACTATTGCTAGAAAGAACAACTCGTTCTGCAGGACCGGGAACAGCCAGTCCAGATTGCCAGATTTCCACAGCTGTTTGTACTGGGATATACTACTGAAGTACCTGATTGCCTCGTAAAGATTAGTTTACAGAGTTATCAGCAAAAGAAACAGCCACGTTTCCCCCCATTGCTTGCTACTTTCCCACTATTATGGGAAACCCAGGCAGTTTTCTGGCCAAGCCTTGGAGCAGAGATTTGTGCCCCATTTAAGCAGCTGGGATTGTTTTCAAGCATAATTTGTCCAGGGAACACATCCCAGAGCTGGTCTGTAGTGGATAAGAGGCCTGAGAGCAGCACAGAAGTCACATCGACCAAGTTTCTCACATGTGCAGCTCCTCAGTTACACATTCCTCAGTAAAGCTGCCTGGGCTGCAGCTCCAGCACCCAGAGTTCAGCTCCTCTGAATAAAGGCCAGGAGGGCCCAAAGGCCAGACAAGGGTGTTGGGACTCTGGGGAGCTGAGGCTGCAGATAAACAACACCACACATGATCAGTGCTGCTACAGTTTCCATGTCTTTTGTAAAAATGCAAAGCACTAAGGACAACATCCTTTGGAGAGGCAAAGCTGGCAGGCAACCACTCATTCTATTTCATCAAGATGTTGCTGAGGGTTAAATTCTTCAGAGCTTGCCAGCAACAAACAAAAAGTGTCCTTTGGCATTTACCAAGTGGGAGCCTTGATGGAAGGAGGAAAGCTTGCCAGAGCCCCGACAGAAAGGCAGGCAAAGGGAGCTCCCTGACAACAAGGCACACATTTGTTACAGGTTACAGCTGCTGGTGGGATGGGGAAGCCTCTGGGTTAATTAGAGCTTCAGAAAAGCCAGAAAGACAGTGGCAAAGACACAGAGGTGTGGATAATACACCACACACAAGGCTTGCTGGGAAAGGTAAAAGCTGATTAAAGGCTTAAGAGGTTCACAGCATCAGCAGAAATATTAAAAATAAAAAAGCCAAAAAGACTATTAAATCCAGACTTCATAAGGCAAAGAAAACACCTGAAAAAAATTTAAAAAAAAATAAAAAATCAAGCCTAGCTCCACGTTAGGCATCCCATAGGCTCCCTGTCCTTGCAGATGAGCCACAGAGAAACGAAATGTTTATGGGTAGGGGAACTGTGTGCTCATATAAACTCAGGAACTCTGGGTGGGACCTCCATTTTACCAGCAAAAAAAGCCAAAGCCATAAGAATATGTTCAGCAATCCATTCAAAGCCCCCTTGGAAAAGAAATCATTTTGGAGGCAGAACAACAGCTCCCAATGAGACAATGTATTTTGATGCGTGACTTTTCAGGTTCGGTGCTCATTTCCTCTTTAGTTTAAGCCTTGTGAAAACAATCCTTTATCAACATTATGGAGGAAAGCATCTTTTAATGGTTTACAAAGAACTGGAACTAAGGAATCTTTCCCTCCTGCAATCCCACCAGAGCTGGAGGCAGCTGAACGCTGCCAGCAGCAAGGCAGGACATGCACGTCACAAACTGAGCACAAACTTGCAGCATTACTCAGTTATTTTATCACTTTGCAACCAGACTGATGTGACACATCATTAGGAAGAAAAGGGTGAGTTTAAGGGTGAGTTTAACCCCTTTGGGCTTATTTACTGTAAGGAAGTACAAATTATCCATGCCCTCCAGCAGTTCTCAAACTTGCTCCCCAAACAGACAGAATGGCTGATTCCACAGCATCTTCCCACCAGCTCTTTCCCTAGAGGAAAGGACAGCTGGGAATATCACTCAGAATAATCCTGGGACTTGCATGTATGGCCACAGGCTCCTGTATAAAACATTTTGTGTTTTCCAAGTCCGAAGGGCAGCTTTCCACCACCTCTACAGCAATAACTGCAGATGAACAGCTCACAACAAGGTGTGTCCTCACAGGATACATCCAAGTGCTCTGTGCATCCTGTTATTCCTGCCAAGATCAAAGTTTTACTTTGACATGAGTCACAGGTAGTGACACTGGCTTCAGCCCCTAATTTGCCCTGTGATTTGCAGGCTCAGCCTAGAGGATCTCCAAGTGGGGACCTCAGGAAATGGCTGTTGGCACAATTAATCACTCCAGGCACACCCAGATTCTGGCTCACAGTAAGTAAATATCTTCCCCAATCAGATTCTAAGTCCTGACAAAGAACTAAGGCTGTGAAGCAGATCCCATGAGTCAGATGGGGGTTCAAAAAAGCAGGGGCCACTACCCCTGAAAGGACACTGCTGCTGGTGTTAGTCCGTGCATTCTCCTTCCACAAGCTGACCTAAAAATGAAAACTTTCATCAGCACAAGCAATAGGTGTTTGTAGCTTTGTGTGCAGTCAGCACATGCACTGTGGTAAAGCAGAGACACTCTGCTCCCAGGCCATGCACAGCAGGCCAAAGCACAGGCAAATATTAGGGGTTACCTTGCAAAGACTCAGCACCTCAGCAGTCAGTGAAGGATATTTGCTCACCAGATCTTGGTGAGGCAGAAAACTAAATGGAAATGCTACATGTAGTGTGCTTCCGTTTGAGATAGATGGGTTATGTGACCTATACCCAACAGCAGCAGAGAATCTGCAAAGCAGGAGAGAAAGTGGCACAGTGCAAACTCTGAGCTCTATTTCCAGAAGGAAATGACTGCTCTCAGTCCAAAAGCCGTGCTGGAGACACTGTCAGAGAGCACACAGGAATTTTGTTTCCTACAGAGGGGTAGGAATGTTTTCCTAGTGCAGAGAAGACCAAAAGAACAGAAAGCACAGGAGCTGGCTGTACAGGACAGATATGGTAGGGATCATGGCTCTTGGGTTAACACTGCTCCCAGGTAGGATGAAGAATTCCTGTCCCTTTCAAGGGCCACTTACATGCTGTGCTTTAGGCAGCCACAGGGGATTAGAGGCAGTTCAGGTGGCAGTTTGTTTCTAAAGGTCACACTATGCAAAAAAACCACGAAAAGGGTGATCAGAGGGACAAGGGTTTCCCCTGGAGACGTGCAAACCGGTGGTGCCAGGTCTCTAAAACTGCATTCCCTGGCACTCCAGTCAAGTCTGCTTGGCATAAACCGGGGGGGGGGGGGTTCTGATTTCCTGGCACCAGAACAGCCAAATCAGAGGGAAGAACTGGAAGCAACAACATGCCAGTGAGTCACCCATCCATGGAAGGACACCAGTTCCCTTTCTGCTCCGTGGGTGAGAAATGCAGAGGGAGACCTGCCATACTTTCTGCTCTTATGAGCACTGACTTTGTGCTCAGATATCCCAAGGGCTGGAGAGAACATTTCTTACAATCCAAAAGGGAAACAACCATGCTGCAAAGAACTTCAGGGCAAAAAACCCCCACATCCTAGAAGTATTATTTTGCAAGGCTGCAGGACACAGCAAATGCAATGTCCTGGCAGCACCATGAACTCTTCAGAGTGGTACAAAAAGCCCAAAAGGACAATGCTGATGTAGAAATCTGTGAAAATAAGTTTCACACGTATTTCCTTCTCAACCACGGGGATGAAACCTTCCCTCTCATTCTGTCAGCCATTGATTATGTGATCACTACTTTGGCATAAGTCAGGACAACCATGCCCTTTCCAGCTGCTCATCCCTACTGTTTCCTTTGTGCCAACTCCAGTGCTCACCTAGCATGCACTAAACAAATCAGGGAATGGATCCAGCTGGAAGCCTCACAGGGAAAGAAAAAAAAAGAAACAAAAAAAGAGCAGTGAAGATGGATCCCAGCTGGCTCCCACTCCCAGAGCTGCTCCAACATTATTGTGTATCCAGGGGAGGTCAAACACAAACAGTGCTTTTGGCAGGAGCCTACATTTATTTAATACTTAAGCAACTGCACACAGAAATCACAGACTTTAATAACGGTGATGCTGAAAAATGCAGGGTTATCTTCTGAGAAGGGCAGGCCTGCAAGCTTCTAATGCAAAAAGCAGTTGTGGAAAACTGTTTAAGGAGGACCTTGACTTCCACATACTGATAAGACAAAACTTGAGGTGTCCAGATTGGAGCAGTGTCAGAAAATCTTGCACATTTTTCCATGGAAGAATTTTAACTGTGAAAGTCCAAATTTCCAGAAAGGGAGTGGTTCTTACATTACTCCAACCGTCAGTCTCTTGTAACAGTTCCTTTTCAACTAGATAAGATACGGCCTAATGGAACAGACCTACAGAATCCAGCATGGCAAGTATGCTGACCTCTAATAACCTGGTTCAGCACAAAGCCAGCCTGCAGGCTGCTGTTGGGAAAGGATATTAAAGATAAGATTGCAGAGACCTCAATCCAGGTCTCAGACTCTCCGACACTGTTCACCCATGAGTTGTGACACTACTAAGTGCTCCCTGTGCTGCTTTTAAACCCATGTGCAAGTCTGAGACAAAGAAATCAAGTCTGGGCAGTCACTGGGGGAAAAGGAAACTAACAAAATTGTAACCTGAGCCTTAAACCTTCACTGAGAAAGGACTTCCCACTACACTGCTTTACAACTGCACAGGTTCTGCCATATGTGAAGTACAGATGAAAAGGGCAGTTGGCTTCCAGAGATTTTGCTGCACTTTTTATCCCAAATGCTGTTGTCTTATCCATTTTTCTAGGGTGCATTTTGAGGCAGATGAGTAGATTGGAGAAAGATTTCTGTTGCATTTGATGATGAGATTGGTTGAAGCAGTTTTGCCCTCTAAAGGCAGAAAATCCAATAGAGCAGTTGCAAAGTCTAGGCAGGCCAACTAAAAAAGGACTTATAAATCCCAAACTTCAGCGATGGCTGCTGTAGGAGTTACAGCTGATCACCTGAGTACTTACCATCTTAATTTACCATTATCACATTTTATGGCTGAAATATCAAACTGATTTGAGTGATGATGCAACTTCCAAACTCATTCGTTTTTAATGATATTATTACATGATACCACACAGCTGCAGGAGTAACCTCAGGAGCAGAGGGTCAGTTCAAGACAGTCAGAAATGCAATATAAAATACAGTTTCTGTGCAGCTCCAAAGAGACCAAGCAGAGGATTGTATTTCAAGCTGACAACCGTGGACTTTCCAAATCTAATAATGGTGCGACCAATAAATGAGGTGTCACAAAAATCAAGTAAGTTTTAGTAACCATTAGAAAACACACAGTACTATGTCAGCACAGCAGCTGGAAATCTCTAAGTGGCTCACATTTAAATGGGGATAGTTTTGGTGAGTTTTGGAAGCCACAGGACAAAGTCATCACTCCTGGTTCCACTGGCTCTATCTATACAAAGCTACACTATTGGTTTTAACCTTGTCTAGAAAAACACCAACACTGCCCTTTACATACATGTTTTAAACACATAATACATGAAATTATTTTCATATTTTTAGGCATGAAACCTTTCTCCCAGAAGAAAAGTTCACTGAAAATATTCAGGCAATCATTGAAACTACAGCATTGCCAGGACAGAGGGAAGATGCTTTTTACAAAGTGGGACTTACAAGGTCTAGCTTGAAAAAAACTGTGAATAAGTACTTCTGAGTGAACTTACCAACTAGCTCCTGAGGATCTCTTTTCTCCACTTCTGAGAATTCCTGCAAGAAAGGAGGAAGAAACAGACTTTAGTCAAGTTATGCTTCCAACCTAAAAAGCTATGCTGTTTATTTGTTTAGAAATGTACAACTTCATTCTGAGACGAGAATAAAATTTAAGAATGAAACTCAGTTTATTAGATAAAAGGACAATGTCTGGACCACGAAAAATCAAAGTCTAACAGGATGCTCCACTTCTTTGCAAAGCTAAATTTAATGAAAGAATTTAAGCTTTGTTTCACCAGGTCTTGGATACTGAACTCCTTTGGAATTCCACAGAAACTGCTGTACTCGAAGCCCTTCCTCAAAACAGATCAAACCATGGATTCCTCATTTTTGGTGACTGGCCCTGGGCACCAACCAGGAGTCAGTGTTTTAGAGCACAGTTAGGTAAACACAGGCTGGATCCAGCCCACAGGAAACTCCTTTAGTCCTGGGAATGCCGACCGCAGGCCTGTGCAACTCCCAGTGCTCTGAGCAGGGTCAGCCTGGTGCATTCCCCAGAGGAATGTGGCAACAGCCCAGATGCTCCCAGAGCCAGAGCTCAGTGACTTCAGGGCAGCACCTGATCAGCCTCTCCAGCCTCCCAAGGCTCTGCAGGGTCCCAGGCTGCAGAGGTTTGCCAGATGTGTGTGTGTGGTGCTAAATTCATCTCTGCCACTGTGCCATGCAGGGCTTTGGCTGACAAAGCCTCTCCAAACCAAACTGCAGGGGAGCGTGGTGGTGATGCAGATCCTGTGTTCCTACTTCAGAAGGATGATCTCACTGTCAGTTCTCTTGCTGCTGCTTTCCAGGAGTGACACAGCCAACCTGCTCTACCAGAGACTCAAGGGCAACCTCCACTGGCTTGCAGTGCTGTTTGGAGATCTCCACACAGCTAATCCATCCCTGGTTACAGAAATTAGGGACACTTCACTTACAGATGTTTGCAGCAGAGTGTGCTGAGCATGAGGCATTATGTAGGACAAGGCACTCTTAAATATGGTTCCACCATACTGAGACCAACACCCAAATATTTTGGTGCTTCTGGGGGATCCCAGCAGAGTCACAAGCACTATCAAGCTTGGCACAAATAGAGTTTCTGAAACAGTCCCAGCTGTATCCCAACATTGCCCTCTCCCCCTGCC
Source organism: Corvus cornix cornix (assembly GCF_000738735.6). NCBI lineage: Eukaryota > Metazoa > Chordata > Aves > Passeriformes > Corvidae > Corvus > Corvus cornix. The sequence goes on from NC_046347.1 coordinate 4,900,480, forward strand.
TCCCTCCCAAAGACCTTTTGTGACTCACTGGACTGTTTGTCCAAAATTCCTCAGTGCCTCCAAACACTGAAGCCATTCATTGAACCTGACACTGACAGAATGCTGCTTGGTAACCGCTCCCTGACCCCCTCCTTTTCTCCATTTCCAGTCAGGTGAGATGTGCATCAGGTGAGGAGAGAGCAATGAGGTCGCCAAGCCAGATGTGGCAACAGCCTGTGCCAAACTCACTCTGAAAATCCACCCATTTTCAGAGAAGCCAAAGCCCTCTGGAAGCAGAAAAACAAATTCTTTGTGTGGCACTAACTGCTACAGGGCACGTTTTATAGCCATTCACGGAAGACAAAAAAAAAAAAAGAAAAGAAAAGCACTATTTCTGCATTAGTACACTTGGGTTCACAGAAACACAAGGCTAAAGCTATTTTAGAGAATGAAAGAAGTACACAGAGGAACACACATCTTCTCCCTGGCCAGCTGGCCCCAGTCCCCTCTGAGATGGGTTGAAGTGTAACAGCTCCAACCCCTCTGAGACAACGCCCTTGGTGTGTGCATCAACAGCTCTTCTCCCAGGGCCTCCAGCAGCACAGGCAGAGAAAAATTTGAACAGGAACGTGACATTTCAAAGCAAAAAATTTATGCCAAAGCAGTACCTCTCTTTGGCGAGAGCACTGGACAGGAATCCAGGGAATCCAGACTGTTTGCCATAAACCTACATGGATGGGGAGTTCACACAGTGAGCTTCAGGTCACCACTGGAGAACTGGGGGCAATTCTGTGGTAACTGATGGGCTGTGAGGACAAATCCAGATGAACATGGAGGCTGGAGAAGCTCACAGAGCTGCAGGTGCAAGGTAACATCTGTCCAGGCACATACAGTGACTCACCAGCAGTAAATACATGTGGTCAGGACACTGCTCATTCCCTTTCCGGGGAGAACTTGCTAGGATGGGTAATTAAAAGTGTTTTTCACTTTGGTTTGAGACAACAAGCAAATATTTGTTGAGGTGAAAGGAGGGACCTGCTTTCGCTCCAACCTTGACTAAATTGCATCCTGCACTCTTATCTCTTGAAAGTTTTAAGTGGAACTGAGAATGAAGTGGAAGAGGCTATGTCCCTGAGCACCTCTCAATCCTTCCTCATACCCAGCACTTCATTTATGATTCCATTATGCTTCCCATCTCCTTCTGCCCACTTGTCCTCAAAGGCAAGAAAAATAATCCCCCAAAACAGCAATATTACCAAGCAGGCACTTAAGGAACGCAGCGGCACAGCCAAATTCAGGTGCATTAGACATGGGCTACGTGGCCCCAAGAAGGCTGCCCTCTTATTTGGGCCACTAACAGGCTTGCAAGGGGTTGTGCTGCATTTCTGACCTTTCCAGAAGCCCATTTTCAGGTCTCCTGTATGCCTGGAGTTAGTACCAAGCATAAGCACACAACTCTCAGGAAACATGAACTAATATGCTGAGAGAGAATCTGATGGCCAAACCCTCTCCTGTCATGCACCTTATATTAGACAAAGATCTCTGAAATGCCAGCTGTGTTAAATAGTATGAACTTCCAGAATCATCAGTAAGTTTGCTTTTACCAGAATTTTCTTCTTTAATTTGCATCCTTTGAGTCTGTCCCATTTATAACAGGTTAAATCAAGCCAGCCCTATCAGGCTCCACTGTTTTCCTCTGGCCCACACTTTCCCACCACAGCTGCTCCAGCAAGTCCAGTCCCCACATCCCCAGGCCTCAGCCAAGACATCAGAGAGCCCAGAGCTACACCAAGCAAAAGCAAACACGTTCAGCACCGGATTGCAGCCCCACCTCACTGCCCAGGGGATAGGAATTTTGCTTAGTGATGAGTTCCTTCGTACCTCCACCCACTGCTCCATCCCTAACGAGCTGGAGACATCAACACAGCTTTTCATTAACTCGCTGCTTTCAAACCTCTTAAATGCCTTCAGAAAACAAAGGGATGACCGACTTCTCCTACAGTGCTTGTTCATATTTGCTCCCTTTGCTGTTGAAAACTATGAGGCAAGCATCAACAACTTGATCAAAGTTTGGCAGATGCAAGGTTTAAGGAGTCTTGTTCAAACTGCTGAGTATCTACTGAAGATCCAGAACAGTCTAAAAACCTCCAATGGAGCAATCACACAACAAGAACTGTTCTAAAACCCCTTAGGCTAATTTAAGTTTGAGACACACCATGAGTACAATGAACTGATTAGGAAAGACAGCATAAAAACCACAAATCTGCAGATCTAATCTAATACATTAAGTGGAATGAAATGGAGAATCACCAAGTGGAAAAATAAGGTACAATAAATACTGAAAAGTTGCTACCTTTTGGTTATGAAAGAGAAGAAATATTTATGTGTGGATGAGAGATTTCTAAAGGAATTCCAAAGCATTTAAACAATGGAAAATTTGAAAGGTAACTGAATTTTAAATAGGGAAGTTACCTAAATCCACCTAGGCAAAGGTGATCTCTCTGTAGATTACATCACCAATATCCACTGTGATGTATCAGTATCAGTTCCACTGTTATGTATCAGTATCTCACATGAAGAGCACAAAATCAAGCAGCTGAGTGGTTCCAGCAGGAGAGATTTTATGTCAAATCTCCCTATCAGGGTAAATATATGAAATTATTAGAGACTTCAAGTATCCCAGAGCAAAAGGCATCACTTAAAGGGTTCATTTCCATCTGAATTCTGAGGTCATTCAAAAAAATAACAAAGTTAAGACTTTGCTAGTGGCACCTGTACCACAGAGTTTTCACAAACCAAACCCCTGGAAATCTGTACAGAAGCAGCTCTGAATTCACTTAAAGCTTGACTGAGTTAGGAAAAAAAAAAAAAAAAAAGCAGTACTGTACTTTATCATGCACTCAGCAAGTTGATTTTCTGGCTGCCATCTACTCTGCAGCCTTGATCTCACAAGATCAACGGTTTAAGGGCCCAAAGCCAGACGGCCTCACTCCAACAGAGCCACTGAAAGGAGTCAAGGGATGCCATGGTGCTCCAGAGCCAAGTTGGAAGAAGTCTGGAAACACAAAGACAAGCAGGAGGGAGACTCCTTTCCCCTGATCTGGAGACTAATAAAGAGCAGGCTCTGAAGAGCACAAGCTGCTGTGGACAAAGTATTAAAAAAACCCCAAATCGCATCTTTTTAACATAAGTCACGATTTCTGTGCTTCCAAGAACAATTGTGCACATCAGCTCACTGATAGCAGACAACACTTATGCTGTTACTAATCCTGAGTGAGTACAGGAAAAGGTTTTTCATCTTTTCCACTTTCCCAAGACATGTTTTTTTCAAGCCCTGGACAAGACGACTCTGCCTGCAAGAGCCTGGCTGGTGAGCACCCAGAGTGCTGGTTCAGTTTCCATGCATCACCAGCAGTTAAAGAGGAGCAAGATGAAGGGAGGGCATGTACACACACATAAGGAAAGTGCTGCATTTTGCCTGAAGCTTTCACCTCACTGAGGTGAAATATAGACCATCTTTTCAGTCCTACAGCGTCTCCATGCAGTTACATAAAAACCAGTGTCTTCTCAGGCTCCACAGAAAATAAAAACAACCAAACACAATCCTCACAGCATGGAACAGAGATTAAAGGAAGGAAGCAAAACAATATGAATCTGAGACTGATGAATTCCAGTTTGGACAGGCTTGCCCAGAACAGCTTTATTTAATGGAAAGAATGGACTGACTTAAAACAATGCTCACTAAATCCTTCCTGAAACAAGATCCACAAACCCAGCACAATGCTCACATCCAACATAACTGCTGGCATTAACTGTCACCACAAGGTACAAATTCAAGCAATTCTTGCAGAAGCAGGTGCACATGTCAGTGCAGGTGCACTTCAAACTACCAGGAGAAATGGTTCAAGAGAGAGGCAGAAAAGATACAAAACCAGACCCTGATTGCTTTAACTAAGATGCAAATTTTAAAAAGTGGTGAAGTTCATGCCAGATTTGCCAGTGCTCAGTTGCATTCCCAGACTTGCAGCCAGCTGAATCCTGCAGCTTCATTTTTTCACTGACTTCCAGGTAATATTAAAAACAACTAGCTCAGACAGTACCTCCCCCTCAACATTCTTTATTTTTTTTCAGAGAATGCTCTTGTGTTGCAGAATTTCTTCTCTCTCCCAACTACTTCACCTGATTGTTTGCATGTAAATTTAATGCCAATTTAACCTGCCAGCCACAAAATGTACAGACCAGTCACATCACTGTCAAGCAGGGTATTAGTTTGAAGATATTGCATAGAATTTTTCAGTACAGTTCTTCCACCAGTAGCCAGCAGATCTGCTACTGCAACAGCTGCTACAAGGGATTTCTTCAATCTGAGCAAGTGCCAGCAGTAAGTTTTTGTAATTTTCCCTCCTCTCTACAATTCAGAATATCTCCTGTAGTCCCAACATATCAACAGCCTCACTTGGCTGGGTATGATGGAAAGAAACTATAACTTAGCAGAAAGTCTAAGCCAATAGTGATGATGGCCTTGCCAGAGCAAGCAGGTGAAATGTCTACATCATGCAGGCAGCAGGAGAAAGACAACTCCAAACCCTGCATCATGCTTTTTTCCCCCCCCCTTTCTTTTCTTTTTTTAAAGGAACATGGTAGCAATTATGTTTTTGCTTTTCCTCTACAAAGATCAGAAGTGCTCATGGGAACAGAACACCAGAAACATCTCATTTAATATTAAAAGTGCATGACAACAATGATTTCATTTCTTGCTCCCCAGATTTGCCTGATGTTGGTGTGCACCCAGGCTGAAGGCAGCCAACAGAGTGCGTGTCAAGTGCATTTAGAGTCTGGGGAAGAGAAAGCCAGGGAACAGGAGTACAATGCTTTTATTCCTCCTCCCCTCCCACCCCTTCTTTTTTTTCTTGTATTGTGAGAGGGGAGAATCCCAAGAGAAAGCTTAAAACAAGCACATTTCCTACAGCCATATCCTGTTTGCCAGCTCTGATACATAGCTCCAGGCAAAGTGCCCAGTACAGCATAAGAAATTTAACTAAGAAGAACCTGTAGGGACCATGATCTAGATACCAAGAGAAGTGCAGCAGCTCAGAAATAAGCCACTATAGGAAAAAACCCTGATACATCCACCCTTCAGTGACACTGATGTACAGGCTTTACAAAGCTATCTGTTTTGAGATACAGTCACAGACAAAAAGGGAAGGAAGAACAAATCAGAGTCAACTCCTGAGACATTCCCTATCAAAACAAAGAATGTGTCTAGCTGACACTGCCTTTTACTTTCCAAGCTAAATTACATCTGAAAATCCACATTCATTAATGACAAGAAAAAAAAAAAAAACCATTGAAAAAATCCCAACCAAAACCTGGCAAAACATTTTAGTGAGAAAGTGCTTCAGAAAGGAAGCATTCATAGCATAAAACCTTTAAATAGCTTCTTTGAAACTTGACTCCATTCACCTGACATATGCTATCTCAATATTTGACAAAGATTATTTGTTAGGAGTAATTTCCAGTCAAGGAACTGTGTGCCAGAACTTTTGCTTTCCATGTGGAGGTACAGTTAGTAACACCTGCCTTCCAGTGGAGCTTGATCCCAAAGCTACCTGCTTCCCTTCACAGCCCCAGGAGCACAGCAGCTCCCAGCAGCCTGCCCCTGATCTGCACAGCCCAAAAATTCTGCTTTCAAGTCACTTTTACTTGCTACAGTGAAAGAGAAATTCACTGGTGAAGTACCAGCAAGACATGACAAGGCTGGAGGTGTCAAGCTACTTTGATGATTTTATTTTTTACAGCTTGTTGCAGTGCAGAATCAAGAAGGTGAAGGTGGGCTGTGAAAAATCTGAAGCTGGGCTGTGAAAGTTCTGAAGCCTCACAGCAGCAAAGGAAAGGCTCAGGAGAACTGACAAAATTAACTTCTTGCACAAGCTTTCTTCCCTAGTACACAGTACTAAAAATTCTTCATGGTTTGGAGTAGAGGCAAGGCGTAAGAGCAAGCATCCTCAGTGAGAAATTCACTCCTCCATGAATGGATCCCACGGAGTTTATACAGATTTTGCTCCTTCTGTACCCAGAACAGGGTGGCTGGAAAGAGCTATTTTCAGCTATTTGCTGGTATTTGAGGCAATGCTCCATCTGTGCTGACTGCTCAGCCTCTCACTCTGACATGAACAGACCTGCACACTCAGAACAGCCTGTTTGAGAACAGCAGCCAGAAATAATTGCAGCTACAGAGCTGGACTTGAAGAACTCAGACCTTTATCAGGTGAAATATGCAAGGGGAAGCAGCTCCAGAAAGGACTTTTCTTCAAGTTTAAAGACAAACAGAACAAGCCTGGCTCTTCTTTGGAGGAAGGCAAGCCACACCTGTGTCAATAATCCCTGGTATTTAATACTGCAGGGAGTGAAGAGTCTGCTGCAACATGTATGCCCGGCGGGGAGGAAGGAACAAGCATGTCCACGGACATGTCTCATCTTCCAAACAGCTCCAGAGCTGGATGGAAGCCAGGAGCTCTCCAGGAGGTATTCCAGCTTCAGAGCCCGACAAGGCTGTGATCTGTCTCCCTCTCAGACAGAGCTGGAGACAGGAGTACGTGTGGCAAGGGGCAAAATAATCCCAGATGCCAAGTGTTGTTTTGCTTCCTGCACGCAGAACAACTTTTAACTGCCTGTGATACTCTCTGGCAATAACTAAAGTTCACCCAGATAAAATGGGAACCAGGTATCAGCTGGTTTCATGTCTGGGCACTCACTGTAGCAGTGCAGAGAACAGCATTTGCAGCTGAGTTACCTCTGCTCCCCTCTAAACTCTCTGCCAAACTCTCTGGTACTCTCTACACAGCTCTGAAAAACTGTGTGTCAAACCTAAAACAAGGGAAAACCACAGAGAGTTGGAAACACAGACAGCATTCTACACAATTATATTAAAAGGAAGTTAAAAGACAGAAAAAGACAAATCTGAGACTGCAGTGGTTATCACTGGCACCTTCATATCACTGGCACCTTCAGGCTGTGCTCCCAGGCAATGGAATGAGTGAGGAAACAAACCACTGGAGTTCTAACCTTGACCCCGACCCAGGGAACTGCACAGTTCATGCTTTGAAAGTGTTTACAGAGGTATGCTCACAGCCATGCATAATGCAAGGCCATATTAAGGATAAAACTTTTCCCAAACATACTTTTCCCCTCCTTTGGAGCAAAATAATTATACTTAAGATGAAAGTTAATGAGTAGGTTCAAGCATTTTTTGAGAACCTGGCTGGATGAAATGTATGCTGAATTCAGAAAAATTAATATGCCTTATCAAAACAAGAGTTAATTTCAGGGGTTACGTTACTGTGCACACACCCATTTACTGGATCTCAGCACTTACCACTTTTACTTTAAATCAAGATAATTTTGGTATTTAAACAAACAGGTTAATGGGCAGGCAAGATAAAACCACTGCAGTCAAAAGCCTCTAAGTATTAGTACACACCTACACATCATAACACAGTAAAATTACTTTACAGTATGCTGGATCAATAAAAGCTAAACATAATAAAGAGCTGACGATTATCAAGAGGTGGTACTTAGACATGCTTAGAAGCACAGTATTCCTCTGAAAATTTGACAGCTTTCTCCTAGATCCCAGTTTGGCTGCCTCTCCATACAACACCTCAAGGATGCAGAAGGGACCCTTAAACAAAACCAGGAAAGGAAAACATCAAAGTAGCCACCTGCTCTGAAAAACTGCTACCATCTGTCAGGCATTCACCTGCCAAGGGAGTGGCAAATTTCTTAGCTTTCCTGCACTGGCTGGTCCTGATACAACAATCAAGGCTCAAGAGTTAATGATTTCCCTCTGGGAAAGCTCCAGGAGCCAAGCTGCAAGGCTGGGCTTTATCCCTGAACAACACTTGCAACCTGTTATTCATCCAGCCCTCCAATACGAAGCACAGAACTCCTCAGGTGAGGGTTGGAGCACAAGGTCAGTATTTTAAGGTTCATTTTTCATTTTCCTGCAGGGCTGGTCCATTTAGTGAGCTCTGAAAGCTTGTATCTTGTTACTGCATCAAGGCTGTAACCAGAGCCAGCCGCTGGCCAGAGCCCCAGCACCCTGCAGCCGTTAACCCTGTCCTGCCACAGATCACACCCAATCCCAAACCTCCTTCAGTTTGTACCCACGGCTCCATCAAGTGAAGAAAGAACTCAACCAGGCTGTGGATTTCACTGTTTTAACATCACTGTTAAACACCAGGTTTTGTTGCCTATTTCCTTTCACTTCAAAGCAGAAGGTTTTGTTTCTAAAGTGCTTTCAAGGCAGATGCTTGTTTACAGTTGGTGACTGCTCAGGTAAAACGGATCTTGGCCATTCACAAATCTGTCCTGTTCCAGAGCCTGAGCACATCCCTCCAGATTTGATTTTTGGAAATGCAATTAGTTCTACCCAGATTTGAATCTCCAGTTTCCCATGAGTGCCTGAAGCACTTCAAAATGCAGTTACAGGATGCAACTGAATATATCTGAGTATCTCTGAATCTGCTGCTTAAAGAGAAGGACTCTGCTTTTTGCTGCAAGCACAGTGTGTTTGGGAATAACTCACAGATGCTCAGGAACATGAATTCCATAGGCCAGAAGTCTGCTCTGAAAGAATGCTTCCAGGTGACTGATGAGGCTTAAGTATTTTCCTCCTCCTGGCACACCTCCTCCTCCAAACAGGTGTATAAAAACTTCTCTATCTCACCAAGAGTAGAGAGAAAACAGCAGTTTGACATCACAGTGTTAGAACTTGGAAAGCTTATTGTGACTTAGACCTTGGCAAAAAAATAACCCACAGGAGAGCTGCAGTCCCAACCAGCACTTTGTATTGGCTTCCCCTCCAGTGAAGAACTAGGGCTGAACAGCCAGACAGGTGCACCTTCATCAAAACCAACAAGGGCAGATTCCCTGGAATCAAGAGAAAAACCTGAGACAAATATAAAATAAATATCTTCCCAGTGGGGCTATTTGAGGCAGGCTCCAAATTCCACTCTCCCCATCATCACTTTACCAAAGAGTTTTTACATCATTCCCCACTTTCTACTTCCTCTGTTTATACCCACAGCTGACCCTTCTGGAGGTTCTGTTGGTGCCATGAAGATTTTTCCCTTTTCTTTTATACCCGTTATACCTTTTTACAACTTCTGTATTCCTGGTGCTTTTTGCCTCCATTCTTGGACTTGTCAAGCTGAGAGACTCAACATTTTAGAAACTTTGTAGTTAGGGATCAGTGTGCCCCAGACCCCAAGGTCCTCTCCAGAACACATTCTGTAAACTAAGATAGAACCATCAGAGGAAGGCTCCTTGGGGAGGGGGGCTCACTTGAGCCTCTCATTGGGGAACTTTTGACAGATCTGCTAATTAGTAACACCAATAATGTTAAACCCGATCTTTTGGGGGTGTGCATTTGACCTGGACGTGTGCACCTAAGGATCCTTAAAATAAATACCAAGGTAAAATCCCTTTTCCCCTTCTAACCGTGTTTGATTCTTGATTTTAAGACCAGGAAAAGGCATCACTGTGCTGGCACCATCCAAGTGCACAACAAGGCCAAATCACAGGATGCACCAGCAACAAGGGAACTGCTCCACACAACCTGGCTCCAGGGGCCTGGTCAATTATTCAAGGTATAAACTCCAGGCAGTTCATTCATAATATGAACAAAGACACCAGCAAAAATAAAAAAAAGAATATATGTCTTCAGGGCTTGAATATAATTGACTGATGAATTGCAGGGGGTTTTTTTCTCATTCATGCATTTTAAAGGATTTGCTTTCTGCCTGTGGTCAGATTCAGACCTTGGAAAAGCCCTAGCCATATATAAAGAGCATGGGGTATCTATTTAAACACGTTCCCAGGTCTCTGATGTCTCCAAGAAACTGAGCAGACACAACTACAGCACTCTGCAGGTTCCAAACAAAATTAAGGTACACAGAAGCATTAGCAAGTTATAATCAAGGGCCTGCCTTTTTGCTGCACTTTGGATCTACAGTAACTGCAACACTTGTTAGCTGTCACAGACACTGCAAGCTCCAAGCAGTGAGGAGGATGGAGGAGAACACTGCCACTTGGTGGAAAAAGGGGATAGAAAACATTTGCAACTGCTCCAATTACAAATACTTCCACAGGGATGTTCCATCTCCCCCCATCCCAAGTGAATTTCTTAACAGCATGGCTGGTGCAGCTCCACCAGTGCCCCCACAGCCACACCCCAGCACGGCACTGGGCTGCCTCCACAGCCCCACCTTTCCCAGTGCCAGCTGGCTCTACAGCTACAATTTAGCATTCAAAAAAGCCCAAAAGGCCAAAGGAGACAATTTCCCTTTTCACCTGTGTTTAAAGGCATCTATTAAAGATGACATGGAAGTCTGAAACCAGCAGTTTCAGACTAAGTTCAGCTTTGCCTCCCTGCTACTCTTCTCAAATCCTTACCTTTCATGCTACACTGGGATAGCAGGAATTACATTTTACCTTTATTTATTTCCTTTAATTTACATTTTCAGTTCTTGCAGAGCTACTAGTGCACAGTCTACCAAGATACCAAAAGCTTTTTATTTTTAATCCATTCATTGTTTCTTTGCTTCCTCACTGAAGCTGAAATGCTGCTCTGTGGCCATGTGTGGCTCTTCTCCAGAAGCACAAAATGCACCTGGACAGCAGCACATGAAAGCCACTGAAAGCACGAGGCTTTCTAAATAAGCCAACAAGAAATGTCAGTGACATATTAAAGCAGCAGCCACACAACTCAGTGGTACAATTTCTGTCGTATATCATTACTCAGACAAGAGCAACTACACTCTAATTCTGTTCTTTCTCTCTGCCAGACCTATTCTCCACTGCCCTGAAGTCCTACAGCTCTTTTAGAGAAGACAGAAATGCACTCACTTGCAACAAGGCCCTACTGCACAACTTCAAAAACTTGATTCACACCAAATTTATCTTTTAAGGAAAACCCATATTTTTGTTTCACAGTACACATTTGAATCCAGCAGTTTTTATAGAAACATCTTGCTAGCACGTTTACCAGGGCAAAAATACAGAAGTAGAAAAAGGATAAAAGTGAGAGATTCCCTTTCCCTCTGTTTCAAAAAAAAATATTATTTATTACAACAAGGAAAGGAGACAATACATTCCATTTCCAAGTGCCTGGGAGCCATTTCACACACTGAGACTTTACCAGCTGCAGTGCAGCTGCCAAGATTTTCAGCTGTGCATCACTGTAAATCCATAAGAACATTGTGGGACCTGGAAGAAGGTGCTGCTATAAAACTAATTCAAATAGAATAGCTAAACACATCCATTTGCCTTCACCTTAGCCTATCAAAGCCCTGTGGTAAATCAAATTCTCTACAGAATTTCGCTTTGCAGCACAGTCCTCTGGCTTTTGTAGCAGAGTTTAGGGACTGTCTGGATCCTTGAAGAAGCTGCTGGATAAAATAAATGCCCTTGCACTTGTTCATCACTCAGCATCCCTGATGAACAGGACTGCTTGTACAGAACTAACATAAGAAATTTAAACACAGCTGTCTTTAGTTTCAAATGGATTTGGTCTTTTGTGCTCCAGCTTTTACCCTGATCCATGTTCCCGTGTGCTGTTAAACGCCTGCTGTTCAGCAGAAACAAGGTGTAATCCCAAGATAAAGATGATTTCAACTCTTTATGATAATAGCTATTATGTGGGGATCTTAATTCACTTTTTAAATTTATTCTGTGACCTTTAAAAAACTGCTTCCTTCAGAAGGAGAGAGCTGGAGACAACTGAATTGATTTTGACACCTTCCATGGCCTCTAAGAGCACAGGATCATTTATTCATTAAGTTGTTCTAAATGAAGAAATTACTCCAACTAACGCTGGTCATACAGAATTCTGTACTGGATGCTGCACCTCCCACATCACTGCAAAATAGGTGAGATGCTGTCAGGAAACTTCAGATCTAATACACAACATGACTGAATTCATGACTAAATTCACCTTCCTTGTGATTCAGCCTGTGATCTCTTAACTGCCTTTGGCAGAAGCCAGAACTAAAGTCAAAAGCACAGGTTAAAGCTACAAAAGGGGTGGAACTAACTAGAGATCACAAATGAACACCAAGCCATGCTGTTAAGACTTATTCCTCTTGTACTGAGCTTCCCCCCCACCACCAGACCACACTTTCAAATACCTTTAGATCACCAGCCTCAGGTTTTTCAGTCTCTGAATCGTCATCTTCCTACAAGACAAGAATTTACAGGATTAAGCTTAAAGAGCAGGCCTGGCAAGTAACTGCACTTACAGCAAAGGGCATTCAGCAGCCCAGCAGCAGTCCAAGACCCTTTCCACGGAGGGTAGTTCTGCCCCACCCACTCATAACCAGAAAACAAGTCCTACAGTCAGGGGAAGAAGTGTTTGCTTGGTTTTGGGGGTTTTTGTAGGCAAAAGCATCACTCAGTAGCAGCTGTCCCTGCAAAACTCATGCAGCTCTGGAATGCTTGGAACTAAACAACAAAAAGCAGCAGAGCTGGGGAAAAAAGCATTTGTCCTTTGATAATTCTGGTCCCCTCCAGCTGGCAGGTGGTGACTGAAGAGCCTCTGTTCAGCAGTACCCACAGAAAAAAGCAGCATTTGCAAGACCTGTGATAGTCCCAAGCATGAGCAACACACACAGGACACACAGCTGGCCTGCCACCAAACCAAACATGCAGGCTTGGAGAGGGTCTGGCCTAGCACCAAGTTCCAGGGATCCAGTGATCCAGCAGACACAACTTTCTTGCTGATGCAGAGCTCTCGTGCCTTGCTTGCAGATGCTGTGAACCTCCACAGAAAGGGAACACTGACAAATGCCAGGTAACAGTCTCCATTTTTAAAAATTTCTTTTATGAACCAGAAATAAACCAAAGAACTGGGGGAACTTCTGCCCTGTGAGAGCTTAAAATACTGAACACAGTATTGTGTGAAAACCCACACCATGTGAGCAGGAAGCTCCAGTTTGGTCCCCACTGGCAGTAAAGCTGCTGTCCCCTCACTGGGCACCCCCCAGGTACCCCTGTTTCTAGACCTAACACATACTCTGGGTTCAAAACAAGTTTGAGGAGCAGAAAGTGTTTTTCATGCTCACACAACTCAGCAAAATGGTTTTTCTTCCAAACTTTCCCACAAACTTCAATGTTGGCCCCAAAACAAGAACGTGGTGTTTCAGCTTCAAAAAGGGAAACAAAAGAAAAAGTGAAATGATAGGTGCAACTGAAAGGAAGAGTTTACAAGGAACTGCCCACCTCAGAGTATTGGCACATGAGCCAGTTCTGACAGGACAAGCTAGAGACTGACCACACAATAATGTCAGTAAGTTTTAATTGACTGAATTAAGATGCCTCTCCCACAGATGTGAGACATCAAACTCCTTCACTTTGGCTACTCTCCAGCTTCCCTTTCTGAAAGATGCACATATGACAGTAATTCAGCCCTGACTGTCAAGGGTTAATTACAGTGAGTTTGTAACTAGAAAAGAACCAAGTAGCTTGGGGTTTATCACAAACGAGATTGCTCTCCCCTCTACAGTCTCTATTATACAGATAAAAGTGATTTTCATCAAAGCAGGGTTGAATTATCCATGCTGCAGACAGTAGCTGAAAAAGCTCTCAAAAACTCCTAACCTAGCAGGGAATATCAACATTAACAAAGCAGCATTACTGAGAGCTGCCTTTGAAAATAAACAGAGGCTTTTCAGTCACTGTTAAAGTAGTTAAAAGACCCACTGAGTTGTACAGAGCAAAGCCCAGGACAGCCTGAATCCACCTCGTCCTGTTTTCTAAAAACAACTCATAACCAACATGAGCTACTAGCACAAGCAATGCCAAGGAAGTTTTCAAGTCTGCTCAGAGAATATTTAATGGAAAAAAAAAAGGAAAGCATCTTGTGCAACCTGTACTGTAACCACACACCTATGCAAGGTCCACCAGAGTACTTGACTGATTGATTGCCTTTATCTGAACAGCAGCTGATGACAGACAGCTGCAACCTGCACCAAAACTGTGTATGCAATAAAGCCACTCCATTTACAACCCCTTCACAGTGCTAACTGAACACAGCTGAGCTTGGCAAGCACCTGGATCACACACAGGGCTTTCTCTGAACTAAAGAGACCTCACTGAAACAGAGTCCAGAAGTGCTGGATATAAAAAGAAGAGTCACTGAAGCAGTAAAGAAGCTTCACTGCTTTGCTAAGGGAGACACAGGGGCAACAGAACAGAACTTAAAGCAAGAAGAAGAGACTGAAATTTCTGGGCTGCTACTTGGGCAGACAGATGGCAGAAAAGAGTGTCTCCTAAGAGACTGATCTAACACACACACAGTAGATTTCAGTGAGGAAAAGCTACAGGAGTAGCCCTGGGTTTTTGGCCATGTGGTAGAGGAAAGAACTAGAATAGAGAGAAAATAACACAGTGGTAGCAAAAGGCTGACGATAAAGAAAGCGGATGAGAACTTCCCTTTTCCCCCTCCAAACTTTTTGTTTCACTCTCCCAGACCCAGGGCAGAACTACACATCCTCATGTTTGATGCAGCTGCATCCACAGACTGTGAGCTCCGTGCCCTGTCCCATCACACTGTGGTCACCTCAGTCCTCAGGTGACATCAGACACTTGCCATGCACCTGTGACAGACAAAAGCCACCCACATGTAGACAGGACACTGTTACATCAAGGTGACCTGGTGTAGGGAGTGGATTGAGCTGCACACAAAAGAATAATTTAAGACAGCACAGAAGTTTATTCTTTTTAATCCACCAGCTGACAGTGTGGTCCTCTTACAAGGTTCTTGTATATCAACTACATTTAAAGAAAAGCTTTCATTTAGAGTGGCTGTAACAGCCTTTTTCCCCTAAAAGAGTCCAACGACACCAACACAATAACGAGCAACACGAGCTGTGCCAAGCTGCTGATGGGCTTCAAGGCAAATGCTTTCTATGTGAAAACAAAGTGAAAATGAATAGTTGGGAAGTGCTGAAACCCACACCAGGAGTCAGATATTCTGGGTTCCATCACGGGTCGCTATTCGGGTTTCTTTTTTGAAAGAGAAAAGCCTCTACAACCCGTGTAAGGGGTCAAGACAAGCTCCCGGAGCAGAGAGGTACTTACTGACTGCCTGCTGTTCTCATCATCCTCCTCTTCGTACCCTTCCTCCTCCCCATCCAGGCGGGTAAAGTCGTCTTCTCCGTACCCAACTGACACCAGGCCTCCTTTCTCTCCTGAGGAGGAAGAGAAAAGGAAAACGGTGAGGAAAGGGAAGGTGGCAGCGTGCGGGGCCTTCCCCTCACAGACGGGAAAGCGCCAGGCCGGCGCGGGCCGCGCGGGGGGAACCCTGGCTCCCCACCCACCACCTGCCCCGGCCCCCTGCCCGCCCTCACCCGTGGGCGCTCCCCCATCGCTCCCCGCTGTGCCGGCCTCGCTGTCCGACTCCGGGTCCGAGTCCTCGGCGTAAACCGCCAGCGAGGAGAGAACGCTGCGCTTCGCCGCCGCCATCTTCCGCCTCAGCCGTGGCGCACTTCCGGCGCGCGTGGATGACGCTGCCGGCGCGGTCACCATGGCAACGCTGCCCTTCTTCCGCCCTCAGGGGGCCCACGGTACATTGGTGGAATCCCGCCCTCACAGCTAGAGGAGAAACCCCTCAGGGGGCTTACGGCCGGAGGAGAAAACCCCCAGCGAGGCGGAGCAGAGCGTCTGGGGATGGAGGGGTGAAGGGGAGAGGGGATAAAAAGGAGCAGGCTGGCCCTTTAATTGAAGCTGGTGACGTCACTTTGTGGCGCCACGACAGCACCTGCCGGGTGTGGAGCGAGTGTGGAGGGTGGGGGCCGGGACGGGGCGGAGGTGGGACGGGGGATGTGATGGGGGGTGGGGAGGACACAGGCCCCCTGGGAAGGAATGGGCGGTGGGTGAGAAGGAGCCGCCTGCCCCCATCCCCCTCCCCCCTCCATGTCGGGTGCGAGAGGGTCTGGTGGGCAGCGAGCCCCCCCCCCGCTATGAGCCCCCATGGAGAGGGGGCTGACCCAGAGTAAACATCCTGTGGCCCTCTGCAGTGAGGGGGCCTGGATAAGCATCCCTGAGAGACACGGCAAAAGGGGGAGGGTGGCAGGGCAGTTGTGGGGGAGCTCGTGCAGGTGGCGGTGGGTCGGGGCAGGCCTCGGGCAGAGGAGGCTGGCAGCGCCCGGGTCCAGCTCAGGTTCCTGTCACCGTTCGCAGCATCCTTAAGGATGAGCGGGAAGGCTCCCCCGGGCCTGGAGGGCAGGGTCCGGAAAACGCTGCAGAAAGTCTTCGGGTTCGAGTCTTTCAAGACTTCCCTGCAGGAAAGTGCGACCATGGCTGTGGCGAGAGGTGAGGCTCGGCATGGGAGACGTGTGGAGGAGCACGGCCGGGTGTCCATCTCTCCGTGTGGGGATGACACTGCAGGAGTTGGTATCGAGCCTGCTGTGAGCACACGTCACCTGGACTAAGCAGGATCACCCGGCCCTCCTCTGCTCTGAGATGGTTTTGGTGGCCCAGGAGCACGTGCTGCACACGAGCTCTGCATCTTCTTTCATTTGTTTTGTAACACCATGGTTGCATCAGCCATGGAAATGGGAAATGGTGAAGTGCAGCATTGTTGGTGTCTTCTCTGGTTGTCTCTTCACACCTGCCCAGTGTGTTTGTGATCAGATGGCCTCAAACCTGTTAACATTCAGACATTTTCAGAGTAAAACTGTCCTTGTATTAGAGACAGTACCAGTGGAGGACTTGATTTCTTGGCATAGCTGAGATCCTCAGAATCATGGGGCCATTATCAGAAACATTTTTGTCCTGGTGTTGACACACACCCCAACACCCAGCTGGGGGTGGACAGGCAGCTCACACAAACAAGCTGCCAGCTCCCTCAGCAGCTCTCTCAGTGTGAATCAGAACAGTGCCCAGTTCAGTTTCCATCTATCACCACTCAACAGACCTGCCAGAAGTGGGGTTCTATGTGCAAGGTGTCTCTGCCTATTAACCTGGTGTCATTGGCACCTTCCTGGCTTGAATTGGATCCTGGTTAGTGTGGGAACAGTCACTCCCTGCAGGATATTACCCATGGGGTTGAGATTTCCACCTCCTGTTTCCTATGAGGGACCTTTCTGGGATAAGCTTTGAGAGGACGTGGTGAAGTTCTGTCATGGGGCTGGTAATGTGGTAAGTGGAGGTCTGTAAAATGAGGGAGAGCAGCTTTTCTGGAGGAGATTTAGCATGAATACCTTCACTTCATCTTGGTTTCTGTGTATTTTCTGGTACTTTTGTACTGCTGCCTCTAAATGTTTACAAAGCAATCTGAGGTTCTTTGAAGGAAACCACTGCTGGCATGCAAAGTATTGCTGTGCTTTTCGAACCTAAAATGAAGTTGTTTTGTTGCTATACCACCTGGTACATGCACACATGTGCTGTTTCTGCCCACCCCTCCAGCCTGAGCCCCAGGAACTCACCACCACTCAGAAGCCTTGAGCTTTCTTCTGTTGTTTTTGCAGGAGAGAAGGATGTCTTTGTGTGCATGCCCACAGGGGCAGGGAAATCCTTGTGCTACCAGCTTCCTGCAGTTCTGGCAGTGGGCATCACCATTGTCATTTCACCTCTGATTGCACTGATTCAGGTAACTGTCTCCTGTTAGCTGGGGAACAGCAGTCAGGGAAGGGGTTGGGAGACTCTGGAGGCACAGCTGCCTCTTGCCTTTCTGCCCACAAGTCTCTGCTGCTGATGTCTCTGGATTCTCCTGATACCTCAATGTACTTTTCTTACCCTGGGATGGGCGAGGACAGCAGAGTATCTCTTGTATGGTACTTTGCATTTCTCTAGAAGGATGTTTTTTCCTTCAATAATAACCCGGTGGTTTTTATAACTGGGCCTTCCTCCATTTTCTCCAGACATAAGCAGCAAAGCAGAGTTAACTCAAACGCACCAAAAGATGGCTCTTTCCCCAGAAAAAAACCTGCCCTTTTACCTATAAAGTAATAACTCCAGGAGTGATGAAGTTGCCTTTGAAGGCACAATTCATTCTGCATCAAAATGTCTTTTCGTTGCAGTCAGTCTGTGATGGGAAGAAGGTGGTTTGGCAGAGCTGCTCCATGAGCACTTTCATCTGTGAGACTTTTTTTCCTCTATTTTGCCTTTTCTACTGTTTCATCACCTGTTGGGAGAAACAGTTCCCTGTAAGAGCAGCTGTAGCATTGCTTAGACTTGTGTAGACCATTAGCACTGCTTGACATCTGGTGCTGCAGGCTGCTGGTTTAGGGTTTGTTGTTTGTGGAATGATTTTAACTCCTTCACAGTCTCACTGTAATACACATTAAGAATTATAGCAGGCTTGGTGATACTTCTCAGAAAGATACTATAAAGAGTGAATTTTTTCCAAGTGTGAGGATTACTGATTAAACTCCAGCATGGCCAATATTACAAGTGGAAGTTAAGATATACCATTGATAAGAACAGGTTAAGATGGGCTCGATGAGTCTTAGGGAAAAGAGCTGGAGTGAACCTCCAGGGTCTTCTCATCAAGCCCTGAGAAGGGGTGGCTGTGCCTGAAGTGATCATGATGTATTTCAGTGTAGCCAAACTTCAGGAGTTCAGCCTGTGCAGTTCGTTACAGGGAAGGCTGGGGGGTGACTGTGTGAACAGAAAACAGAAGCAGATATTAAATCAATGACTGAAACCAGATATTGAGTAAAATAATGAGATACCTGTTTTTCAGGACTATTCATATCCTGAAATGTTGGGTGCTAGTCAAGTGCAAGTGAGCAGGGGACAGGGAAGTGAATTTGTTTGCTCAGTGTTCATCTGGACGCGATGCCGCGCTTTCTTCTTGGTTTTCATGACATGATTCTCATCCATGCTTCTGGTTCTGCTGCAGTGGTGATTTGCGTGATCCTTATACTTTATCCTGTCTCAATTGTGTTAGAACATCCTTCAGTTATTTTGGAGTGAAATGCTCCCTGTTCTTGCAGGGTGGGAGTGTTCATTTTCCATCTGTGACAACTCCGTGGTGTAAATACTGAGACGTGTTGGTGGCTTGTTCAGCTCACGGTGCCTGTGATGAGTTGTTTTGCACAGATCCCTGCTGATGTTCCCTAGCAGCAAAAAGACTGTCTTAAAGTGAATGGATGCACAAAAATGCAGTTGAATGTAAGAGCTGGATGGAACTCACAGGTGAAGAAAAAGGCATCTGGAATTGATGTAAATAACAGGACTGTAGGTGTGTGTTGTCCCGGGATTTGATCCTGGAGGTGGAACTGGGGCCTCACCTAGCTCTCCCTACTAATCTCTTGGTGCTGGTGACTTTCTTTATTCCCATTTGATTTTCATTTCAATTTTGTATTCGCTCTAGGATCAAGTAGATCACCTGCTGGCTCTGAAGATCAAAGCCTGCTCTCTGAACTCCAAGCTGTCTGCCCAGGAGAAGAAAACCATCCTGGCTGACTTGGCAAGTGAGAAGCCCCAAGTGAAGCTCCTGTACCTCACCCCAGAGATGGCAGCTGCCTCTTCCTTCCAGCCAACACTGACCTCCCTGGTGTCCAGGAACCTCCTGTCCTACCTGGTCATTGATGAAGCTCACTGTGTGTCCCAGTGGGGACACGACTTCCGCCCCGACTACTTGCGCCTGGGCGCTCTGCGCGCCCGCATCCCCCACACCCCCTGCGTTGCCCTGACTGCCACTGCCACCAGGGAGGTCCAGGAGGACGTGGTGGCAGCACTCAAGCTCAAGCAGCCGCTTTCCACCTTTAAGACTCCTTGTTTCAGATCTAACTTGTTCTATGATGTGCAGTTCAAAGAGCTCCTGACTGATCCGTACGCCAACTTGAAGGATTTCTGTCTGAAGGCGCTTGAAGTGAAGGGCACCACCGGGGTACGTTTTACCTTTAGGGAAGAAAACTAAACTGGACAAAATCTACCTTAATGGTCCTTGACCTTCTAGGGGTTGGTGGGGCCCTGCCAGATCTGTGACAGGAAGGGAGGAGGTCCCAGCAAGGAAAGTGCTCATGTGTGTTTTCTAAATCCTCTAAAAGTGCACATGTATGTTTTTCAGTTCCTCTAAAACAGATAGAATGTGAAGGCTGGGTTCCTTTCAGAGGTGTCCTCAGAAGGGGGTTAGTCTAAAAGAGAATTGATTAGGAATACGGGACAAGCATTTCCACCTTGGTTTGTCACATCCTGGGTGATCATTGTGTGTTTGTCTTCTGCTCTCATAGTGTGGCGAGGGTGAGCAGAAGCATTTGAAGGGTTGAATTTCCTGCTCTAACACCAATTCCCAAAACAGCTCTCAGCAGCTCAGCTATAACCTCTGCACCTGAGTGTTTCTGAGATGCTTCTTGCCTTGTGTGTGCTGGGAGAGGATGAGGGGGCTGTATTTGCAGCTTTGTTGTTTGACTTCAGGCAGTGTCCTGGCCTTTGTCTCCTGGCTCCCAGGTGTACTCCGGCTGTGGCATCGTGTACTGCAGGATGAGGGATGTGTGTGACCAGCTGGCCATTGAGCTGAGCTACCGAGGGCTGAAAGCCAAGGCCTACCATGCAGGTACTGGAGTCTGCATCTCTCACTAGCTGGGAGAACTGAACTGTGCCACCTGGGTTGGGGCTACATAGAAAAGAGCTTTCTAGGCATGCTCTGCACTCTGTGTGAAGCTCACACATCAGGTCTGTGAGGTAAGTGCAGGGCCTTCACCACAATGACATTCCCTTGTCTCCAGAACTGTTGGTTTTGTTGGATCTTGCATGGCCTGAATATAACAACTGCTTTTATCCTGGGTGGGGAGCTAGATTTTTGTCTTTCGAATAAAAACAGCTGCTGCTGACTTCTGCTTCATCCCAGGCCAGTTTAAACACTGAGAGGAGTGTGTACATCAGTCAGTTTAGTGAGGGAGTTGGCCTGAAGTGGGGGAATGGAGGAGAAAGAAAATCCTCGTTTCTTTCCTTGCTTTTTTTTTGGTTTTGTTTTGTTTGTGGGATTTTTGGGGGAGGGGGGAGGTTGGTTGTTTCTGTTTTATTTTTTTTTTGTGGTGGTGTTTACTTTCTTCTCTTTTCCTTCCCAGGACTCAAGGCAGCTGACAGGACTTCAGTCCAGAATGAATGGATGGAGGAGAAGATCCCTGTCATTGTTGCAACCATCAGCTTTGGAATGGGAGTAGACAAAGCAAATGTCAGGTGTGTGAGGCTGAGTGTTGTGCACCATCAGAGACTGAAACCTGAGCAGGGGGAAGGAAAAGTCTCGGTCTCTCTGTTACCTAATATATCTGACTCAACTGCCTGATGAACACTTGCTTAAACCAACAAAACCATTGCTGGAAGTTTCTTATCTTAGGAGTAACAAAACCAAACCTGTGAGGGCTTTGTAAAAATATTAAACACAAGGCAGCAGAGCTTCTCTTTGCCAGTCATCCTCAAAATCAAGAAAATTGGAGGAATGCTTTTCTGCCACACCCTCCAGGGTTTCAGAAAGAGCCATCTCAGTGCAGTCACAGCTGTCTCTTTCACTTCTCTTAGTGCAATAGCTGCTGTTAAAAAGCAGTGGAAAGAAAATCTGCACCTAAAATAATTCATCCACCCTCTACTAAAATAGTCAGAGCCAGCTTTTTTTGGAGATCTCTTGCAATGCTATGGGGAAAAAATAGCCCTTCACAAATGGCAGTAGCCATATAAAAATACAGTTCCAGTCCAAGGACAGAAACTTTGCACATGGTTTCCACTGCTGTTCCTCTGAGATTGCTGTCCCCATAAGGGCTCTGTGTTAGAATTCCTGCCCTGCACTACAGCTGTGCTGAGTTATTATTGTAATCACTTACTAGAGGGATAATTCAGGTGCAGCTCCGACAACACCCACAACAGACCTGATCTCTAAAATCCACATGCAGAAGTTGCTCTGAACACTGTGAGAGAAGGGCAGGATATCACTGAGCCAATCCCATCAGTTCACAACTGGGCCATCCCTCTGCCTGTGTCACTGTGCTGCCAGGAAACAGGACCCCATAACAGTGACAATTTTACTCCTTGATGCATCTTTCCAAAGAGAGACATGAGGAGTCTCCTAGGACACAAATTAATGACCTGCTGAAGCCACTCTGCCCTGTCCAGTGGTCATTAAAAAAGTCAAAGAGTAACTGAAATGCATAGGGCTGACTGAAAGTGAAATATAGCTGATACACGCTTGTAACCTGGTTAGTTTACAAGGAATGGAGTTAAAATTATTCTTTACAGGGTTTTTAAAAAATAACTTAAAGGACATTATACCCAAGCCTAGTTAACAAGGCACTGCTGCTTAGCCTTTGCTCTGTGTTGGCAGATTTCTGAGTATTCATGCATGTTATCACATAAGATCAGGTCTGACAACTTCTAGAGGTGACTCTTCTGGACAAAAGCGAAAACAGAGGTGGTGTCTCTTTTTTTTCCTGATGGAATCTGCTCCTTTCTCTTCACTGTAAATTCAGTTCTGCTTAAAATTATTTATCAATTTCTTCAGCAAACTTCCTGATGGTGTTTAAATGTGTAGGGCTCTGATGCTTCCTGCTTGGCCTGTTCCTGGGCTGTTTGTGTTAGAAGAAACACGTCTGCTTGCTTTTGTCATTTAATCTTTAGCTACACCCATATGCATCATACGTGCCCTTGGGTCATGCTGGGTTTGAGGCAGGCTTGAAAACATTGGCAACATTACTGTGCTGTCAAATCCTCTCAAAACAGGTATAAGCTGAAATTGCTGAATAGTCAGGTACAAGCAGGTTTAAAGTAGTCTTGCAGTGCTGTGTTGAAAACCTTCCTGCAGAGATTACATAAAATTTAGTAATGATTCTGTAGTCGTATTTGCTGTTTAGAAAGGTTGCCTTCATCTGAGAAGCACAGTGAGGTGGAGTTTCCCATGGAGATTTTGGCTAAGTGTCTTTTTAAAATCATGTATCTAAAAATGTATTTTATAACGGTGCAGTTGTGTCCGACAAAATAAATACAAATTTTTTATTAATGCTGTGTTTTATGGTAAAATCTCCCAAACTCCTTCATTTAGTGTCCTTACTCTCAGTCTTCAGAGCTGCACAGTTTTATGCATGTTTGGGATATTCATGTGCTCATTCCTTTCCATCCAGTTGTAGTGACATTCCTGCTCATGTGCTGTCCAGGTGCATTTGTTTTCTTACAGCTCTGTTGCTTTCCATGTCTTGTGTGTTAAGAGGACTTCAGTGTGCAAAATCTCTTGCTGTGCTCCATCCTCTTTTATGTTTTGCTGCCGTGTTTTTTGCTGTTGTTGATGCCCACAGACACCACATGGGTGTGTGCAGTGCTCTGAGAAACCTGCAGCCTCATGTTCCCTGGTTTACCACATGCAGATTTGTTGCTCACTGGAATATTGCCAAGTCAATGGCTGGATATTACCAGGAGTCTGGCAGAGCTGGGAGAGATGGAAAACCATCCTGCTGCCGCCTCTATTACTCAAGGAATGACCGGGATCAAGTCAGCTTCCTGATCAAGAAGGAGCTCTCTAACATCCAGGTGAGAGCTGCAGAACACTGCCCACCTGCCTGGTTACACTGCCTTGGCTCTGGTCTGATTTGCCTGCAGTAACCTCTGAATATGAAAAGATGAAATGAAATTCTCTTGAGTCTAGAGCTGTCTGGAGCCCGGTTGCAAGGGATAGCAGAAGGAAGGGAAGCAAGGAAGGAAAAGGCTGCCAGAGCCAGCTCTATTAGAGAGGAATGGGTGAGCAGAAGTTGGAGCAGAGACAGGGAGGTGTCTGTACCTGTTTGCCATATTGCTCAGAGGGGTTGGATTTGGTCATTGCTAGAGTTACTCTATCTGTGTATATTTAAATTGAAGACTATAGTTCCTTGTCTCATCTACTTTCAGGAAAAAAAAGGCACCTTAAAAGAGTCTGACAAAGCTATGATGACAGCTTTTGATGCCATTGTGAACTTCTGTGAGGAGCTGGGGTGAGTGCACTTCTTTCAAACACTGCTGTTAATGTTGGGGAAAACATGCCCTGTTCTTCCAAGAAACTGTTATGGCTGGGATCCTGCATGTGTCCCTGAGAAATCTCTCATGACTCCCACCTCTGAGTTAACTGAGATGTTGGTCTTGGAGTCTGACCAAGTCAGGGGGATGTTTAACTTCTCTGGTGATGTATTTTACAATATTCTGTCTTTGATGATGGGCTGACTTAGTTGCATTTGCTTTTGTTTTGACTCTCTCCTTCAGTACATCACCCTTCTCTTAAGGGGACAAACAGAAAGCCATGGGATGGAAGGATTTAGATTTACAGAAACATTAAATCTCAGTGTCTCCGCTCTACAAAGCGTCTGTGATTCTCATTGACCTTAGAAGGACCTGATGGTGTTTAGAATGTTTCAGAAGCAGGCTCAAATTATGGATGTGCCCAATCTAAATGCAGACTAGCAACCACAACATGCCTTGTTCAGGTTTAGTTCATGCCCTGTACACTGTAATTGTACTAATTGCTGTTCTATGCTGGATAAGACATCAAAGCTATGATTTTGCCAGGAAGAGAGAAGTGTGTGTTCACTAACTGAAAATGGTCTTTGTTTGGCTTGCTTACAAGTTCTTCATTTTGTTTCATTTTTCACACGTGGCTCTAGGACAGCTTTTTCAGCCTGAATGTACCACGTGCTGCTTTTCTGGTGCCGTGGTGAGCGTGTTCTCTCCTCGATGGCACGTTTGGCAAACAGATCCTGGGTTTATGGGGTAGTCTTGCTAGTACTGAACTGTGGCACAACACTGAGCCCTGGGGCACTTGAAGGGGCACTTCTTTACCCAAAGTCAAGGTGATGCTGTGAAGTAGCTGCTGGGAGGCTTCTTGCTCTAAGAATTTGATCCACTTGTCTAAGCAGCTCTGCTCTTTCTGGGGTGTGTTCCCAGCTCACAGATGGCTGTTGTGGCTGGGGTTTGTACAATCATAGAATGGTTTGGGTTGGAAGGGACCTTAAAGACAACCTAGTTCAACCCCCTGCCATGGACAGGGACACTTTCCCCCAGGCCAGATTGCTCCAAGCCCCATCCAACCTGGCCTTCCAAGGATAGGACATCCATAACTTCTCTGGGCAACCTGTGCCAGTATCTCACCACCCTCAAAGTAATAATCTGAGTAAGGGACTATCACTGACCTAATCAGCAATCACACCTCCCAGACTTTTTCTTCCCTTCCTCAGCTTGATACGTTCTTCCTCCTGTGTATCATGGGATGTGCATCCCAGAGTCACATCTTGCAGCACCACTGCCTGACTTCCCTGCTCATAACTCTACAGGAGACTGAGGTGCTATGGAAAGAAAAGCCACGTTGCATTTCTTTTTTACATATTGAATTAATACAGGTCTGCTCACTATCCAAACAGTGAAAGCAAACCTGAAATTCTGACCTTGCAAGGTTATAAATAAGAACAAATAAAGACAGACTGTGTACTGGCAAGCAAGTTTTTACATAGTGTATTTAGGCCTGAGTATGACAGGAGAACAATGGTATAAGCTGCTTTTAAAGAGTGGGTTCAGACCAAGCTTTCAGTGGTCAGAGTTTCCTATTGTTCTTTTGCAAGGTGAAAAAAAACCCGCCAACCCATGTAGGTGCAGCAGCAGAAGACATCTTTATCAGTTTTAGGTGGTGGCTGACCATTTGCCACCTCTGGTTGGTGGTTTTGCTTGAAAGATAAAAATCAGAGATGAGTTTGCTTTGGTGTTTGATGAATGTCACAGTTCCTGAATCAGCCTCATGTATTGAGTTTGCTGTGACCTGCAGAGCAGCTTGCTGGCATTGGGATGTTGCTCTTGATTCATGGAAGTTGCATGGGGAGAAATAACCACCCAGGCAGTGAGATGAGAGTTTTCTGTGAACAACACAATGGGGTTGTACCCAGGCTGGTTCTTGCTCAGCTGTACCAAGTTTTGTGTCCCCACTTTGCTGTCTATGAGCCACCCCATCTGTGCCTTGGAGATGTGCAGCACCCAAAGACAGCAGCAAATAAAATGAGAGCAATAAAAACAAGACAGAAGATGCCAATCACCACCAGCCCTCCAAGAGCCCAGTCACTTCTTGTAATCAGCCTCCTTAGGTCTTCCAGAACTGAGGATGCCTCTTGCTCTGGTGACATGCTGGCTTCCACCCTGCTGGGGGCAGACAACAACAGGGTCAGGTGTTGGTGTATCCTCTCCATGCCCCAAAACCAGTGCAGGTACGCATGGTGCCTGTGCCTGCAGGTATCCCCCTCCAAAAGGAGAGTCACCCTTCACAGAAATGGGAGTATAACCCAGAGGAAATACAGCTGAGGCCAGTTTAACAATCAGATCTATAGAGATGTAAAGAGGAAAACATTGGCAGCATTACTGTGCTGTCAAATCCTTCTGTCTCTACAGGATTTTGGCAGTTGAGATTTATTTTAATCGTAGCTTATCAATATTTTACATAATACAATGTCTCTCCAGCATGTTCAATATGAACTCTTTGTCAGCTGTACAGCCTATACATGAAAGACAAGTATTCAGTGGGAGAAATTCCTTGGTACCATTGGAAAGATCTCTAAAAGGGAGAGTTGGGGAACCAACTCTGAGAACTCTGAGAACACAACAGAGATTAAATGAACACTTATTTAAAAAACAAACAAGCGGAAAACCCCACCAGCAGTAAGCAAAGATCATGTACAACTTGTTTCTTCCATAGGGCTTAGAATAGTCCAATTATGTTAAAAAGGGTATCCTGCTAATGGAGTTTGCTTTAGTAATGGTTTCTGTTACTCTGCAATAGAAGCATAAATTTTGCTCCCACAAGGAGGTCCAGTAATAATTTAAACTGGGATCTCACTTGCTCTTTCACTGATACTTTGAATAATGACTTGGCTGCCAGCTTTCTAAAGAACATGCAGCATCTCTTTGTGAGCATCTTGTGGTTTTACTAAAGCTTCCTTGCTTCTCAAGGGAAAGGATGGAATATTTCTCACACTTTCTTGCAAATATGACTATGCAGATGTAATACAGGAAGAGATACTGGTTATTTTTGCAAATTTGTTTGACTTGCTGCCTCTTATGTATGTATTCTGAGTACTCTAAGGAAAAGGATTAGTCCTTTAAAGTGTTTCATCCTCAGCAGGTTGGATTTGACTCAAAGCACAAGCTCACACTTGCTGAAGTTTTTGTTTCTTTCTTAGCAGCCAGATATATTGAGGTCATGGTTTGTTTTCTGGGTAGATGGCAGATCACTGTGCTCAGTCTTTAACCAACAGGCACACGGGACATCAAAGCTGTTCTGGATTCCTTTGCCTTCAAAAAGGAGGCAGCCTAGATACGAGTTCCACAGACCCAAAGGCAGAAATCCTGTGGGACTGCACACCCCAGGAAGTTCCTGTCTCTTTTGCTGACTGCAGTTCACCTCCCAGAATAGGACAGCTGTATGATATTTTATAAATACCTGTAGCTGTTGTGATTTGTAGTAGATGTTTCCTCTGTTGCCTCCTCTTCACCCCCTCCAAGAGATTTTGGCCTGTGGTAAGGGACCCCTTGCTGTACCTGGAGACTTGTAGAGGTAGCCTGGAAGTTGCCTCTTTGGGCTGCAGTAAATGATTAACAGCTGATTTTCCTGCAAAGGTGTGGCTAATCTAATCAAATTAAAGGCCTTGAACCCAACTAAAAAGTCCTAATTCAGCTGTTCCTCAGACATTTCTTCCTCTCTATGGCTTTATCCACTCCTACAGCTGTTGCAGTGCTTGTAAAGGCATACTGTGGCCTCTGTCTGGGGCAGGCTGCAGGATGTGGTGGAGGGAAGAGGGCTACGTTTCCTGGATCCTGACTGATCTGTGTTGCAAGCTCCAGTAGGAGAGTGCCATACTTACAGTGAGACTGTGAACAGGACTGCCCTGCAGTCCAAAATTCATCATGACAGTTCAGGTGAATAAACCCATTCCAGAGCATTGCACTGCTGTGAGCTGCAATAAAACTCTCTATCACTTTCCTGACTGGAGAAGACCAGAGGGATGGTGCTGGAGAGAGGAGGAAAGGGAGAAGGAGGAGTGTGGTGTGTGAGACTGCATGTGTGTGTAAAAGGAAACTTACTTTTCACAAGCCAAGCAAATCACTTTGAAACCAGAGGGATAATGTTACAGAACAGAAGCTATTCCATTAAGTCATCAGTAGAACTTCAACCACTTCTGCTGGAGGGGCTGGCCTTGCTGGCTCTTTGAGGTTCCTCAGGGAAAGAAACTTGTTTCAACGCTTTCATCATCACAACTGAAGTAACAGTATTCCCGTGCAGTTCCTCCTAGGCTTTCCCCAATATGTATGGCAGTTGCTGTGTTAGGAGCAGCCTTGCTTTATTCTGTGCTTTTCTGAATCTCCCTCTGCAGGTTGAAACAACAGGATCCTCCTCACTAGTGCTCCCTATAGGTGCCTATATTTGAGTGCTGATTGAAGCCAAAACACAAAAGCTTGTGTGAGTGCTGAGCAGGGACCCAGGGACCAGCAGGTTTACAGTCAGCAGAAGGTGAAGAGCTGCAGGAAGCTGGACACTTGCTGGCCTCTGTCAGGGTACCCTGAATGCATGCAAGGAAGCAGCAGATCAGGCAAACTGGCATGTCTGAATCCCAGCTGGAGGAATAGTCCAGCTAAGTGCAATGGTACAAAATAGTCCAAAGCAGAACATTAGGCCTGTGAGGTCCAGACAAGTGTGTAGAAATTGGCCCCCTCTACATGGTGGCTGCTCCTCTGCTCCAGAAAGCCACCTGAATCCTTTAGAGGATTGCCTATTTTTCTCTCCTTCCCTTTCTTTAACAGTGCTGTGTTTATTCTGTTTCTAATTCAGGAACTCACAGTGGCCAAGATAAGACAGGAGCCACTTCTCTTGTCCCTCTGCCTGGTATCTGTCAGTGGTTTAACTTGTACCACCACTGGGAAACATGCATTTGTGGCTTTTCCTGTTGAGATAAGGCCTGGCAGCTTGCTCCCAGTGACAGCAACCTGTCAGCCCTTGGTGTGTGTCCAGCCTGCAAAGCTTCCCCCTGTCTTAGCACAGGCTGGCTCCGTGCTGCTGGAACAGCTCTCAATGGGATGCTGTTAATGGCTGGAGCTGGCACTGTCTAGCACAAGCCTGGAAAGTGAGCTCTGTTCTTCCCCAGGTCTCGTGACTTAATCTGGATACAAAAACATGTGTTGAGTCTGTCTCCTGCAAAAGAGGTTCTGAGGCTTCTGAAGTCACTTTGATTGCCACTTGTTTGTGAATGAAATGAGCAAAGACTTATCTGACAGGAGGTTGGTGTGATGCACCTCTGAATGTTTAAATTGATGCTGTGCTTGAGATTGTTCCCCCCTAACATGCTGGTTGGCAATGAAAGCTTTGGGACAGCCTAATAAAAACCAGCACTTTGTTAGTCTCAGTGTAACTGTGCATGCATGTAGCTCGTGATAGTGCAGTCTGCTCTTGGCAGTTGTCAAGTTGGGTCTCAAACATTTATTTTGTAAGGAACATCCTCATTTTCTACTGGAAAGTTTTTCTTTTTATTAATTTAAAAGCAACACTGGTAGTTTCAGGAATTTTGTTTTTCTTACAATTCTTAGACTATTCACTGTGTCTCTGGCTGCAGATATATTCCAATGTGCAGCAATACAAAAATGCCAAATACCTAGATCCAGTTTGTCGGCAAAAAATAAAGTGCATTAAATATATAAGAAGCTGATGTAATGTGCCTTTTACTAATATGGGTGCAGGCAACAGAGAAAATACATTTCTTTGCAGAGTTTTCTTTATTTTCTGTACCTTCTGAAGTGTAAAGAGTATTTTAAAGCCCACTGTTAAAGACTTGATGATTCTGCTCTCCCTAGCTAGATGTTGGCTTTGGTACACACACTTAGTTGGGGTACAGAGGCAGAAGATGACTTCTCTGTATGCATGTAATTTTTTACACCTTCTCACAAAGGGGGTTGGTCTCCCATTTGGGGCTGAAACACCCCAAGTGTAGAGTGGTTCAGAGATTAGTGCAGAATCGTGGCTTTCTTGTGCTGTCCCAGTTGTGGAAGTCGCAGCCTGTGCCACAACCTTGTACATCCATAAATCCCTTTCGGAAGTTCACCAGAGTGTAAACCAAACATACACAGTGGCTGCAGCATGGAAAAGGGATTTATTTGCACTTGTTAACTCCAGCCTAACAGCCCATTCTTGGCTCTGCTCTGTCACTGTGCCCGCTGTCAGCTGCTGCCTGCACACGTACCCTGAAGTGATGGTTCCCATCATGTGGCACTCCTCTGAAATGCCTCTGTGCATGCTCATAAACACACCCCTGGCATCATGTTCACGTCCACTAAAATAAACTGCACACAGTGCAGGGAGTCAGGCACTCAAGTAAGGATAGGGATTTGTTAATCTCCTGGAGCTCCCATGCTCTGCAAGAACCGTGCATCTGCAATAAGCAGAAGAATAGAACCACAGGGGGTGGAGAGGGAGCATGGGGAGCAGAGAATGGTCAAAATGAGCCATAGGATTGGTGAGCCTTTTGCCTTCATCTTTCTGTTAACAAAGGGTATTCCACATGATCAGTTTCTTTCTTTGGCAATTTCCCATCATTGTATCACCAATGAAATGACCCCGGGGCAGTTGTTACCAGCTGTACTCAGAGCCTCAGCTGGCACACCTGGATCAGAAGGTCCGCCATTTGTTGTTTTCGGCAGATAACTCAGCTAAATGTGTGTCCTGCAGCAGGTTTGGCCTTGATCCACAATGACCTGAGCAATTGGACGTCCCAGTGGTGTCAGTGGGTTTTGCTAATGCCCAGCACCATCCTTCTGGATTAGCCACTGGTGAGGAGAGCAGGCAGTGCCTCGTGTGTGGCTGTGTGTGTGTCCTCTGCTTTGCTCCATGGCTCTGTGTCCCAGAGGAGATCCTCAGCTGGCCCAGCTGCAGTGCTGTCTTTGGGAAAGCTGTGTCTTTTCTCAGCAATCTGTGTCCATGCCCTCCCACCCCACACCTGCCCAGAAGAGGGAGACAGCGATGGCAAAGGAGCTTTACCTTTGTGGTCACAGTAGTGGCTGTCACAGAGAGAAGGAATTCCACGCTGTGATTTCTGGTCCTCTGAGTCATGTTAATTAATATTGTTATTGCCATTTTCAGTGGGCTAGCGTGGAAAGTCATTCCCATAGCACTGAATCATGATGTCCATGCATGTCCTTAACAGCAGGCTGTGTCACTTCATGAACGGGCGGCTGGGCAGACTCGGCTCTTCTTGTGTCTGGGGTCCGGGCGTCCATCACAGCCACAGCAGCTGTAGCAGCAGCAACTGCAGGCAATGACCGTGAGCACCAGCACAGTAACTGGGAAGAGAAACAAAGGACATTGCTTCACAGCATAGGAGCAATCCCTGCAGAAAAACCCTATGTCTCCAAGTTGTTTGGTGGGCAGGAAAATGAGCAAAACCTGGTTTCTTGAGAATTTTTTTTGGCCTATATCCCCACCTTCCTCCTCCTAAGTTCCTGCTCCTTTGTATTGGTTTTCCATTTAATCTGGACAATCATTGCCAGGCATTTCAAGACCTTAAAAGCTACATACCAAACTGTTCAAGGGTTTCTTTACCCACTTAATGGGCTCTTGTTTGGGAGCTGACATGCAGTACCTAAGCACAGCTATGTGCCTGAAATGGATGAAAATCCAGCTCTCCCCAAAGCAACTTGAGGGATTTTGATTACTCAAACTGGCAGCTGTATTTCTGAAGAGTGAGTGCAGCAGACTCTTTAAGCATAGAGACTCGTGACTGGGTTGGCTTTACTCTTCTGTATTTAGCTTGAAAAAATAAGGTACTTCAAATGCAGGGGTTTGTTTCACAGAGCAGTGGGCTAACTTACTGTTCTCTACCCTAGCCAGGATGGTTGGTGTTGGCAGGGATGTGTTAGTTTATCTGGAGTTGAAAAGGATGACATGTTTAATCCTGCAAAACATGTAAGAGTGTGAGCATGGCTCTCTGTGTGCATGTGTTCCTTTAAAGCCTGGACCTGGGCTGCCAGGTAACCAGACCTGTGGGGAACCAGCTGTAGGGATGAACCAATTAAAGCAGCAGGTGTGACTTTGTGAATTCCAGCCCGGGGAGGAGTGTCCAGCTGGATACACACCCTTCCTTTTGGCCAGGAGCAAACACTGTCTTTGAGGAGCAGTGCCTGTCTTCCTTCCTGCTTATTTTGCCATTGTATAAACAAACTTCATCCCCCTTGATCCAGCAGTTCTCTGTTATTCCTTCCATGCCATCCCCACACAGAGCAGCAGGAGGGATCTTGCCATTCATTACCAGAGGAGAATAAATAGGCTCATCTGAAGCATATTGGCTTCCACTGAACCAATACAGGAATGACATTCAGAGTCTCTCTTAAGTTTCTTCTGTGGCAGGGAGATGCTCTAATACCATTTGTCATAAACTATCTCCTATGCATCAAAACATTACAGCAGCTCTGGGTTGGTTAAAATATTGCTGATTTAACTAATGTTTAAAATGGGAGCTTTGGGGAAAGCTGTACTGTTGCCTGTCATGCCCTGCATCCATGTAGAGGTACATGTTGAGTGTTAAAAAATTACCTAGGAATTAACCTGGCCCTCAGAGCACAGCCTAGATAACAACAGCCAACATCACCAACCCACCTACAAAAACTGTGGAGCAAGGTGCCCCCGTAGGAGAGGAGAGAAATTCTGACACCCCTTGGCCTCCACCCACGAACTCACCAATAAACAGAAGAACCACAGAAAAGCTGGCAATCTCCACTGGATCAGCCTTGGGCAGTTTCTGGAGCTTAAGGAGAAACTTCTCACCAATGGCTTGAATTTCCTTCAGAAAGCTTTCAGAAGACATTCTGTCACAACCTCTCCAGGCTTTATGCTGCAGGAGAACCAAATAGAGAATAAACCTTTTCACTGACTAATGCTAGGGAGCTGCCAGCCTTCTTATACAGCTGGTGATCACAAGGAAAACAAGTTTATCTGGTCTCAGTCCTCGTTCCCAGTAGCTAAGGTGGAGGACTATTAATTGTCTACGTGTTCTGGCACTGTTTTAATTTTAAAATCCAGCTTCGAGGGTGTTTTTGTCAACTGCACTGTTAAGCAAAGTCCAAACGGTGTTTCTCCTACAAGGACACTTTCTTCAGCAGGCACAGAGTTGGGCTGGACAGTGCCTGCCCTTGGCTTTCACCCAATCAAAGTACTTTTTTTTCCAGTTGTGCTAACTTGTCCTTCCAGAAACAAATGCGGTTCTAACCCAACCTGAATTCCAAATGCTGAACTCCACTATACACAGTTTTCAGTTGTTTCTTACTGAGTAACACAAGGTAGACTCCCTTGAAGGGTTCTTGCACTTTGAGCTACAGAACCCCCCTTCAAGAGCAAAGGCATTTACTTCAACACATCAGTACAATACCATTAATAATGTTTTATTAACCAGTTTTACTGTGTTGATGCCTTTTCCTAGTCTTAAAATCAAGAGTCAAACACGGTTAGAAGGGGAAAAGGGATTTTACCTTGGTATTTATTTTAAGGATCCTTAGGTGCACCACATCCAGGTCAAATGCACCTCAATGCACGCTGCAATGCCCACTCTCCCAAAAGATCTGGTATCACATTATAGGTGCTACTAATTAGCATATCTATCAAAGATTCCCCAATGAGTGAGCCCCCCCTCCCTGGGGAGCCTTCCCCTGGATGGTTCTATCTCAGTTTACAGAATGTGTTCTGGAGAGGACCTTGGTGTCTGGGGCACACTAACCCCTACCTATGAAGCTTCTAAAATGTTTAGTCTCCTAGCTGAACAAACAAGTCCAAGAATGGAGGCAAAAAGCACTAAGAATACAGAAGTTGTAAAAAGGTATAATGGGTATAAAAGAAAAGACAAAAATCATCATGGCATCAGTATGTGATTCTAAAAGTTAAAGTCTGCATTCATTAGGGACAGCTGGATGCTTTTCAAGTCCTTACAGATGAATGCAAATTTATAAAGAAAGCTAAATGTAGAGTATTTTTCTTTTAAGCCACAGAGCAATATATGAATTGAACAGTGGATTCCAGCCATCACTGCTGATGATGAGCAAAGCAAAAGCCCCTGGATCTGCCAGGGAGATATCTCCCTTGTGGAGTTAATCCCTCCTGCCCTGCTCAGTAATCTTAGGCCGCCTTTATTCTCAGAATGATCATCTATTGTTACTGAAAATATTATTAGTCTTGCTAAAGTTAAGTGCCTCAGTTTTGTCACCAATATTTGCTGTTCTTTTACCCCATGAGCAAGATTTTGGGAGGTATTGCAACAAACTAGCTGGCATGAGACCTATGGATGTTCAAATTTGGCTTCAGTCAGGAACTGGAATTCGATATTTTTGAGAAATAGCCATAGTTCCACCTAAAACAAGTGTTTGGACAGGTCAACACTTCAATGGGTTATAACTCTTAGTTCATTATTGTATCAAAACGTACTGGTTTGTGTGTGTTGTAACAGTCAGCACTGGGTTTTGGGACTTGAACATTGCAATTTAATATCCTGATCTTGGTGATAACACAAAGCCAAGTGACCAGGACAGCACTTCCAGAACAAACCAGCTTGTTCCTTATTGCACATCTGGCTTGGTTACTCAAACAAATGCATGCTTGGAGTTCAGTTTTTCTAAACACACTGAGGACAGAGAAACCTTGGCTGTTTCTTTGCATGCTGGGCTTAAATACTACAGTGCCAAGTTAAATTAGTTTTGTATGTTTATGCAATTCAAAAAGGGTTTTCTTTGTTCTTTCAAATCCAAGCTAAGGAATAAAAATCGGAACCAGCTGGTTTCTTAGAAATGGGGGTGGATGGAAAATCTACATCTACAGAAAGATCGCTGTGCAACTCAGGAAGGAGGCAGAGCTGTGGTCTTTTGACCTGAAAAGGTCACTTTTGAAACTAGGGTTAAATACTTCTTTCCAGATGATTGCATACCCTGAGTGAGCTGCTCGAGAAACGGCTGCTTTATCCTTAGTGCTGCGGGATTCTGTGTCAGCAGGTTTTCAATTTTGTTTCCATTCCAAGAGACAGTGCAGAAGGCAGAGGTGAAGTGATTTGTGTTTTCTGTTCTTGGCTCTAGAAGAAAAAATTTTAAAAAATAAAATTTCTGGCTCTAACATTGTGAAAATATTTGTTCCCTTTGGAGGTGTTTCTGCCTGTCCAGAAGCTCTCCTTGTAAGGAATTTGCTGTAAACTTCCATGCCATGCTCTGGGCTGCACCAGAAGCAACAGGTATAAGAGCCAGGCTTGTGAAGTTTTGGTTATACAGTGTAAAATTACTGATCAAGATTGTAGAACTCCGTGTGGATTAGCAAAGTGCTTAGTCTAAAATGATAAAGCCTGTCTCTGTATTGGACATTCCTCTCTGCCCATGGCACCTGATCTGGAGCTAAGTGAAAGAGTTTTTATTCTAAAACTTGCAAGGAATGTTGCTTGTTTACCTTGGTCTGAACTACATCAGGGACAAAGTTTGATGGTGGTGGTGCAGTCTCCAACCTACCCGTGAGGAAGCAAATGTTTTTCTGCTTGACTGCAGTTTCTGCTGCTTCCAAGAGCTCTCTGCTTTGGGATTTCTGCTTCTGCAGCGAGGCAAAAGGGTGAAGAATAAAATAATTCTTAAAGAAAAAAAGTAAATTTCCCCCAAGAAAGCCAGTTACATTCATGGACTTCTGTATGTTCCATTCTACTTGTGATGTAAAATCTTTGTTCAGGACTAGTTTTGATGTGACCTTTTCCCAACTGATTTCAGGAACCAAGATTTTACACTTGAGATTAGCACAAGGGTAAGGATAGTGCTGTGTGATTTAAACCAGTTGTCTTATGCATCTGCCTCATGTACAACACAAAGGTGATGACATTAATTACATAACAGAGTGGAGCTGTGAGAATTAATTCCTTTTGGTTTATTATGTTGTGTTCAAATAAGCTTCCAGTCACCAACAGTAGTAAAGGCCAGGTGGTGCAGGATATTCAGCTGAAACAGTAACTGTGATGATTATTATTAACACAGGCAAGTCTTAAGAGTTTTGAAACTTAAGGTTGTGGGCCTTAACTGACAATTTACTTTCTAGGGCTGGAGTGCTGTTTTAGAGCCACTCAAGTTAGTACTTCAGAGATTCTCAATGGTTTGGAGCAAACGTAATTGTCTGTCAGCATTTTCCTCAATTGGGAATATCTCCTTGCTCATCATTGTCCTTCCTCAAAACTTCACCCACTGAGGATGGGAGCCCTCCAGAGCAGAGGAGACTTGGCTGTAGGGCAGCAAAGCTGATGGAACTCATCCGTTATGGAAAAAATCCTGAATGACCACAGTGCAATGTGGTCTTCGTAACACATTGTCACACTGATGTCAGGAAATTCTGCTCCACAGCTGTAGTTAGAGCTCACGTGGAGTGAAAATCAGATGAAGAGAGGCAAGATAAGAATCTCACATAGAAAAGAAAGTAACACAATATCTTGTGACAGGCAATTTGTGACATCCTGCTGGGATGGGGTGGCAGCCTGAAATTCATGGTTTTGATTTAAGAAATAACTCATCTAATCAGTGATGCCAGTGGAACTAGATCATCAAACCTTTCTGCCCTCCTTTATGTTGCAAGGCCCAGCAGGGAAGGTAATAAAACAAGTAATTTAATTTGGGTTTATCTGGTTTTGGTGAAAAAAGGCCCATTCTGCCATGTGCCATGAGTTGTTAGCCTTGGTTGAAAGGACAGAGCACAGAAATGATGCAGGGGAATGGCAAACTGCTGCTGGTGTGCTGCTCAGCTGCAAGGATTACATGACCCTGTAAAACCAAAGTGCATGTCCTGTGTTTAGGACTTACGTAGATTTAGATTCCCAGAAAGCACTAATGCAGATTCATCTTGCTGTGCCCACTGAAGAAAGCTGTGAAAATTGCCATAATAGCACTGAAATTATCTTCCTGAGTTGTTTTGATGGACTCGTGCCATACTGAAGCACTCAAAGAAGCTGGCTGCTCAGCCCTTTGGAGAATAAAGCCATTAAAAAGCCTCAATCTAGACATTCAAGAGAAAAGCCTCCATCAAGGTTCCTTTTTGCTGTGAACTGGCTGCATGTGGAGGCTTCTTTTTCCAAGAAAAAGAGCTGTGTACAGTGGGGTCTGATATCCCTCTGTCTGCCTTAAGCTGGTGAGGCTGCTGTGAGTCTTTTGGAATTGCTCTACGTTGCTCAGGGTTTTTTGGTCTGTCCTGATCTGTGTGTGGACACAGCTGCATCCAAAGGTGAACTGTAGGGAGTGGGTGAGCTGAAATTTACTGCTGAGAATGAGACACTTGTTTACTCATAACCGTAGGGGTATTTGAACAGCCTTTTTTAGTGCAAAAGGATGAATTTAAGTTTGTGGTTTAGCCCCAGGACTGGAAGTTAGTAAATACAGGCAGTCCCTCTGGCCTGCTGGTGATGCTCCCTGGTTGTGTGACTTCGGATAAGTCATCACATCCCACTGTTGGGTGACTTCATCTCTGCAAGACAGCGGAACACGGACCCACATCAGAGCTTTGTTTGTTAATTGTTGTGTGTCCAAGTTTCCAGCATGCTTGGCAATCTTTAGATAGAAAGGCAACAAGTCGCTGGTTTTGCTGCAGTTACAAACTGAACTGGCCATTGCTTTGCTCAGTGCTTCTTGCACTTTGTTCACTGAGCCCCTTTAGGATGGATGTAGATGGGAGTGTGGTTTCCACTCTTGTTTGCTCCTGACCCAACCATGCTCCTCATGTTGTTCTTGTCATGATCCTGATCCATTGGTTTTACTGTGCTTGCATGGGTTTGTTGCTCTAGTAACCTAAAAGTGGAGATAAAGCTTTGGAGGGGGGAGTTTTGGGGAGAACAAGAAGCTGCCAATGCCTCTAGTCCTAATGCAGCAAGTCTCAGTGATGATGAGTTGGCTCTCCTCCACTGCCCACTGCCCATAGCAAGAGTGCTCGAGAGACCTTATAAAGTAGAACCTTCCTGATGTTCCCATCAGGTAGAATGCCAGGGCAACTTTCTCATTGCAACCTTGGCTTTTTCCTAAGACTGTGGCTCTGCAAAGCAATTGTTGTGCTGTTCTTACTCAGGCAAGTCCAGAAAGTCGGTTGAAATCAGACCTGTACAGGGATGGGAAGCCTGTATGGATTGTGGGGGCTTATCTTGTAGGAAATCTTAGAAGGCAAGCCCAGCCTCATGAAAGGAGGGTGCTGAGCAGCCAAAGGGGAGGGGACGCTTTTTATTCTGGTCTAAAACTCTAAAATAAGCTCTGACTGTACTTGGCCACTTTCTAAAGAACATGAAGGCTTGGCCACTTTCAAAACGTACCAGCTTTGTTCTTGAGCCCTGAAATGTCCTTCTGATTTTATATGGATAAGGTTTGCAGTGCTTCCTGTTCTCAAACAATGCTGAGTTGCTAGGTGTGCCTACAGTTTGGATGCATTTTGGCATAACGTGTCATAATTCCTGCATGATTGTTTATTGTTCCAAGCTTTTAGTGTACTGCTGAGATGAAAAGGGCCATAGAAATGCAGTTGTAGTATCAGTGCATGGTTTTTTCCCTCATCATTGTTAATGCAGTGTTTGCTGCCATGACTGTAGTTGACCAGCCATGTGAATCTTAACTATAGTTCAGACAAGCTCATTTTTCCTAAAACAGGAGTGCACAGAGCCAGACAGACCTATAATTCATTCCCAAGCAGATGAAAATAGTTTCCAGTATCAAGAGAATTCAGCCCTTTAACAGCACACACCCACACTGGGGTAAATTGTAGCTCAATGCCATGGGAGAAAAGCTTGGACTTTGTCAGTTGGTTTGGAACAGAAGGCCACACATTCCTAAGATTATAAAGCTGCCTGACTGGGTCACCCTTTGGCTGGAATACCCTGTCATCTCCACCACACACTATTTGGAGATGGGTTTTGAGGCAGCACTGTCAATGTGCCTTCTCTTCCCTACAACCTAATATTAGATTAATATAAAAAGACACTGAATTCCCAGTTTCAGTAGCAGAGGTACCCACTGGGGCACTGAGCTGGGAGTCTTTACACCTCTACTGATCACCCTGGTTGTCTCCAGTCCATCCCACAAACACGTCCACAAAACCCCACAAGATAATTCCTCACTACTAGGAATTTTTCAAGTGGGAAAACCAAAACACTGAGCCATCCAATGAAAGGAAAAGGTCAATTTTAAAAATAAACCTATAGCTTTTCTACAAGAGACCTTTTTTTAGGGTTGGTGATGCTTGAATCTAGCCTGAAAGTCTATTCTAATATTAGCAAAATATCCATTTCCCAGGAAGCTGACTGAGAGGCAGCTGTGTGCCTGTGAAAGCCTTGTAGTGACTTCACAAACATAGTGGGATCTATCAGTAGTTGGT
Organism: Corvus cornix cornix; assembly: GCF_000738735.6. Taxonomy (NCBI): domain Eukaryota; kingdom Metazoa; phylum Chordata; class Aves; order Passeriformes; family Corvidae; genus Corvus; species Corvus cornix. The sequence goes on from NC_046347.1 coordinate 4,939,832, forward strand.
GTTTGAGGTCCAGTATCTGGAGGCCCTGAGAGTGCTGGAAACTCCTCCACCTTTTAACAGCCACCTCTGTGCCCTGATCTCACATCTACAGGTCTCATAAATTACATGCATTTTTGAGTTTCTTGAAATATCTTGGACTAATCCTAGTAAAGGTGCCACTGGAGTGTAGGAACTCAAAACCAAAAGCTGCAGCAGCTGCTGCCTCAGGAGGAATTGTTTGGAACCTCATCAGCTGTGGCTGCGTGGCGTAGTGGGGAGAGCCTGCATGGAGGTGTGGGGTGGCTGCTGCTCCCCCCACCCAGCTCTCTCCCAGCCCCTCCCAGTCCCTGCTGTCCAGTGGGTGACTCTGGCCCACTGCAGGCTCTGTGATCAGGGGTTGTCTTACAGAGAGGAGCCGCTCTATCAAACTTGGATTATTTTGTACCTCCACTCCCACAACCACTGTTGGTTGCAGTCAGGCTGAGGCCCGTGCACTGTGACAGCTGTAACACAAGCCATGTCCTGCTGCTTTTATCCAGACATGTGTTTCACATTGCTGTGCCTCTCCCCCACACATGAACAGCACGGCTGTGGCTGGACAAGCCCCCAGCCAAACCCATTAAGATTTTCTTTTGGCCAGGAAAACTTGGCATGTTTCTCTACCTCCTTCCCTCCCCTGCTCTTCTCCCCTCACTCCTCCCTCCTTACTTTTTTTTTGTTATTTCCCTAAACTTTGTTTTTTCACATGCTTTATTTAAGAAACTATCTTAACTGCAACAGCCAACCTACAGAGACTTTCCATTAGCAGGGTGGAAGCATCCCTCCATCCCCTTGAGCCTTAGGGTCAGGCTGGAGGCATGTGGGTCTAAACTACTACATCTCCTCACTCAGGCAGTTCCAATTCCATGTTTGTACAACACGTAGGTCAGAAAGACCTGCCCTCCATTCCTCGTTAATGGAAATGGAGAGAAGTGGAAATACCTGATCCTTAACATTCCTCCCTACAGGCATGTGTAGGATTGGGAAGACCTCTTTCTCTGAGAATTGGCTCTCTGGTCCTGTTTGTAAATGGCTTTGCCCATGCGCCTCCTGGAAGAGGCTGAGGGGTCCCAGCTCAGTGCTGGGAGCTGCAACAGCTTCCAAACAGAGAAATCAGCTTCACATGGCAGAAAATGGGGATTTATATGGCCAGTCTCCATTACCAGCACCTCTTCCCATACATCTTCCCAAAGAGAGATGGGAGCACGGGCTGCGGGACACCTCTGTAAAACCAAAGCTTGGACTCAATGACCTGAAATGTCTTTTTCAACCTAAATGATTCTATGTTGTATAATTTCATGTATTTAGGGGATCCTTTCCTTCCCTTCTCACTACATTCAAACTTGACGGTGTGGTTACTGTAAACCATAAGCTGTGTTTGTGCATGAACGTGCCTCTCAGAGCAGTGGGTTCTCACGCTGCTTGGAACACTAAACCAGCATCTGTGCCTGATACACTGGCTGAATTCTTTTTAAAATGTTCTCATTAGAAACTGTGTAAAATCATTGCGTTTCTTTCTATTGGACACAGATGCTTAACTTGCACAGTGTGCTAGTTCCCCGACCAGGGTTTGTTTTCTAAGTTCTCTGCTTCAGGATTTGGGGGATAAAACTTGGCTGCAGCTGGGAGGAGCTCCGGGGAAAAGCAGTGGCTGGCACCCGTCGGGTTTCACACGCGCCTGCCTGCGCTGCCAGTTCCTCTCTAGAGGCACGCACAACCTCGGACCCAGCTGCCTTGTCCGCACCGACTATTTCTGTATCAGGTCACCAGCTTATCAGGACATACATTCTGTAAGAGCACAGAAACCCGAGCAGCCGGCCTTTGTCGCCGGCAGAGGAGTTGCTGAGTCCCGCTCGGGCTCGGCGCACCGCAGGCTGCTCCTTTTGTTACAGGGCGGCTGCAGCGCAGCTCTCCGCAATCCCATTAAAAGCTTTTCTCCTGCCACCTTCGCTCCTCGGTGTCCCTGGCAAGCAAATTCCGCCTCCCAAGCTCTGCTCCATGGCTGACCGAGCAGTGGAGCTCCCCAGGCTCCAGCCCCTCGCTAAGCAGCGGAGGGTGCCGCGCTTGACCGAACAGCAGCGACCGCTCAGCCTTACCCCGACCGCGAGCTCTTCTTCTCCTCTTGTTTTTCTTTCCGTCTTCTTAAACTTTCACGTCATCTCTCCCCTCATCCTGGCTTGCGGCTCGCTGCTCGCTCGGCTCCTCTCTGCTCCGCTGCTGACAGCCAGCTGTTGTCTCTGCCTTTTTTTTTTTTTTTTTTTTTTTTTTTTTTTTTGTTGCTGGTTGTCCTGGAGATGCGAAGTTTCGTGTTACATGTGTGCCAAAGAGGGAGGGAGAGGAGCCGCCGCAAGCTGAGCCAGAGCCGGTGCCAGCTCCCCGGGGCGCCCAAGGGCCGGCACTTGTTGCTGGCTTCCTCTGTGCATCTCCTCCGAGAGACGAGTTTCTTCTTTACCTTTTAATGACGGCTTTTTCTGGAGTGAGACTTGAATCGATTCCCTCCCTGCGATAGTTTGGGGCAATGTTAAAGCAAGGAACTTTCCTTTATGCTGTACAATTTCCTTCCGACTCCCGGGGGAAGGAGCTTTTCTCTTGTGTTCATTGAAGGGGCAGAGCAAGAAACTCCCAAGGACAGTGCAGCACTGTAAGAGAGACCTGCCACGGACAGGGCAGCAGGGACAATGCTGGGATGGTGAATTTGATGCTGGGGTGGTGAATTTGCTCTATGCCCTTGGCCAAGTCATTTACTCTCTTGATGCTGAGCTTTTCGATTCTTGTGTTCTGGGGACAGCTGACTGTCACCGTCTTGTCTCAGAGGGTGAAGCTCAGGTGATGCTGAAAGGAACAGTCCTTCAGAGAGGTGCAAAATTAGAAGTTCTCATCAACCTCATGACTTGCTCTTCTATTTGATAAAGCTCATTAAGTGGCTTTTGCTCGATGACTGCGTAACTGATTTGCCCGCATATGATTTTTATCTTTTTTAACCCTTTCACTTCACATTATTCCAAGGCTTGCTGAGTTGTTTATTTCAGGGAGCATTTCTGATGAGACTATATATCCTTTGACTTCTACAAGGGAATGCTTTTTTCTGGTGTTTTTTGGGAGAGGCAGACCTTCTTTTGGGATATGTGACTTTGCTTCTTCTCTGGCTGTCCATCTGCTTCTCCTAATTGCAGGAATAGGGCTCCTGGTTTACATGGTGAATAAAAACAAGGACTACCAGAACGACACAGGTGCAGGCATCTGTGTGGTCAGTTTAGCACTTTCCTGAAATGTATTGCCATGGACAAAAATGTGTTAATAACCCTGGTTGTTATTTGCTCTTCATCCCATTCCATAATGTCAAGTCAGGGGAGATACCTGAAATGGCATAATGATTTTGTTTAGACATTTTAAAGACCAATGGTCACCTCATACATACTCTTTTTGCAGGGTGAGGGGAGACAAATAATACAGTTGCATATTTAAAAGATGAAATAATTTTAGGACATGTATAATAATACAAACTACCATTAATTTATGTAAATCATCTCCATCTCGTGGTCATTAGTCAAGTGTTGGTGTGACTGTGGAAGATCTCCCCTCACATGGTAATGCATAGCCAACTACATTTCAGGAACTCTTGTGTTAAGCATTAATCCAGTGATTAACCCCAGCATCCCTGTTGGTAACTTTTTGTTTTTTGCCGTTTGACCTTAATTATAGGATTGCAATTTTAGTTTTGCAACTGAATTTCCGTTATGGCTCAACTCCTGAACACCGTTGGCTAAAGCAGGGCTGTGGCCCCTATCTGGGTAATTCTTCAGGATGAAAAAGGCAGTTACAGGGGGCTGGGTGGAAAGGGCTTGGCTTTACGAGCCTGATGGGTTAGAAACTGGAGCTCTAAATTCCAGTGAGCTCACAGCTGATCTCTGCTTCCACCAAAGCCCTCCCCTGTGGCATCTAAAGGACAGAGGTGTGTGTGGATGTCCCTCCCCAGCATAAACCTGGTGAGCTGTGGGAGTGGGGAGACGGCTTGTCCCTCACTGAATGCCTCAGTTAACTCTAATACACATCAGTGCGTGCGAGGGGAAGAGACATGGACTAATGAGAATGCCTGCCTCTTTTCTTTTGGGGAAACAAAAAGCTGACTTGCAGCTCGCTGACATTTCTATAGTCACGTTGCATTGGCAGGCCAGGCAGCACCAGTAGTTCTTTTGGAAAGACAGGACAAGGGGATCGAATGTGTTGCCCCCATCCCGGTCCCCCCCACCCTTCCCCTCCATGTGAAAGGAGCTCTTTGAGTGCAGGAGCAGAGTGAGTCTGTGTGGCTTTAAGGGGGATATAAAGGCAGCTTTGTCGGAGCCCTCTCCAAGCTTTGGTGCCCTGCACGGTGCAGACACCCTGCTGCAGGCCCTTACCTGAGCACTGCCAGCTCCCTGGCACTTCAGCACACTCAGGTCACTGCTGGGGGACAGGAACCTGTGACCTGCTGCTGTGCTGCCTTCCAGATCAACCTCCCAGGCCGTGGGAAGGAGTGAGCCAGCAGCCACTGCAGCCCCTTGCAGGGTTTGTTTGTGATGCTTTGGTAATGTGCAGTTGTATTTCCCCCCGACACACACAGACAAAAGTGAAGAAGAAAAATGTATTTGTTAGATCTCTGGTAAGTTCTGACATGTCCTAAAGGGTTTAGAATAAGAGTAAATCAGGTGCGCACTCTCTTACTTTTCCCCTCTGTGATCCACATTTTGCAGATGAACTTGGTAACCCCACTAGGGCACACCTTGGTAGAGAAGAAAAATTTCCACCTTGTTCTTCCTTGTAGTAAAATAATTTTATTCTAAAATAACTTTTGTTCCCACTTGGCTGCAGGATTTGATCTCTAAATGAAGTAAATGTTTCCATATATTTATTATCAGCATTTTGACTAACACACAACCAGCCATCTCTGCTGTGAAACTTTAGTTTTAAAAAGCTCCTCTAAATTCTGCTTTCTTAAAAAAAAGGGGGGAAAGTAACTGCCTGATTATTCTTTGGCAAAATCAGTGTATTCCCTGGTTTAAGCTAGGGAGTGTTCTAGAAGAGAAATTACTTCCTGCCTGTATTGCTGATGAGCATATTTTCACCAAATTCTTTTTCGTGTACCCCAAAACACTGATGTCTGCCAAAAATCTTTTGAAAATTTCTGGAAGAATCTAATCATCTTCACATGGCTGGTTTGCTAAGCCTGGTAAACTGGTTGTGCAATCCTGTGTGAGCAAATGGACTGGTTTTCATGCATGTGGGACTCTACCCAAACTTTGGCTGCTGATCTGGAGCATGTGTGAGCCCATGAAGATCCAGGCTGTGTTAGCTGAATGGTGCTCCCTTGTGACCTCAGTCTGGACTCTATTTCTGGGACTTAATTTACAATCCTGTGTCGTCAAATATATATTTCTTCACTTTCAAATCACAAATAATAAACCTAGAAACTCTTCATTGAGAGATATATAGATACACTCTGTGGTATAGTGATCAACAGGGCCTCTTTACCTCCAGCCATCCTGATAGGACATGGAATATATTTAGCCAATGATACAGAATTAATAACTGTATATTTCATCAACTGCTCCTTTTGCAGATCTCAAAGATCTGAAAGGGTTTAGCAGAAGAGATTAACACTGATTTTTGTTACATGTGGGGAAGTGGAGGCAGAGAAACTTTATGCAAGGTGCCAGGAACAGAGCCTGAATTCTGCTCCAGGGATTAAACCCTGTGATTCCTGCTGGAATAGACATTGCCTATGAAAAAAACAAGACTCAAATCTTTAGATAAAGTCACGCTGCATTTGGAGGGTGGAGTTTTTGTGGCTAGAAGTGATGACCAGATGATTTTGCCTTGTGTTCCCAAGCTGTCGCCACGCTGCCATAGCGAAGTACTTTGGCGATGTCACCCCACCTTGTAACAAGTGCTGTGACTTCTGCAAGAACCCAGGGGCAGTGAAAAGGCAACTGGAGGCACTGGAACTCTGCAGCAGCAGCTGGAGCAAAACCTGCATCGGGCCCACGGGATCCTCCCGGGATAGCTACGACCCAGAGCTGTACGAGGGCGGGAGGAGAGGCTGCAGAGGCTTCAGCAGGTCTGTACCAAAGAGATTACACTCAGCTCCTAGGAGCCACGAGAGAAAAGAGCATCTCCCAGCTGCAGGCCCAGCCACTCCTATTTTCAGCACATGTTTCTGTGTGGATGGTATTTTCCTGTAACTTTCTGGCAGCAGCAGCTGGAATTTCGTTTTCCACACACTTTGGCAGCCTCATTCACGTTCGTGTCCCAGAGAGCCAGAAGCTGTTTTGACAGAGCTAAGAATTGCCCTGCACAATGTAATTGGCTCAAGAAACTAGCCTGAAATTTTTGAAAGCAGCAAGTGGGCTCAGCCTGTTCATAGTCACAAGGATCAAAAATGTTTAAAATTGAGACCAAGATGACATGGTCCAGAGTTCATTCCTGATTTAGCACAACTGTCTGTGGGCCAGTAGACCAGGGGCCACTGACAGGACTTAGTCACCACAGAGGATGTAATGAAGTGCCAGTGTCAGATTCTTCTGTAGACTGCTACATTTTCCTGTCAGGCTGACAGCAAAAGGAAGATGTGCAGTGGGAAACATGATGAATTCTGTAAAATGCTTGGCAGCGTGGAGGTGATAACTTCTCTTTCCCCTTGTTCCCTGGCAGAGCTGCAGTGATTGTGCAGCTGTGTCAGGATGAAGTTCCTCTGCTGGCACTGCCCATGAAGCTGTGCCAGGATACACAGTGCTGTAGGCTGGCCTGGCCCTCTGCTTTACCTTAAAAAGCTTGAGATTGGTCGCTTTGTTCTTTGGCCAAGTCCAGCTGAGTCAAAGGAAACCAGGACTTGTGACCTAAGCCTGTGTTTGGTCTCAGGACCTGAGAAGCTGCAGCCAATGCTGTTGTACAGAACAGTGTTTGCCACTTGGTTCATTGAACCTTTCCATGGTCTGATTGTAGTTTTGCCTTGGAAGTTGTGATGGTCAGCAGCCCTAAAGTTCAGATTTGTGATACCTGTAAGTTTTGGCTGTGGCATCTGTGGGAGGCAGTGAATTCCTGGGTACGTCTGGTGAGGATCAGCTGCTGTATTTCAGTGGTTTGGAGATGGGGATTTCATTTATTTCAGCAGCCTGTGAACAAGTGAGACTGAGGAATGGATGCTGTGCCCTTTCTGCCATCTCTGCTCCCAGGGCGGGAGGGACTGACAGAAGGGGTACATGACATGATGCAGTGACTCCTGAACCCCCTGGGAGGATCTGGTAGAGCTTCTGAAATGGGGCCCTCCATTTTCAGGGCACTAGTTATATGCTATTAATTCATGCCACTGCCTACTAGTTTATGGGGTTAACAAATACTGTGAATTTTTGGAGGACACTCACTTGCTGTCCAGGTTGGGGAATGGCAGGGAAACTCAAAGGGAAGACTTGTTCAAAAAGGATGTGGGATGCATCACTGGGGTGGTTTCCCAAACTTGTCCCCCAGTTAATGCTGCAGCTACAGAAATGCTTGTTCCTCTTGCTTTCCTGCCTTATCCAGGTATGATGAGGAAGGCAGGGGGAACTGGGATGAAGATAATGAGGAACGTCGGAAACGGGAGTGGGACAACTTCTACAAGAAGCAGATGAGTCTGCGCAAAGTGAGTTGGGGTCGGTTTTTAAGGGGTGCACAGAGGGTTTGCTGTGAGCTTGTCTGACAGCCAGAAAGGCTTCCTGGCACTGGTGACAGTAAATTATTTCATCTTGCTGCTGCTTGTTGTCTTTTATTTCTTGTACCTCTGCTTTTGCTGTGTTCTCCGTATTCTGGGCCAGTCCCATAATAGGAAGAAGTGCAGCTTATTCGTGTGCTGGTTTCTCTGCAGTGCTGAGCAAGAGGAGCCTGTTGGTTTTAATACCCCTGGTAGTAGTGAAAACAGATTTCCCCATTCAGCTTCTCTTAAATATTCCTATAACAGAGGTGAACTTTTGGCTTTGGTTCTCATTCTTTGTCTTCTTGGCCCTGTTTTGGTGCTTATTCAATGCCTTTATAACTTCAGCTTTAATTTTCCCTGGAGCAGGGCTATAAAAGATGTCTTTTGTGCTTCTAGATCTGCATGTGTGTAGTAGGAATGGAAGTGTTTGACTGATCTTTGTTTTCTTCCAGGGCAAAGAACCAGAAAAGGAAGATTTTGTTCCTCCAAGTAAATATCTTCTTTGATTTATAATGGGTTTTCTTTGGGAGAAGAAAGTCTTGTATTTTGCAGCTGCATGCAATTTGTACAGCATCACCACTGGAGGTATCAGTCCCTAGGCACAGAGGTCAAGCTTTTGGCTGTGAAAACTTGGCTGGAGGAGATGGATCACAGCTTAGCTTTGGTTGGGGTGAAGATATGGAATGCATCTTTCTGAACAACATTTCCAAATAAGCAAGGGAGAAGGAAAACTCTGTCTAACCTGACTTTGTAGTGTAGGCTATTTCTGCAGTGGTTATGCAGCAGTACTAATACTAATAATACTAATACTAATACTAATGCTACTAATAATACTTGGGTTATAAGGAGACTGCTGAAAACCTTTGCTGTTTGTAACTGTGCTGCTTGGGGTCCTGTCTGGCACTGTTGTGAAAGAACACTTGATAGGTCACGTTACTCTATCCAGCCTGGCTTTTTGGTTGATATTGTGGGGGAGCAGAAAAAATTTGAGTTTCCTAAGAGCCTTGAAGAAAGGTTTTCTGATGTGGGGAGATTTTGGAAAGCTGCCAGTCCTAAACTCTGAAGTAGATGTTTCCAATCACAGAAAACATTCTCACTTTGGTTTCTGCCTACTCTTTCGGAGTGTGTAGCTACTCCAGGTAAAAAGGGAGACCACAGTGTTCCTTGGGTGACAATGCAGGGAGGGGAAAGCCAGGCAGTACTGGACTGGCACCTCCCCATGACAGCTGAGACATTCTCCATCAGCTCAGCCCTGCCATGGCTCCTTTCCCAAATTCCTCTCCTGTGGCAGGTGCAGACTGTCCCCTGAAGGATGCTGCCAGCAGGAGGATCTCCAAGCTCACAGTGAAGGTAAGGGATGTTGTAAAGAACGACAAAGCTTCTGCCTGCCCTGTCCTTACTCCTTCAGGGCTGGAAGTCCAAGGGGTGCTGAGACTTCTGTAGAGCATGTCTGAGTATCCCATGTTTCCTAGGGCCGGGAACACTGCTTGAGGATGCTGGAAGAAGCTTTGAGCAACAACCAAAAGACTCCAGCAGCAGAAGGAAAAGGGTACGAGATGAGGAAAAAGGGGTGCATACTGAGTCCCTTAACACAGGGCCTGCTCTTCCCTGAGCAGAATTACCATTCTCAGGGAATGCTTTTTTAAGTTATTTTGTCCAAGGATGTAGTTTCACTTAACAGCATCTTTCTGGCAGTGATGTTGGGGATCAGATCTGAGGGTTCCTGTGGCTGATCGTTGTTATCAGCTTGGTCCCAGGAGCGGCAGTTCTTCCCTGTCCCACAAGATGGGGATAGTGTACTTCTCAAACGGAGCAGTGGGCAAAAATCTTGATTTGAAACCGTTTTCATCACCCTTTCCGTTCTCCATCAACTCACCACTACATCCCTTAGGACTGAACTTGAAGTTATCACTTATTCTTGAACCGGAGGGAGTGGATTTAGTACTTTCTGGGAGATACTTAAGCATTAGTGTTCCCTTTGCAGATGCAGAAGTGTGTCTTGCCAGGAATCACCCCAGCCTGTGTTTCAGGTCAGACCCTGCTGCTTGTGCAGTGGAAATGGAATATGAAGCTTTCCGGACCAGCAAAATGGCAAACTCCTACAAGGCAGCTGTGCTAAAGAAGGTAGGGACAAACATCTCCACCTGCTGCTCCCTGGAAGCTCCAGGGCAAATGGGACAGAGTTTGTGTGGGAAAGGTGAAGGACAAGCTCTGTTTTGCCTCGGGTGTCTTACAAATCTTTCTTCTTGATTTTGTTTCCAGGAGGGCCCAGAATCACCTTGGGTTCACATCTTTGTTGGCTTTACAGGCTCTGAAAACCTACCTAGCAGTGCAAGCTTATCCAGATATGTTCTAGCAATACAGGGATTTGGGAATTCCTCAGGCTGCTGCTGACACTGGAGAAGCCTTGGCTTAGGTTATCTGCTTGCCATCAGTCTCTCCGAAGATGTTTCTGTTCTTGAGGCAGGTGCCTCTCCAGGGCAGATACTTGTTTTGTTACTATGGCTTTTAGTATGTACAAAGGCAGGGATACATAAAGATTTCTGGCCTTTAGAGGATATTTCTGTTCTCTTTTCAGGTGGCAGAAATCAATAAAGCCTCCAAACAAGGGGAGTTGTTCTCAGTCTTTGGGTCTGGAACTGATGGTAGCAGCAATTTGGAAACAAAATCTGTGTCTCCAGCAGAAGAGGACTTCTTCCCTGCATCCCAGGTTCCCTCGGTGAGTACTGGTGGGATAGACAGGAGGGAATGGTGTGTTTTGTCTGTCTGCCTTTTTATAAACTTGTTTTGTGTCCTTTCTGTGGCCACAACTGCATATTTCTGCTGTAATTGCTTTTTCCTGTCCATCACGTTGTTGTTAGTGAATCTAATCCATGTGCAGGCCACAGCTTAAATAAGTTCTTTCTCACCTTGCTCTATCCAAGGATGCTGCCTTGTTTTCTTATTGCTGGCCTAGGATTTCCACCTAATCCATTTCCCTCATGTCTCAGTTTGATGGGTGTGATGATAACTCAGTTTTAGAGCCTCCCCCAGCTTACAGCTGCCCACACTGGTGTATAGTATGCAGAAACTCAGCTCCTTTCAGGGTGCTGCACACAGGGATCTCACATCCAAAATTTCTTCTTCTTCCTGTCTCCCCAGTTCAAACCCAAGCGTGTGGGAGCAGGATTTCCAAAGAGATCCAGCTTGTTCCAGACAGCTTCAGAACTGCTGAAGATCCAGGAGGAGAGTGATGCAAAGCCTGTCGAAACAGACTGTCCAAATGGGCAGGACAGCAGCAGCTGCAGGCTGGACCTGGACACCAGAAAGCCTGTTCTCCAGAGGAAAGAAACAGCAACCAAAGCAGTGGGTGAGAGTGCAGGGGTAGAACTACATCCAGAAAAGAAGGGGCAGCAACCCAGTCCAGACACAAAAACTGCCCTTGGGGAGAGCCCTGCTAAGAAGTCCAAACGTAGCAAGAAGCAGCAAATGCTCGCAGAAGCAGCTAAAAAGGAATCACAGGATATTTCCAAATTCTTCTCTCTCCCCAAAAGTGGCTCTAAAGCCCAAAGTTGCAGCTCATCAAAGGGAGGTGGCTGTTCTGCAAGCACACTACCTCAGGTTTCTTCTCAAAGCATGTGTCAAGAGAAACCAACCCCTCAGGAAAAAGAAGCTGACTTTGGAGATCTGACTGGGCAGTTCCAGGCAGAGAATAAAGAACTGAGAGAAACAGAAGTAACACTGACTGAGAGAGGGGAGAATTTTCAACAGGCTGCTGAATCTGAATTGCTTGAGGAAGAAATGGATGTGAAGTCCAGGTAAAATCTCTACTTCTCTGCTCCCTGTGTTGCCCAGAGCCCCACCAGCCTTGTCCTAGAAACCTGTATGAGGTCTCTGGGTGGGTGAGGGAGACTCTTGCTTTACTATGCAGTCTCATGGCCACTGGCAGTGAATGCAGAAATATTTTCACTGTGGAATGATTACAGTTGGCCTTCTCTCCACTCTTCCCACTAGTGCTGCTGAAAATGTTGCAGAAACTGAGCTACCTGTTGTTGGGGAAGGTGACAGTGGGAAGCGGCCAGGATCAGATGAGGTAAGACTTCAATGAATGCTGATTTCTTCTACTTCTTGTGTTCATCTTGTTCCAAATTTCTCTCTGGGAGTGACACTCCTGCTCTGAGAGTCTTATTTATCTGGGGAGGGCCCAGCTGCAGTTGTAGCAGAGAGAAGAATCCCAGTTGTGCTGCATTCCTGGTGTTTCCCTGCTGCTCTCTGGGCCCTGCCAGCACCTTGGGCTGAGGTGGAGAGCTCTTTGTCCACTGCTTTGTTTCCTCCTCTGTGCAACTCATGTGACTGTGCCCTTGCTGGTGACTTGCCTGGAATGAGTGTCTCCACCCCCTGAGATCTGTCACTGACTATAATTAGGGAGTTGCTTTCTCAAGGCAAGAGCACAACCACAGGCCAGAGACCATTGGGAAATGACCCCTGCTTGCAGCCTGCCTTGCCATTCAGCCTCTGCTTCTGCATTTGGCAGCTGAGGCAGCCTGGCAGCTGTCTCTGCAACACTGCAGTCTCCTTTCTCTTCCAAACTGAGCAGGAATGTGGCTCTCCTGATGTGGCTGATTCTTCCTGAGGGGTGTATTCTCAGCAGACATCCTGAGAAGTCTTTCCCAGTCAGTTTTTCCTCTGTAGGACAGGGGCTAGCAGTTAGCTGCCCCAATAGGAGCACAGGGTAGTTCTAAATGTGGTATTCTTTAAAGGGCTTTTCTCGAAGTCCCTTTGTGTGGGAAATAGTGTCTGCACAGCAAAAAGGGTTACAGAGATTCTTATTTGGTATTCACTGGAGGGAGAGGATGCAGGATGCTGCAAAATTCATGTTCTTGGAAGGTGGTGGTGGCTGCTTGGAAGTGTGATGCTGCCACAGGAATTGGTGGGTTTGTCTTTCTTCTGTCCCCTCTCCAGGATATGGAAAGTCCCGTAAAAAAGCGGCTACGGACAGCAGCAAAATCTTCAATTCTGACCCAGCCAGAGTGCAAAAGTGTTGGTCCAACAAAGAAGAAGGTGACTTTTGACTCAAATTTAGCACAGTGTGATAAAGAAGGAAGCAGCAAGACCATACAGCCAGTGACCAAAGGCATGTCCCTCAAAGAGACTGCAGACATCGTTGTCAAGTATTTGACCCCATTCTACAAGGGGGGCAAATTTGCTTCCAAGGTAGGCATAGCTCATGGCCCTCTTTAACTGAAGGAGAGTTAATCTCTCTAGGGATCTGGAGCTCTAAGAAAGGGGAGATAATCTGGATCCCACCTTTCATTTCCAAGTTATGTTTTGGTATGTGCTGTTTTAGTGACTCCAGGTGCAGCAGCTCCCCTCTCCCACAGAAGGGTTGGTTCCACACTTACTTGTGATTGTTCATACTTTCACGTTAAACCCTGGCACGTTTTTAACTCCCACCTGTGGGGTAGCAGCAGCTCAGGTTCAGTGCTGGTGTAGTTTCCCTGCTGTGCCCTGCAAGGCAGGATATGTACTGCAGGGCCAGCTGTGGCTGCAGCTGTGTGTTCAGTCTAGGAGTGCTTTGTGCTCCAGCCAGTCTGTGCTGAGGGCAAGACAAACATGGAAACAGACTGGTGAGGTAACCAGTGTCTGCTTTCTGCTCTTTGTCTTCCCCATTTGTGCAGGACCTGTTCAAGGGCTTTGCCAGGCACCTGTCTCACTTACTGACCCAGGAGCAGAGCCCTGCCCGCAAGACAGGTGAGTCTGGGGTTATTTCAGTGCCAAATGGATTCCTGGCTTTAGAGGGGGCAGATGTGTTAAGTATCAACTCAAAACTGCATCTCCTTCTTGCAGTGAAGGAGGAAGCACAGAGACTCATCAAGGAGTTTTTCAAAACAAGGCTCAGGTGTGAGAGTGAGGCAGACTGGGAGGAGCTGCAGAGCTTGGAGAGCTGATCCCTGCTCCTTGTTGGCTCTTCCTTCCTCCAGCAGCACTACCAGGGGACCTGGAAGAACTCAGCCATGGAGGGTTTTATGAGACTGCAGAAATGAGATTTATTTTTCTTTTCCCCACTGCATTTTTGCTCGCTTCTGTCCTTCGTGACACACACTCCCAGGGAACCAGTTTCTGTGAACTCATGGCGAGTTTTCCCAATAACTGGGGTGCTGAAACCCTCAAGGACCAAAAGGTGTGAAGTTGTACCTGCTGTGTTTGTTAGGGGCTGCTGCCTTGGGTGTTCTGCACTGTCTCCAACCTCTATTCCCTGCAGCAGTCTGGGCAGGGCTCAGACTTTCCAGCTGGGACACTGCTTTGGGATGGCACCTTCCTTCCTAAATAGCTTCTCCCCTCGCTCCCCATCTCTTATTTCAGTGTCACCAATAGAAGCCTTATGCTGCAAGTTCTCATGCTTTGCTCAGGGCTGCCTGACAACCTCAGTGTTTGAGTTCCAGGATGGAATATTTTCCTTTGAAGGGCAGGAGAGGAGTATTTTGTTATTACCATGGAGGCAGTGCTTGCTTTCTAAAGGAGGAGAAACTTGGATTTTTTTTCTTTTAATGTGAACTTCTTTAACTTTGTCTAGTTCTGTCTGCCCTTTAATTTAAGTGATGATACTCTCAGTATGAACCTCTGCAACAATTTCAGCATTTGCTCATAATCCCTAAAGCCATATTTGCTCCCTGTGCCTCACCAAAAGTCTGCAATACAGGAGGCAATGCTGCTGTTACAGCTGGGGAAGGTTCTGTTGTGGCCCTCAAACTGACACTGTGGTACTCTGCTGCTATGTTTATATGGAACCTGAACCCGAGTCCCTGGCACAAGTCCTTCCTGTTGGAGTTTTGTTGGGTTCTGCCTCTATTCCCTACCTACAGGGGCTGGTGGGCTCAGGCTTTAGTGCTGCCAGAGGGAATCTTCAGCCTCAGAGGCTGCCCAGGGGTTTGGATCACTCCACAGATGTATTTTTTTAGATGTTCTGAAGGGTATATGCAGAACTGACAATAAAGCAATGTTATAACTGCTGTGGATCGTTCCTGGAAGCTTTTTCTTACCACTCACTCACACAGACTGGTCTGAGGTACATTAAGCAGCACTCAAAGGGAAGCACCTGGCAGGGAAGATGCTGTAGTTCCCACTGGCATCAGCTCACCAGGAAGAGTCTGACTGCATCAGGGCTTGCATTGAGCACCCTCAGAGCAATGCACTGAGCACCCCTTCCCTGCCAACAGTGACAACATTTTCCTCAAGCTTTGCCCATTACCTGCAGTTGAGTTTTCCCAGGTTAGATGTGAGATCTACCATATCATACCTTCAAAACATCTCTGTGCTTATTTTATTGCAATTTCCTAAAGGACAGTTACTTCTCAGGTCAGTAGCAGAGCTGTGGCAATAAAAATAAATTAAACATTTTTGTACGACCTGAAACACTTCAGTATAATACAAGTTCTGTTTGAAGATGCTTCCTCCATGGGCATGGAGCCATCATTGAAGTCTTGACAGCTGCATGGCCATGACTGACTTCTTTATAGTAGAGGGAAGCATGTGCATATAATTATGTCAGTGAGGAATTAATTAACAATAAACTTCCTTACCATTGCAACTCAATTTGTGCCCCAGCATATGTGTTAATTGTATTATTAACACTCATCTGCTTTTCAATTAAGATGCTTTCTATAAACTCCTGCTTCACAAGTCCTGCTACAGGACCTCTGCATATCAATTCAGAGACTAATCTGGCTCCTGGAAAACACCAGCAGCCAGTGCAGGCATTACACGGCCTCAGCTGGGCACTGGGATACACAAATCTCTGGCAAGCACCAGGCTTTGCTCATGATAATTAATTGAAAACAGAAAGGAGGAGTTGCACAGTGCAAAGCTTGAAGGCAAGTGCTTGCTTTGGGCCAGCTGCTCTTTGTTGGAACGGGCTGTGGTTTGGAGAGGCCCTTGGGGTTTGTTTAGCCACGGCCTGGATTGTTTCAAGGAAGTGCTTGGGGACTGAATGGCAGGTCACGAGGGTTATGGTCACTCCATCAACAAACACTGCGGTGGCATTCTTAGAAAGCAGCTGGCCAAGGTCATGGGTGTCTTCTGGAAGAGTTCTTTCCCAAAGACCGGTCAAGGAGCACTGATCAAGTTCAGAGAAAGGGAAACAGTGCTGTTTCCTTGGCCATTCTCCTCCTTTCAGGCTCTAGGAGTGCAGCTCTGTTTTATCCAGGATGACAACAATCGTGTGGTACAGTTCTTTGGCCTGTCAAAACACAAACCAGCATCAATCACTCTTTGCCCCAGAAAGAGCTGCTTCCCCTAATTAAATATTCCCATAAATCACTTCCCATCATTAAATATCAGCCATGTGCTGGGACTGAGCTGCACTTTGGAGCCTGGGAAATGCAGTGTCCCCCTCCTCCTTTGGGGCAGGAGAGAGGAGCAGCAGCAGAGGCTCAGCTGGGCAGGGGAGGGTGATTCGTGAGGTGCCAGGAGGAAGCTGCAGGTGCAGGCTGATCTCACCTGTGACAGTTCCACCCACATGGCCCTGGGGCTGCCAGGGGAGCCATAGCTGAGCTCCAGGCCGGGAAGGCCCCCGCTGGAGAGGGGCCTCAGGGTGCGCATCTTCTGCAGCTCCTTCAGGGGAATGACCTGGGACACCACCTGCGAAGGGGAAAAGCCACCAGCCACTCTCAGGAGCAGTCCCTACCACTGACACCATCTGATTCTCACCACAAGTCACCTCAAGAGCCTGTTGAAAGCTGAGGGAAGATCTGGGGCACAGGGTAGTGTGTGCAGGATACAGGGCAGGCTCCAGCTGCCCAGCACAGCCCTGGAACTCCCACAGGATTGGGACAAGCAGGAATGTGTTCTACATTTAGTTTTACTGTGGATTGTGCTTGTGAGCATGAACACTGGACTTACAAAAGAGCCCATGGCTGTAATGACTGTTCTACACTCTCTTGCTTTGGGCCAGTGCTGTTGTCAGAGTGGCTGTGATGCAGGGAATTCCAGCCTCTTCCCACACAAGTTCTTCTAAAAGTCAAAGTTGGTATCTGACAGACATCAGGGGAAAATGTCTGGCATACCTGGGTGGAGCCATCCACCACAACGATCTCCTCCTTGTTCACACCAAAGAAACAGGGCACGGGGACCGTGTCATCACTGATTCTCTCCACAACGAAGGTGGTGTAGCCGAAGAAAGGCAATTTCATCACGTGCTCTAGAACAGAGCAAAAAGCAGCCTTGAGGGCAGCAGCTTCCAGCCAGCAATTTACTGCACCAGATTGAGGGGGTCAAAGCTGCCAGTGTTCCCAAGATTTTCTACGTTAAAAAGTAAGATTGGCAACTTCTCCCTCCCTCCCTGGCTTCTGAGACTCAATTCTCAGTAGGCTCAGTGGATGTCCTGTCCTTTTCTGACCAGAAAACAGATGTGCAGCTAGAATATAAATTAAAACACAGCTTGTACAGAGCTCTGAAAATCCACTGCAGACTCCTACAAGAGATGGAACTTCTACTGTGACCACCATGCTTGGGAACAAGTTCTAATCCACAGTGAGGGGCTGTCAGGGAATTCTATTGCCATGGCCCGTTCCAGGCTCCAAGAATCATCAACAACCTCATGAATTGTCCCAAAAGGGCATTTGGAGCAGCTTCCAGAAACTGAACCAGCACAGAAACTGAAGCAGATTTGGATGTCTCCTCACCTATGAACTGGATTTTTGCATCCAGTGGCTGGAGGGGCTTCCTTGTTCTCAGCAGTGTGGCCACGTGGTTCTGCAGAGCGTTGGAGCTGATGGAGGGCTGCAGGGTCTTTGGAGTGTATTCCTTCAGCTCTTCCCTGTGCCAAAAACCAGATTCTAATTCACCCCCTGCCCAGCTAAAATCCAACATCAGCCAGGGGATTAAGAGGAAGGAGGGGATGGGACAACAATTTTCCATTGTGTATCTGGGGACAAGGGTGGAGAGGAAGAGCACAACAGTGCCTGCACTGGGTCAGGTGGATGGAAACATCAGAGACAGTGAGACCACCCTTCAGCTGGCACCACTGACCCGTGCATGGAGAGAAATGCCTCTTTTCTGGACACAGCAAGAGCTTTTCAGTGACCAGCAGGGTTATGCCATTTCCCTGCTGCTGGTGCTTTAAGGGGATCCGATGGAGGCATTACCTCAGCTCTGAGTCAAGTGCACGAGGGAAGGAAGGGGTGGGAAAATACAGCTTGGAGCTGCAGCACTGAAGGTTTCCAGTATCCAGGGACAATTTCATTCCCATTGGGCATCTCACTACAGGTTTCAGGTGTCCAGGATTGAAACCTCTGACACTTGTGAGAGAGAACAAAGGAGGATTCACCCAAGCCATGAGCTCATCCCTTTCCTTCTTGGTGTTACAAACCCATGGCAATCAAATGAAATGACCATGGCACCCTCATGACACTCTCTGTTCTCCAGCACTGGACATCTCTTAATTAACCAGAGAGGATTTCCAGGTACCTGCTCCTAACCCCTGTGGTGCCTATGGCCAGCACAGAGAGAGATCCCCTCTGCCACAGACGTACCTGGAGGGAGTAGAGTTCTGCTGCTCCACTTTGGCCCAGTGCTGGAACACTGCCAAAAGGCCCACCTGCATCTCTGTTTCTTTACTCTGGCCCAGCAGGATCCTCCCATTCAGGTAATCCCACAGCACCTGAGGGGCAGCACAGCAAAGAGGCCTTTGTTAAACCTGCCAGATGGTACAGGCAGGTCTGGGCAGTGCCAGGCTGCACAGACCCACACCCTGCCTTGCTGATAATGCAAAACAAAGGCTCTCTGGGCTCAGGAAGAGCCTGAGGAGCTGCACAATGTGTGGAGCAGCACTGCTCCAGGCTAGGGCCACAGGCACAGAGCCTTCCTGGCATCCATAGCTTCAGTGTTCAGTCACTCCCAGAAGCAGCACACAAAGCCTATCAGCCGAAGCCCTCCTGCTTTTTCAGCCCCCTTGGCACTTTCCTGTTGGCCTGGACACTACATCTGTCCCTGCTAGGGAGGGTCCTGCTCTTGCTTACCTGTCCATAATGGACATCTGTGTAAATTTGGTTGTCAAAGTGCAGAGGTGTCCTCCAGGTGAGCCTGCGTAAGGTCACAGTGACCAGCTTGTCCTCCAGCAGGTAATCATGGAGATACTCCTCCAGTTTAATTGGCCTCACCATTTTACCTACATGACACAGAGACAGGGTCATCCATCCCTCTTGGTGGAAGGGCTGGGACAGGAGCCTTCCTGCCCACCTCAGCTCCACCCTGCCCTTATTCCAACCATCAGCCGTTCCAAAGGGACACGGAGCCACACACCTCTTTCAGGAACAAACAACACAGCCCGAGCAGCATCAATCCTTAACCCTAATACACAGGGAAACTGCTTAGGAGGACCCTCCCAGGAGCCAGCAAGGGTGGAAGAACTATTCCAAGCAGGAGCTGTGATGCTCCCTGTTACAGCGGCTGCTGGAAGAGAGAAGCTCCATGCTGGTCTTTACTTGCCAAGATTTTTGTCGTCACTCCTGACAGCAAAGAGAACAAAGTCCTGTATCTCTTGCTGTTCACCTATTCCCATCTGCTCACAGATCTCCTGCAAGAGCTCCTTGGCCACCTGAAGCAAGGAAAGAAGGAAATGAATACAGTGACCAGGCAAGCCCAGGGGCAGGTAGACACATTATTCCTTGTCAGATAAGGGATTTCCCTGGTGTGGCTCAGAGTCCAGACCAGTGAAGGAATTCACAGCTGGAAACTCACAGTGAATGTCCTGATCTTGGTGAGGTATTCCATGCCTCCAGGCATCAGCACCACCAGCCGGCGGGCACCGTGTCCCTTCTGCAAAGGACAGCGTTCAGGCAGCAAGACACGCAGGGTCCCATCAGCCCCACATGTGTTTCTCCCTCTTCCTCCTCATCCCTGCCTTCCACTGCTTGTCCATAGCACCTGCCTCTTCCCTGGCCACTCCGTGGCATTGCACTTCCCAAGCTCCTTCCATCCACATGCTCCATTTCCTCTCCTGGAACACCATCTGCCTCTGTCACGCTGCACGTGGCACCTCCAAGCAACCCTCTGCCCTCTCCCTCTTCCCACCATCCCCACTTCCCTGTCCCTCCATACCAGCAGTGCCTCCATCTCCACAGGGAAAGGGAGGTGCCGACGGCCCCCGTACAGGAAGTTTTTCCGCAGGTTGCTCTGGCAGATCTTGGCTATATCTGCAGGAAAAGGAAAAAGCTCCATGTGCTGAGCCAAACAGAGAACTAAACATCACGTCCTATGGTGTTGGGTCATCCTGGGTGGGTCAAATTTAACCCCTGGTCACTTCTAGGGGAGCAGAGAGACTTGACCTCACCTCCCACCCTCCCAGGACATATCCAAACCATGAGGAGCCAGCCACAGACAGTTTCCAGGACAGGGGAATGACAGGATGGGGGGATTAGATCTAGAATATTTGCTTTACAGGACACAAACAGTCTCACCGTGGTGGGTGCTGGATGGATCACTGCTGGCCAGCTGCAGGAACTTGGTGGCATAGGGCATGAGGATTTTGGAAGGCAGGAAGTACCCAGTGAGCAGGTTTAAGAGCAACCAGCCCCGCAGCTCGCTCTCCCTGGGGAACAGAAAGGACTGTGGGCACCTTGGGACAAGACAATTCCTGCTCTGAGCAGCTCAAAGTGAGCCCAGAACACCTCTGGAAGTTGGCAGAAAAGGAGGTGTCAGCCCTTGGGCAGAGGTTTCTTGTGCTGAGCAAGAGGTTGATACAGTTATTCCAATAGCAAGCAAAGAAAAGGAACAGTCAAGGCCACTCGGATACCACTGCTGCCACCTCACAGGGCAGTGTGGGGCCAAGCCAGTCCTTGACTGATTTTTATCAATTCCCCAAGGCTGGGAGGAGAAATCAGAGCTCTGAACAGCACCACGACCAGGAGCCACCAGGAACGTTTACTGGTGCCCAGATAGATCAGCAGCCAGAAATACAAGGAGAAATATCCACTGAAGTGAAAATGCCACACGCAGTGATGGGCAAAATTTCCTGAGTGCTCAGCAGATGCTTCAGCACTGGAGCAGCTGGGGACAACACATCATGAGGAGACACCCTCTCCCCTGGCCCTGGTGTCCCTGCAGCAGATGGTTCCTCTCCAGCTGTGCACACACAGGAGCTGGCAGTGCTGGTACTCACTGGTGAGGGTTGTGGGTGACCTGTTTGATGACCTGGCAGTAGATCTCATCGTGCAAATTCTCCTTCTCCTTGCACAGCTGCATCCAGAGAGGAGAAAACAGCATCAGAGAGAGGATAAGAGCATCAGAGACATTCCCAGGTCATCTCTGTGCCCTTCCTCTCCCAGCTTCAGAGCTCTGCCAGTTTGGCTTAAAGTTTGGCCTTTGCAGCCTCTGGTCTCCAGTGCTATTTTGGCTCAAAGAAGGAGAGAGGAGAGGCAGGTTGTGCTCTCATCCAGACAGTGATAACCAGGGAAACCATTTACATGCAACCCCTCCCCACAGTCTGTTTCAGCTCCCTTCCTCATGTAGGAGGTGGCATTATGGCTCTCCCTGCCCTTTTCCTTCCCAGCAAGGTCTTGGCCCTCCATTCCCATTGGTGCTGCTGCACTCTTCCCAGGGAATCTCACAAACCTGAAGGATTTCATAGATGCACTGGACCTCAGCCTGGTGCTTGTGTTTTGGCTGATCTCCCATGAACCGCATCAGCGCTGCAAGGCAAAGCCTGGCCTTTAGTCTGAGCAGGGGTGGTTCTGCCATGGGGCTGGCAGTGGGCAAGGAAGCGTCCTGAAAACTCCTCTGCTATTACAAGGCTTGCACTGGACACCTGGAGTCAGCCCAAAGCCCAGGCAGAGTGTTCTGGGACAGTTTGCACTCAAGGCAACGTCCCTTTTGCTGGAAGCTTTCAGCATGGACACAGGTGGTTATGAACTGCAGAAATGCCTTAGGAGGGGCCCTCCTCGCCCTGTTTCCACTCCCACTGGGCCCCACAGTGTCTGTGTGAGCCCACCCCGAGCACCCCACTCCCCCCTCTGCAGTGCTGTGCCCAGGGAGGTCCTTACTCTGGAAGTTCTTGGTAGCCAGCTCGTTCAGCTCACTGTCAGAGTACCGGAGCAAAGACGCCTGGATTGGGACCTACAGGGGTGACACAGGGATAAACCAGGGATGTGGATCACGCAGAGCTGTGCTCTGCAGGCTTCACCACAGACCGAGCTCCCAGGATCTCACAGGCAGCACCGAAGAGTAGGGGACACCTACACTTGTCCAGAGACTGCAGCCAAGGATCTGTTCTTTGGCCATGTGGGGGCAAAGCCAGAGGCAGTGCTGGAGCTGGGGTTCTGGCTGTGGCCAGGGGGAGGGATGGGGCTCACCTTGGTGTGCCTCACCAGGTCAGCTACACTCTTCTTCTCAGCAGACATCCCCTTCAGGCCCTGCCTAGACAGAGGAGAGGGAACATGCAGTCCAAGAAATACCCCCAGAAACGGCCTGGTGTGGGTCAGACTACCCTGGTCCTGTTTGGGAAGGAGCACAGCCTACTCACATGGACTGAGCCTCTCGGAAGTAGGTGGTGGCGAAGTCAGTCATGGTGTAACGGTCACCAGCAGGGACTAACATGGTGCTGTTGGATTCTGGTGTCAGGCTGAGGACAGAACTCTGCAGGAACACCACCAAAGCTGCCCTAAAACATCAGCTGAGGAACTGCAGTGTGTATTCTCAGCTGCCAGACCTCATCTGCATGTGGTGCCTCCCCTCCAACACTATGATGGATTTGAGTGTCTCATCTGCAAAGACTAAGCACTCACCATCTTCCCTCTGCCCTCAGAGGTCAGACACTACCAGAGCCATGCACCCACCCTGGCAGCTCCCACAGAGCCCGGCCATGGCCCCTGGATGTTCCTCCCCAGCACTGCTCACCTCCCTGCTGGTGTTCCTGCTCTCCGGGGAAGCTTTCATGCTCTTCCGCTGCTCCGCCCGTCTGTCCATGCTGGTGCTGAGGTAGTCAGGGGCTGGAGCCAGCTGCACCAGGCTGGTGGGGAAGAGACCACAGCGGCCACCGGTGGAGCCGAACTGCCACCCTGGAAAAGCAACAGAGAAAGAGTCAGGAACCAGGGCAGCTGCCAAGAGAAACAAGCACTGAAGCTCTCTGCTGGCAAAGGAGAGCATCAGACTCACCAGGTTTTCCTGCATCCTGAGGTAACATATATATAACTTATCTATTCCTATAGCTAAGGCAACTGGGACAGGGTGGCTTGTCCAGCAGAGCTGGAGGCTGATGATACCAGCCCACCCTGTATTCCTCTGGTTCTGGGTACCATGGATCCAGCAGGCCCTTGATCCTGGTCCTGCCAATCCCAACAAACCTGGCTCCACGCCCTGCATGGGCAGCAGCTCGATGAGGTCGCCCTTCTTGAAGCTGAGCAGGCTCTTGTCATCCACGACGTAGCTGCGCAGAGCCACGACATAGTTGGTGTCCTGGGGAAAGGGCCATGGCCAGGTCAGTTCTCATCCCAGGGATGCAAAGGGCTCGGGTGATGTCATCCCACTGACAGTCTCAGGTTCATCTGGGAAACCACCTTCATTCCCTACTGCATTCCAGCTGCTGCCTCACCTGCCTCAGCTCCTGGATGAAGAGTTCCACCATGGCCTTGATGCACGGAGCCTTCGGAGAGTGCAGGATGAGCTGCTCTGTCTTCAGGGAGAACTCCAGGGAATTGCTGCCCCTCAGCTCCACTGACAGCACATCTGCAAAGCTGGGAACACAAGGCAGCGTGCTCAGGCTCCTGCTGCCAGAGCTTGGGGTGCAGAACGTGGGGATGGGAGCCCATTCCAAGGACTGGGAATGGAGGCATGCCTCTACACGCTCCATGTTGGCCATTCACCAGCTGCTCATGGCTTTCACCCTGAGGAGCCCCCTGTGATGACACACACGGAGCTGACTCACCCCCAGCGCTCACTTGTTGTAAGCAAAGCTCAAGTAGGAAGGAAAAGGAAAAGCCAGAATCGTTAGCAGGAGGGTCAGTGACTCACAGCTGGCCTGTGAGTCGTTCAGAGGTGAGCACAGCACTTGCACTGAGCCAAGAGAGCGCAGCTCGACTTGGAATTTTCAGCTCCCCCATTCAGTTTGCCTCCAGCACCCTGTGTGACACTCTGTGTGACAAACTGTCCCCCTGCAGCAACCTGGGCCTTTTGCTCACCAGTAGCTGCATAGGATCTTGAGGTGCTCAGGACGGTATCCAGCTGCTTTCTCCACCTTCAGTAGCCTCATGCCCCGGTGAGAAACACCCAGGATCTGCACATCACTTCCCTTTTCACCCTGTAAGGGAAGTGCAGCACAGAGAATCGAAGGCTCCATCCCACCTGCATGGGTGGGAAAGGAGATGCCACACACGAGGTGTGAAACCCTGCAAAGTATGGAAGGTACGGAATCACTGCAGTGTGGCCAGGCAGGGGGACACAAAGAGTGAACTGAGCCACAGCTAAAGCAAGCCCAGGGTCTGGTGAGAGAATTAAGACACACCTGAACTGGGAAAAGGCGGGAGAAATAGTTGGCCCAGTTGTCCCGAGCAGCCACTACAATCCTCTTCTTTATGCCGTCCTCCTGAATGGACTGGGCATTGTTGCCAACTCGGAACTCCGCTAGCAGGGTTACAAAACAGTTACTTGCTCAGAAAGACAAAGGTGGCCAAGTCTCCCTCTTCCCAGGGCTTCATTCCCAGCAGTCCCTCAGTGTTCACAGCACAGCAAACCACACTAAAGGGGAAAGGACACTTGCACACACCAGTCTGCTACTGGTTTCCATCCCTTTCTCCATGCAGATCATGTCAAAGGTGACAGCTGGAATTTGAAACGAACCAAAATCCTATCCTTGGGCTTTAGTTTCCTCTCCCCACAATAAACATTTCAGAAATAAGTTTTTCTGGCTCACAGGAATTTCAGGGCCATTTGGAATAAACAAACATTCCTACACTGCACTCTACAAATGTGCTTTCCTGCTGCAGTGACAAACATTTCTCCTCTGCCCTAAGTCCTGTCTGAAAGGCTTGGAGGCCAGTTCCTCATTTCAGACCAGAAGCTGGGATGGCCATAGAGGAGAAGGGGTGATGGGGCTGTTAATTACCCAACAGATCTTTCATCTTGCGCTTCTCCTCCCTGGAGATCCGAAAGCTGGAATCAGAGAAGGTGTCACGGATGATCTGCAGAGGAAGGGAACAGAGAGGCTTCCAGTGCAAAGGCCACACCTGGCTGTGTTGGGGCTCCTGAGGCTGTAAAACTGAGTCTCAGAGAGGAGTGAACAGGGGCTGGACTGGGTGGATCTGGAGAGGAGACTTGCACTGCTTGGGATGGAGAAGGGAAGGTAACTTATGCAATGTAATTATGGGGTGCTTTGTCCCCAGAGAGACAACTGGCCTTGAGCCACACTCCTGTGCTTACCTGTTCACACAGCAAGTTCAGACAATAAGGGTGGCTGAAATTTTCCTTGGGGTAAAACACCTGCAAGAGGAGGGTAATAGTGGTGTTACAGATACTGCAGAAGTAGCTCCCCAGGGATGTTCTGCAATCCATATGCCCTGCTGCCAGGGAGGAGCGAGTTCATCTCCAGGGACAGGCAGGGAGGAGACGCTGTGTATGTAAACAGAAGGGCCAGGAGTGAAGGACCAAAACCTGAGTGGTGAGAGCAAAGGATGAACCCTGGTGAGTTTAGCACACTCTCCAATACTTGATTTTAAACACATTTGTACTATTTTATCAGGAAAGCACCAGGCAACAACAAATTCGGGTTTCAGATTTCTCAGTAGTCTAGAGAGGAAGGAAAGGACAGGCAGAGAAACTGAGACACAAGTGTCAGTAAGGGAGAGCAGGACCCAGATTCCCCATGACATGATCCCCTGCTTCCAGCTCCTATGTCTGTGATCCCAGAACTATCTTTGTGCCCTTGTCTTACACTGAGTGCCTATGACCAAAAAACCCCATTTTAACCAAAGATGGGATGAGTCTCCCCCCACCATAGCCAATCCTCAGCCAAGGAACCGAACCTCTTTGCGCAGAAAAATTTTCCAGGCAGGGTCGATATAGGAAAAGCTGACACTGCTGGTGAGCTTGTACAGCTGGGTCTTGATGCCATCATCACCTGCCACTGTCACTGCAGAGTCTGTGTGGGGACAAAGAGCAGTGAAGATGGGCTGTGAGGGCTACAAGGTCCTTTCCACCCATCGAAGACCTACCGGGAGAAAGGGGACAGTTCCTGATTGAATATTCCTGTTGGGGACTCTCCTGAAGGCCAGTGACCAGCTCATGGGAGCATAAACCACTCATTCCCAACATTTCTGGTAGCGTTTACACTTCCTGTATTAGCCACAAAGTTCAGTACTAAGAATAGAAACACTCCAGGCACGGGGAGCACTCAGCCTCCCATGAAAATACTCCTCTGGTGCTTGAGGCTGAAGACACAGGTTTCACTTTTTGTCATTATAAACCGGCTGCTAAAGGTTTCAAAGGGACATAAAAGTTCTCCCCTGAGCTTGGAGGCTCTGAGGTTGTGGTACAGGGCACCCAAAACTAGCACTGGAT
Source organism: Corvus cornix cornix (assembly GCF_000738735.6). NCBI lineage: Eukaryota > Metazoa > Chordata > Aves > Passeriformes > Corvidae > Corvus > Corvus cornix. The sequence goes on from NC_046347.1 coordinate 4,966,077, forward strand.
TGTCATTCTGCAGGTGTGTTAAAGACAGGCTCAATCTTTGAACAACTGTTCAAAGTTGTTACTTTATGAGGTAGGAATGTCTTCATTTAAGCACTTCAAACTTTCAAAACTTCAGAGTTCATAAACAAGTAAAGTAGTAATTCCCATACTTCAGCTGTTTCTATATCCCTGTTCCAAAGCATGAAGGAATTTTTCAGGCTAATCCAGTTACTTTGACTTTCACAGGACTTCCTAAAGAACCATTTTTTAAGAGAGGAGGAACTAACAGGGAATTTCTTTTATACCAGGGAAGCTTCAGTAATGTGTTTGGCTGACTGCTCCTTGCAGGTTGTGAAATGTGATGCTGATGAGAATTTTGAAGAGCTTGAAATACATTGGTACAGGTATCCAATGTATAAAATGAATTCAGGCTCCCACTGAAATTCAGAGGCAAAACTAAGACTGAATAACACTTCCAAGCCACTGCTGATAAGCATTAGCTCTACTTTTTTAAAGTGGGCAGCATCCAAACACTCTTTGTGTGTCCAAGGTCTCCCAGGCCCAGCCTCCCTCTGAGAAACATTCCCTCATTCCTCTGCCTGTCTCTAAGATCCCTCCAGAGGTTTGTAAGGTGAAAGACCTGGCTTCCCATTCCTCCCTGGTCTAAAGTCCACCCACTGATTGCCACTTTGATAATTATGCCCCAGGTAAACAATAACAGTACTGTGGGCTGGACCTTGACAAAGCTGTAGCCCAAAGGACCTTTCTATTTTTAGCATTTATCAGAAGGGACAAGTTAGAGCTGGGAAGTGCCAGGCTGGTTGCTGGGCCAGACTGGAACTGTGACATCTCTCTGCCTACCCACAGATCTGATTGCACAATCCCCCTGGTCTCACACAGCTCACTCAGCCTCTGGCCCACTGATGACAGGACCTGTGCCATGACTCTCCTGGGCTGATTCGAGCCCTGTCCCCTCCCTGCCCTGCTACCAAATCCCACATGGGTGAGATCAATACTCACCCTTCCCTGTGGATTCCTGCCTCCCTTGGTCCTCAGGCATTGGGGGGGGAAGAGGGGGAGCATGAGGGGCCGGGGAAGCTGGTGGGGTACCCTCTGGTCTAAAGATAGACAGGAGAGGCAACTGCTTTTCCTTGATAGAGCTGGAAGCTGAGCCTGGCTTGGGCTTGACAGGTGGAGGTGTTTTCTTCTCTTGTGGTAGAGGAGATGGCTGGAAGACAGCAAAACCATTTGAGCCAGCTTTTCTCTGCATTCCTGGGCTCTGTCCTAAGTCATCCTAGGGCAGCAGCCCACCCATGGAGCAAGATCTGTGGCAATAGCCTGCCACTGCCTTTAGATCAACACAAAATCTACAAAGACATGATCAACCAAACCCAGAGGACCAAGTATTTGAGATCAAAGCTTCCAGTTCAGAAGGGAAAAAAGGATGTTAACAAGCCAAAGCCTTGGTGCCAAACGTGGAGAACATGAGTTGCTTGCTTCCAGATCAGCCTTAAGCATCTCACAAAAGGACTTGCTGCTCCAGAGCCTTTTCTTCAGGACCTCAGATGACTTTACAGATTGGAACCCAGTCTAGGGTGGGCAGCACCATGGTGTGAGCTCCCAGCTACCTCATAACCCAACCAGAAATCACCTGGCTGCTACTGCAGCACCAGGGAGATCCCAGCCTGCTGGAAATGGGATGGACAGGCTCTCTCTGCTGAGCTCTTAAAGTGACCAGAGAGCAAAGAACTCACCGAAGGGAGAGGGGAGATGTTCATCATTCCCAGCTTGGCCAGAGCCTCATTTTTGGGGTCGTTCTTCTTTATAAATGGCTTGGGTACTCTCCTGCAAGGGAACAGGGAACAGCATTCTGGGGTTTGGGCACGATGGAGCCACGTGGCAGAGCTGAGATGGAGAACCCCCATCTCCCTCCTGCCCACAGGGTGGACTCCACACTCTCACCTGATGGGCTCGATGGGCTGGGGCTCGGGGGCTGGTCTGCTCTGGTACATTTTGATGATGTTCCCAATCTCGTGGCTGGGTGCAGGACGTGCCTTGGGGTCTGAAGGCTTCACTACAGGCGGCTCTCTCTTCACTTTTGGCGTCTCCTTTTTTGGCTTTGGCTCAGGAGGTGGCAAAGGGGAAGCAGGAGCTGTCGGGGTGACAACTGTAATCAACAGACCAGCAAAGGCACAGGAGAAATCCCTTTATCTCATTTGACATTCCCTTTCTTTCCCTCTGATGCTGGCTGGCCAAAGCCTTCCACAAAAACGCAATTTGGGATCCCATTTCCCAAAGCTCAGACATTCTTCTTTTTCCTCTCCTGTCAAGATGCAGACTCCCAGAAGAGCCAGATCCTTTCCTCCTCTGCTTGAACCCTGGCCTGATGTTCCTGGAAAGTTCTTCCTTGTCAACCAGCCTGGGTCTGCACTGCACATCTTACCTGGCTCTGGTTTAGGGACAGGCTTCACTTCTTTCCTCTTCTCCTGCTCCTCTTTTTTCCTCTTCTCCTGCTCCTCTCTTTTCCTCTCCTCCTCCTCCTCCTCCTCCTTTGGCTGGGGTTTTGCTGGAGGAGTCCAGGTTTTGCTAGGTCTGACTTTCTTCACTCGGATGTGCTGCTCTCCTGCATAGAAAGGGGGATTTGAACTGGTCAAACCCACACAGAAAATCTGGCACTGATGGCACAGTTCCCACTCTTGCCTCAGTCAGCAAAAACCTGTTTCCTAGAGTGAGGGAGAATGTGGCAGTCATAAGCCCAGAGACTTCTAGAAAATTGGCCCCTCAGCAGCTCACAGTCTGAATTGTAGCTAGCTGAACAAGAACCCAAAACTCCTGCACACATATCACCAGCAGCTCCCGCAGGGATTAGCTGGGTTCCAGACGGGGAGACAAGAACACCTGGGCATGCCAGGAAGGCTGCAGAGCAAGGTGTTACGATGAGTGAAACTCCCCAAGTGGCAGACGCTCACCCATCTTCTGGAAGTACTCTCTCTTCTGCTGGAAGGTTTCCCGAGGATAGTCATCATCCCCACTGCTGGAGAACTCCTCTTCCATGTAGTCATAATCCTGCAGACAGTGCACAACTTGTTTAATTGGCACCAGCCAGCAGTACCCCTGCAGTGCCCTTCAGCTCAGGGGTGATTTTGTCTCAAAAAGTTTTGATCTAGAACCTCTCCCCATCCAGGAGTGTCCCAACAGATCCGTTTCTAACACAAGGAATCCTCAGCCAAGCACAAAGAAGGATTATATTAGAGGCCTGCTGGAAGATAAAGAACTCAGAGTAATTCATTTCCCTGTGGAAAAATTCAGTTTAACTGGAAATGAATTGGCCAACCCTGCAGCCAAACCCCCACAGAGCAAATGCCACCAAGGTTTGATCCTTAAAGACTCAGCAAGCAGAGTTTGAAAAGTCTCAGTATCATCAGTAAGCACAAATCTCTGCTCTCCTCTCTGCCAAACCACCACCACACAGGGATGGATGCAGGGCTAACACCAAACATGAAATTCAGGCCAAATCCAGCACGGCTGTTTGTTGCTCATACCGGCTCTTTTGCCTTAGCTGGTGGCTCTGGAGACCTCGGTGGTGTTGCAGCAGCCTGGCTGCTGGAAGGCTGCTTGGGTTTTGGGAGAGTGGCTGGGGATGAGGCTTGTGCTGGGCTTGAGACTCTTGGCCTTGAGTTTTCAAGAGACTTTTGCCGTTTCTGCAGCTCCTGCTGCTGCTGCTGCTGGGAAATGCTCATGGCTTGAAGGGTCATCTGCTGGGCCTGGGGAAGGAATTGCAAGGTCCATGAGCTCTAGGCTACACAAACCCAGCCACCAGTCACGGGCTGTCCTGCTTTTTCACTGTTAATCACAAAACATCCACATGGTGCACTGCAAATTTCCCAGTATGTGGACAAGGCATGCCCAGGGACTCTTCTCCCAGCTGGCCAAGGATGCAGAGCTCCTAACACCCCCAAAAGGCTCAGCTGCCAGCCTGGGACTGCCATGCACTCACAGGGCTTTGCACAGAAAGCAGAATGCATCTGTAGCAAATCCCAGCTTAAAACCCCATGAGAACTGCAGCTGAATCTTCTCAGGGCCTGCTCCTGTCCCTGCTCCTCACTCACTGATGGTGCCTCAATGTCCCCACGGACACAAAGGGGCAAGAAAAGGGGTCCCAGTTTTGCAGGGAATAATCCCCACTTTATAGAGTTCACCCCAGCACAGAGTGACATGGAGCAGGCCCAAAGAGGAGGAGAGCTGGGCTCCCCTCCAAGGCACAAACACCAGTGCATGGTTCTTCCCCAGTTCCTGCGGCCCTTCCACTCACCATGAGCATGGCTTGCTGGTTGATAAAGGCTTGCTGCTGTGCTGCCAGCTGGCTGGGATCTACAGCTGGAACCAGGGGCTGGGGCATCACCATGGCTGTGGAAGACAACACAATCATCTTCAAAATCCTACAGGTGAACATTCCCCACAGAGCCTGAGCATCAGCCTGGAGTGTTCACTGAGCCCCTCACCTGACACTGAAATGCACAGGCTCCACTGACACCTCCCTCCCATCCCCTTCCCTCTAGAGCTACAGAAACACTGCTCTTACCTGGCATAGGTGCAACCCCACCAGCCCCCATCATGGGCATGGCTGCTGGCATCCCCACCATGGAGGGCATGGGCTGGTAAACTGGTGCTTGAGTCATTCCAGGGAAGCCTAGAGGCAAAAGACCAAGTGCACAGTGCTTTTGGAGAACTCCAAATGAGAATATCCTGAGATATTCTCACTTCTGGTGCTCTCCACATGCACCAACCACAGCAGGACACAGCAAAACTCAGGTGGAAAAAGGAAACCAAAGAAAGATGTGTGGCCTGCCAGAATTTAAATAGCAGTATCCAGACTCTGTTTCTGCAACATGGCTTAGGACACCACCATTCTTCATGATTAAGATTATAAATAATTTGTGCCTGTGTCTGATTACAGAGGAGGGTTTTTCTTAAGGGCTGGGCAAAGATCTCTGGGGCTGGGACTGTCACATCTGTATTGGTCTCTTTGCAGTGGGTGGCAAGGCTGGATGAACAATGAGCCCTGGCCTGGATCCATTGTGTGTCACGTGGAGGAGCTGTGGGGAGAAAGGAATTCCTCTGCTCTCAGCAGTCAAGTCTCACATGGGGTCACAAACAAACCCCACTGAGTGCAAAGCCAGCAGAGCAAGGGGTGTGGGGGTCAGACTCAGCTGGGAGGAGTCAGCACACAGCACAAATCTACTGAACCACGATGTCACCACCAGTGAGAATGGCCCTGGGATGCCATAGGAAGATCATCATATCCCTCACTCATCTAAGAAGCCACGTAAGTGACAAACTGGCATCAGACAGTGATCTGTGATAGGGCTTGTCATGTTCCAGAGCCTCTCCAACAGCCAGAAGTAGTTCCAGTCTCAGGAATGACTGAACTGGACATTCCCCACCTTTCTGAGACTGCTGGGTGTGTTCCTATCCATGCAGATTTGTCAGTGCCATTAATAAGTTGGTGTTTGACTCCACCCTGCTGCAAATGCCAGAGTCTTAGCTCCACAGAAGTGAGGAAAAGTAAAGAAACCAAACACACAAACCAGAACCTCTTCAGGGTTCAGACTTACTAACCCAAGGAATAGCTACAGATGATGGGAAGTTCTGTGAGGAAGTAATAAGAAAGATTAAAACCACTCCTGATAAAGGCACCAACTGCTCTGTGAAAGCCTGGGGTGAAGAGAAGGTGAATACAAGACTTACAAGTGTTTTTCTAGGAAAGAGGTGGCCTGGGTCAGAAACAAGCTACCTGCTGCCTTGACCCCAAGACCAGCTCAAGAGAAATTAAAAGCACAACAAAGTCATTCCCTTATCTAACACCTTTCCCAAAGCATCTGTCTCACCAGGGAGTGAAGAGTGCAGCCTGTGCTAAAGCCCAGTGTTCTTCATGAACCAGCTGAGCCCACACAATAATTAGCATTTAAGGGGCTCCCTGACTTGTGCTCATTGAAGCTCATGTGGTCCCAGATGTTCCCAGCTGTCCCCATGCCCTTACAGACCTGTAGAAGGAAGGATTCCTCTCTGTGTGGGTCCAATCTTCCCACCTCCTTTCATGCGGCTGGTGAGACTCTCCCTGTTCTCCATATCCTGCATCAAAATAAATCCAAAACAGTTATCTGAGCTCAGAGGGACAGAATTCCTGGAGGGGACGACATCCAAAGGCACATCTGAGCTGAGCAGGGGCAGAGAACAGGCAGGAAAAAAGCTGAAGGACTCACAGAGACAGGAGAGCTGCAGAGAGAAGGCAGGAGGGAACATGAGGGGACTTACAGGTACTCTGGAGCCCTGATGCAGCACAGGGCTGAAGAGATCATCCACGTAGTGATCCAAGCCTACAGGGGTCCTCAGGTCATCTCTGAACCTTGGATCTGGGAGCAGAGACAAGTCTGGTGACAAGGCAGGGAAGAAACATTCCCCTGCCTCCAGTCCCTGTTAGTCATGTGTCAGAGTGGAGCTCTACAACAAGAATCACCACCTGACTCCCCCTCTGCCCTGATTCCCTGGCTGGGGCCCATCTGGCCCTTCCCAGTGTCTCCCACAGTCCTGGGCTAAAGCTCACCTGGATGGAGACCAATGAGTTCTGGAGGCAGGCTGGGTGGGGGGAAGGCAGGGGCCTGGATACCTGGAGCAGGAGGGATCCTGATGAAGAGGAAAATGAGATGAGGGCCAGAGTGCTGAAAGATGAACCACTGGGTGACAGGGCCACAAAGTGGTGGGGCAGGAGGAACAGGTGGCTCACGTGTCCAGGTTAGAGGACTGGAGGATGCTCCTGTCCCTTTCTGAACTGATGGGGTACTCAGTGGGGGCCTGGGAGGAGCTGCTGAAGTTGCTGGTCTCCTCCATCTCTCCAATGAGGTCCAGCACAAAGTCACAGCCCAGCAGGTCCTGCCATGTGTTGCCAGTGAACATGGAGATAGACCACCCTCGAGTCTTCTTGTCACAGCCCCTGAGAGAAGAAATGTGTCCAGGTAAGCAGGGGAAAGGAGAGGAAGGAAAACATTACACTCAGCTTCTTCTCACATTGTCTATCCTGGCTTAAGTCCTTTAGATTTAGGGTGTGAATCAACTATTAAGTGCCCAGGATTAGGAAAAAAACCCAGAATCACTCAAGATTTGTCATTTTTAATTTTTTTCCTCTGAAGCTGCTCTCACAAATCACACCAGTGGTTCCTCTGTTCCTAAAGAGGCCCACTGTTTATGGTTGAGGGTTATGTTAAGGGTGAAGAAGGGAGCACAGGCTGCAGTGGGCAAGAAGTGAGTATTCTACATGTGACCCTATAAATTCCAGCCTGCAGGCCCAACCAGTCTGAACCTCAGAGCTGTGACAGCCTCTCTCACACCCCAAGACCTTCTCCCGTCCTCTGGCAGTACCTTGCACTCAGGATCGAGGCTGCATACTGCTCCCCAGTCATCCAGGACTCCACCTCAGCTGAGAACATCTCCTCTAGCACAGAGAACAAAGTCAGTACCCACAGCCTCCCCAGCAGGACCCAAAGGACCCACATTCCATGGGACACAGGCAGAGCCCAGCTGGAAAGTCTCACACACTCCTGAGCAGGGCCACAGGAGGACTGAAAGGTCATGGAAGGCTCCACATGCACACATTCACACCCAAAATATCTGTTTGTTGGCACAGGTTGGCATTTCCAGCCTGACAGGTGAAAACCTTTGCAGTGTCCTGGTTTGCTTGGGGACCATGCCACTCACGAGGAGCCAGAGCAGGGACGTTCTGTGCTCAATTCACAGAGCTGTGATTGCTCAAGAGGTAGATTTGGGTAATATTTGAGAAAGGAGAAGGGCAGAAAGTCCCTGTAACAAATTACTGCTGCACAGGTTGAGCTGTAATGGAGAGCAGGAAAACCAGCCCTGTAGAGATGCACAGGCAGATCAACCCTCTGTTGAGAAGGGCCCAAACCCAGGACAATCTCATCCCTCAGCCTGAGAAGCAGGTCCCACCAGGCCCAGACTTTGCAAGTTTTGGGTCTAGATTCAGATGCTTGTTTCCCCCATGGTTGTACCAGCAAACAGCATTCTGATCCTCTTCACTTAGTTGAGGGAATTATTACCCAAATGCTGATTTCTATCCTGAAAAAGTCCTTAGAGACTAAAAGACAGCAGGAGGGCAGAAGATTGGGTTACCATTAAAGGTATGAACATCCAGCACCATCTTCCCTCTCCTCTGGTTTGCTGTCCACTCCAGCTGGGTGGGAGGGTAAGCCCGAGAGGGTGCAGGCTCTGCCTCTGTGCACTCAGCTGCTGTCAGGATCTTGCGCTGGCAAACGGCGTTGTAGCCCTCCATGCCATAGTCTGACACAAACCTAGGAAAAGGCAGCTCCATTTAGCACCACTCATCCTTCTTAACCCCTGTGTAAACCTGCCTTGGTCTTTTCTCCTCTTACTTCAGCAGTGGCTTCTCCAGTGCTGGTGAGGGGCCAAAGCAGCTCAGCAAAGTCGCCATCAGGACCCAGCCTCGCTGGCTCTGCTCCATGTCTGGGTTCCTCCAGGTCTGGGCAGCCACCTGGCTGAAGATTTCATTGCGCAGAGCAGTGTCACTCAGACCTCTCCCAGCAATGTAGTTGCCCAGCAGCACCTCCTGCCAGCCACGGAGACTCTTGTCACCAATGAACCGCAAAATCTGGGAGCATCCAGGGGGAAAAAAAGAGAGAACTGGAGCTGTAACCCTCTGTCCCAAACTGTGGTGTAAGAAGTTGTAGACACCAGGATGTTTGTGAGCCTGAGTAGCCAACACTCAGACTGGGGTCTGTCCTCAAGTTTTTGTGCACCACCAAAGTGCTGGGGAATTTGGGAGGTAACGTTTATAGCGATTGGATCCTGACTGAAAGTCACGGTGATTTCAGTGTCTTCTGAGGTATGACTCAGAATTTGGTCTAGAGTAAAATATTTCCCCTTGGGCAGGGCTCAGACACACAAGTAAATTACCACGGGATAGTTGCTGCTGAGCCCACTGAGTGTTTAAAACCAGTTAATATTATACCAAGGACTATGGGATGTGGTGTCTCAACACACTCACTGAAGAAATGGTTCCGTTTCTTTGCTTTGCATATCGACATCTTCAATGCTTTTTTAGTTTGTATTTCTCACCCTTAGGTACAGAATGATTTCTTTCATCCTCTACACTTCAGTATGTCACGAGTTAAAATTTTTCTAAAATGGACAGCTTTGGAAAGAACATTTAAGAATAACAACACTTCTAAAAACAGTTAATGGTACCAAGCATGTCAGAGATTCACTGAGAAAAACAGGGGATGGTGATTGTTTAGTTCTCATGGAATTTTTTGTAGTAAATCCCTACTTCGTTAGCAACAGAGAAAAACTGCCTTTGATCTTTAGAAAAATAATAGTATTCTGCTTAAACACAATCCTATTCACAAGATTTTATTGAAGCTTATGCTATTCTATAATTGGGATCATAAGGACAAAACAAGAGACTGTTTTTAGGTATTAACTTTCTTAATGGGCTTATTTTAATTCTATGTAATTCCCAAAAAAGATTACCACGTTTACTTAGAAAGTATCTGGAATTTCATTCTATTTTCAAACATTTCTGTATTACCATTTAAAAGAAGAAATATAAAGAAATGTCTGTTTCACATCCACAGAGACGAAGCAGCACCATCCCCTTCAGGCAAACACTACAGAGTGAGGGTGTGGTTCCAGGTGTAGTTTTCCTGATGACAAAGTCCCTGCCCTTTCCCAGCCTTTACACAACAGCTCCCTGTCCCCTGTTGGGTAGTGACACATCTGTGAGCCCGAGGTGCAATCGAGATGTTTGCTATAAACCACATCACGGAAAAGATCTGGGTTAAATGAAACTTTTTAATGACTGATGGGTGTTTGAGAAGACAGAGTTCCCTTATCATTGCTTCTGAGTCTGGAATATTGGGATATTAAAGTTTAGCAGTCCTATTCCTCTACATCCTGCCAAATTCTGAGGCTCCACCACCAGGTAATTCACTTTGACCCCAGGGGTCTGTGGCTGCTCTGTGCCTCCCCAAGAACACAGCAACTCTAAGGGGCTGTGTGTGATCTCTGCCAGGCTGCTCCAGGGCCTAAAAAGAGCAATTTATTCTGCTTTTCCAGCCCTCCATGTATTGTAAGAACAGTATCCACCAGCAGCAACTTGTTGTATAAAGGCATCAAAACATTGTCTGTGCCCACCTGTCCTTCAGCAAGGTCAAGAATGACATCTCTTACCAGTTTGTTGATCTCAAGTGCACTCTCCTGGTGTTCAGCATCCAGGTGGGTTAAGGGGTGCTGCAGAGGCTGACCAGGGGCAGGGAAATCTGGCTTCTGCAAAGAAATGAAAGGACAGAGAGATTGGCTCCTGGTGTTACTAGAACTTGTGTGTCTGCCCACAGGGGAAGCCATGAAGAAAAATAAGAAGTGTTCCCACCTGGAAGTGTGATTTGACGAAGGAGGAGAAGGGATAGTTGTTGATGGTGGGTGGGAGGGAAAGGTCATCCTTGACCTTGATTTCTGGGGGCTGGGTCTCAGTTATCTGGTTGGCCTGTGCTCGGTATCGACCTGCAAGGGAAGGAGGTCTGGTGGTGGCAGGACACAAACAACTCACACAGCAACTCCTGGCTGACCTGCACCTCACCCTGCTGGAGCCCTGGCACTCCAGGGACACCCAGCCCAGCCCTGCTGCCTCAGACCCCCCAGCAGGCACAGCTTCACCTCCCTGAGACCACAAGGACTCTCTCCAGAGAGATTTTACAGCTCTGATCTTTCAGACTTTTCTCCCCAGAGAACACCTGGAGATGCTCTGCAGCATTTACATGGCAGGAAACGCTGAGCCCATGCAGAGATACTGCTGACAACTGCTCAGTCAACAAGGAAATGAGAGGGCTTTGTAATGAGGGATTTATCATGGGGGAGAGAGGAGCAAACATCACTGAGAAGGGATTTCTCAATGCAGCACAGCTCCTGTGCATTCCTCTATCTCCAAACGTGTCCCCTGATGCTCTCCCATCCTCCCTGTTTACATCCCATCAGCTTTCATTGCCAGCAGTTTCACTGTTCCCTGAGCTCCTCTGGCTTACATTGCTCACTAGACCGGCTGATAGTCCCTGGAGGGCTCTGCCATGAAATGTGAGGTATTTGGGAATCCAGCACAGTCTGCTCCAATTCACAAGACTCTTCTGCCTGATTGTGTCCCTTACTGTCCCCCACAGAAGGCCACAGGCACAGCTGGCTTTGGGTTTGACACTGTACAGACAGAGAGAGGCAAATCCTGCCTCAACCTATTTGCAGCTTAAATATTCACATTGTACAGGGAGCTACAGAGGAAACACAACTGCAAATAACTTAATGCTCAAGGTCAGATTAACAGCTCATGAAATTATTGCAGTTAGTTGTATTTTGGTGATTTGAAAACCAATTGGTGCATCCCTAAATTGATAAAATTAACACATACTTGACTTGTTATATTGTTACATCCTTAAGTTATTATGTTGTTATATCCTTGGACTGATAAACTGGTATGTCTCAAGTTATTACATTGTTCCACAGTCAAGTTGTTACCCTGTTTCTCCTTCCTTCTATTTTAAAATTCTTTTTGAGAAAGTAATTTTTAACAAAACCTAAAAATATTTCTTTGAAATTGCCCAAACTGTCATTTTCTTCCCCTTCAATTTCCTTAAATATTTTAGAGTAGGTAAAAGATGGGTTTAAGTTCTTCCACCCCAGATACTCCTCTCTGCCAGAGACCTGGGTTCATTAAGCAGTTTGTTATAACATAACTTTGACCAAAGAGTTTCGCACCATCCCTGCCATCAGTTCTACCAGCCCAGTTCAAAAGAAGAGCTGAAGAATTAACAAAGATACTGATTTTCAAGCTGGTGGTTTGCTCCCTGGCCCGAGTTTCTTTTCCTCCCTGCCATGTCAGGAAACAACACTCATGGTACCATTTGCCTTTATCATATTTACACTGCAAGGATAATGAAACAAATCCAACCCAGTGTCAGGCAGCAGGGAGACCAAACACATACATTGATATGAACAAGGAGATACACAGTGAAACAGTGCAGGAAAGGGAGGGAAGGAGGAGGATTCCTCACCTTCAAGAGAGCGCAGGAGGGCTGCGAGCTCTGCAGGGATCTCCAGCAGCCCCACATCCTGGAGAGAGAAACAAGTAAGCAAGTCACTGGCTGCCAGCAGAGGAACCACATAAAAACCCTGAGCTGACACGGAGTGAAACTGCCTTGGAAAAGCTGCCAGGACAGGGATGGAGCATCTGAGCCAACCCAGTAACTTCTGCCTCCACGACATTCAGAACTGCTGCGAACAGGGAGGTATCACATGAACACAGCTGTGTGACATGGGTCAGCAAAGAGGGAAATGGGAGCAATTCCTAAATAAAGAATCAACTGCCACAAGGGGAATGACAGGAAAGTTGGCTTTCTTTGACTCATCTCTCATTCCTAACAAGTCTGGCATATTGCACTGTAGAGATTGCACCTGAAGGGTAAGGGCTGTTTCCTCCTGCACTTTCCTGACATTTTTCTTTTGATTTTCAGTATCCAAAAGTGCTACAGGATAAAAAGAGACCTGATTCTGATCTTTGATGTGTGTTGGAGGTTCCTAAGAAGGTTCAAATCTCTACCTGGGTAATCCAGATGAGAATCTGGCTAATGAGACTTGATTTTCACTGGTTTGCACCTTGCACTGCTGCAGGGTAGGGAGCAAATGGGCCAATGCAACAGTGTGTCAGCACCACTGCATGTAGTGTCAGCTCAGGGCGTTTCAGACAGAACTACTCAGATTAAGGCACTATAAAACCAAGCCAAAGTCACAAAGCCTGAGCTTTTAGGGGTTTTTTTGGTTTCTTTGGTTTGTTTTTTTAAGATCTGCATAGTAAATCCTCTTGTCACAGCACATTCTTCTGACATCTCTCTCCACATAAAACTTAAAGACAGATCCGCAGCATTTTTGATCAGTTTGATTTTGCTCACGAGAATATACTTGACTTAAAGTCTGGCTTTTCAACGATGTATTCAGGAAGAGGACTGTGAAATCCCACAGTTCTGGATCCACACCTGAGGAAGCAGGTGATACAGGAGCACCCAGGGCTAATTATTCTTCTTGTTACTGACACATCTATACAGAATTGTGGATAATATCAATTCAGATTCCCTTCGATTCAGATTTATGGACACACTGCAGCAAATGTGTGTCCATAAATAATGGCATTAGTTAGAAGTGTTGATACAGGTTAAATGTGCTATGAAGCCTTTGATACATCCCTTCCTCTACATCAGCTTCTGTTAATATATTTATGCAGAACTATCTCATTCCCACCCTTCACAATGGAACATGGTCATCAAAAATACTCTCCCCTCCACCTCTGAAGACCAGGTCTGGTGCTGTGAACAAACACAGTGCTCTGCCTCAGGACTGATTTACGATACCTGGCTGTGCCCAGAGCTTGGCAAACACTGAACTAATGAGATATTTCTGTATTAGAAGGCCCTTCATACCAAGCTAACCTGCATTCTGTACTAGGTTCCACACATGTGTGCACCCCCTCCAGGTGTTCTGCTGTTCCCCAGCAAACCTGTGCTGAGGAGGCACAAGGGAGGGAGAACACCTGGAGAACCTGATTTTTTTGATCTCAGACCCTCCCAGACTGTTTGACAACTCACCATTCCTTGTCTGGGACTGTTCTCTGTGTCACCACAGGCCAGGGAGCTCCTTCTTTGTTTCCTTTCCCTTAACTCCTGCTGTTAGGAGATGAAAAGAGGATGGAGGGTGGGAAAAGATGTGTATGAAGTCATGTCCAGCTATTATGAGGACAGATGCTGGGGGTGGCCAGGAGCTGGTGTCCTGCTCCAGAAGATAAAATGACAGAACAGCTACAGAGCCTTCTTGGGACCCCAACACAGTGTATTGAGAAGGGGCTGCCCAGGCAAAGACATGAGCTTTGCTGAAACACCTCCTGCCCTGCACGACACAATTCAACAGCAAGAGCCTCCAGCACCTGCCCAGCATCGTGCCACACCTTCCCCTGCTGAGCATTTGATGTGGCTCAGGACAAAAGAAGCACCCAGCAGCTGCCAGAAATGTTCCCTCACCTCTCCAGCATCAAAACACAAGATAACAGCCTGAACACAGACAGATGAGCTTGTCCATGGAGAGGAAACCCTTTAGAAGGGTGGGAGGGATACCAAAAGCTAAACTCCCTCACAGCTCTGCCCTTTCCCATGCATTCTATGGTTCCCCAGCCTCATCACTCACCTTACTCCTGCTCCAAGATGGGGAAGGAGGGTCTCTGTCTCTGCCTCTCTCTCCTGCCTGTCAGTGGTGCAGAGCAGTGTGATTACATGGCAGGTTATGAGGGCTGGGCTGAGAAAGACAATGACAAGCTAAAGTCCAAAGGGCAGGGCCGTGGGGTGGGGGGAAAGGAGGAACTTTGCAGCAGGTGAACTTTGAGACCTTTGTTGCTGCTACTGCATGTACAGAGACCTCAGCAAACAAACACTGAAGGAACAGAAATAGATTCAAAAGAGCTGCACTGTTGTGGTTACCTGGGAGAAAGAAAAGCTGGATCCTGTCCAAATGGGAGGGGCAAGAAACAACAGAAACTCACACTGTGCTGGGCGTGGCAGGAGAGGAGGCACCTCTGCAGGTTTGTATCAACACCACTGTCCTTAACCCTCTGCCCCACCATGCCCTCAGCCATGCCATGAGCTGTGCTGGGTCCTTCCCTCATGAAGCTGACAGCTATGAGATGTTTGCTGCTACTCTAGGGATGAGTGGTCTGATTTCCTCTTTCCAGTTCTATTTTAATAGCTTGTGCAGAATACATTATACCCATTTGGCAGAACCACCCTGTACACCATTTTCCATCTTCTCAAAAACCTGCCATCCTGTTCTCACCCCAGCTGATTTCCAAGAGGCCAAAGGCTTGAGCAGCCTGAGGCAGCTGTAAGGGATCAGGGGAGGATCATTGTGGACTGAAAAATCTTGCATTCCAGTCACCAGAAACTGAACTGGGCAACAAAAAGAGCAAGAGGAACAACTCCTTACAGCTTGAGCAGAACAGCAGCTCTGAAGATCACAGATGGAACCAGCTCTTGTCTCATGTAGGGCAGCCTGGAGAAGCTCACAGAGCCAGACCCATGAATCAGCTGTGTTTGCAATACCTGTGCCAATTCTGAATGTAATTTAGAGAGAGAAGGCTCCAGCCTCTGTGCTTCCTTCATTTGACTACATTTATGTCAGACAGAGGGTGAAGGACACCTCTCTAGATCATTCCCAACAAACCTTCCAGAGCCATCCCTGCCCTGGCCTCAGCCAGTCCCCAGCTCGCTGTGCTTAGGGCAGAAATAGCCCCTCCTGTACACCTTGTTCTGAGAGGGCTTTTATTACCTGGCAGCACTTCCTCCTTTGAATCAAAGGTCTGGAGATTAAAATCATGGTTTTAAATTGCACCAAAGCCTTCTTCAGCCTCCTGTAACGCTTCCTAGAGGATGAGAAAAGAAAAGAATTGGCTAGTGAGGGAAGCATCAGCCACAAACACACACGGAGCAGGCTAGGAGCCAACATGAGGAGGGGCCTGGACATCCCCACCTGGCTGTCCCTTGGCAAGGCCAAAGGGCTATCCCTTGGCTGGCCTTTGGCTCCTGACCTTGCCTGGTAGCCTCGGAAGTGAGCCTGGATGACCGTGACCTTCTCCTGGAGGACACGGAGGCGCCGGCGGTGAAGGAGATGTCGGAATTTCCTCTGCAGAGTGACAACGGCCCAGCTCTGCCTCTGGGTCCATCGTCTCTCCAGCAGCTGCCTGGCCTTCTCCTTCAGAAACACCTGGGCAAAGGCAGCAGCTGCTGACCCACGAGGGAAGCAGCAGCTTCTCCCAGAGCTGATCAATAATAAAAACTGCTGCTTTGTCCCTTCATAGCCCTTAAGGGTTCTTGCTAAGGAAACTGGGGAGGGCGGGAGGCACAGGTGCGGGTGACAGAGACAGAGGTATTTGGGGAGGACAGGGAATCAGGGAGTGATGAAGGTTAGCAGGCAGCAAAAGTAGAAGCCCAGGAATGCTGGGTATATGGAGGACTTGGCTGTGGGATATGCCCACTTGGCCATGCTACAAAGGCCTGGAGCTGGAGTCTCCTGTTAATCTGAAGTGCTAAAAATGCCTCTTTTGTACTGGAGACAAGAGGCAAAGGTGAGAGGGGAAGGTGTGCAAGGCCCTCCCTCTTTGGGCAGAGACTGAGCTCCTCTCCATGCTTTGCCAGCCTGGGGGGGTGGGGCTGTGCAGTCCAGATGGGATTCTCTGTAGGCATCACCTTTGTCGCTCCAATCTGATAGAGATCCGAGGGGTTCCCCAGCACGTGAGCCAGCACTGCTGCACAGCCTTCCCTCTGCCCCAAGCTGCTGGGCCTGCACCCAGCCAGGAGCCCGTACCTGGGACAGGAGGATGGGGTGTGACAAAAACCAGGGCTGTACGTGGAGCCCTCAGAGAACAAAACATCCAGGCTGGGGGATCCCAAGCCAGGACACCCCTGTACCTGGCCAGGAAGCTCTGGAATGGCAGGCGGACTGGATATCCCTCCTTCTGAATGTGGATGGCCTCCAGTATCCCAGCATGTCGCAGCTGGCAGTTGACATATTCCACATCAAAGATATTCGACAGCTGCAAAGATACAGCAGAGGAAAAAATGAAAAACAAGAAACAAAGAAAAATTAAAGAAAGGAGACAGAAGGCAGGGAGTTTAGAAAGGGTCTCCTTCTCTTGTCCTGTCCTTGGACAGGACCTTGCCATGGGCTGTGGGCCATGGAACACAAAGCCCAAGGATACTTTGGTGCCAAACTGACCCTGGCTTCTGCTCCTGCAGCACAGGATTGACTCACACGGCCACAGGGAAGGGTGGGACACAGAACGGGGAAGAAAAGTCTCAAGGTGTCAAATGAAACACGGAAGTTAAAATCTCAGCTGTGAAAGGAGAGCTGTTGGAGAAGAATGAAGGAACTGAGAGACTCCATGAGGACCTCAGGGTGCTGCCCTACCTTCCTGGGATTAGGGGTGATGCACCGGATGAAGAAAGCATGGCTTCTGGAAAACAGAGGCAAGAACCTGGATCACCCTCCTCTCTGTGCTGACCCTGGAAGACTTCACACTTCTGGGTGCCAACAGCATCTCTCACCCTCTCAGCTTGGCTGTGAGGTCCTGCAAAGACTGCTGGAATTTGGACACCAGTGTGGAGGCCTGAGGCCTGAGCCCTTTGCCCCTGGCCCCCAGCTCCCTTTGCTGACCATAGGCAGCTTTAGCCCTCTGGAAAATATGAGACACCACCTGCAAAAACAAAGAAATTACCAAAACTCTCTGAACTACTTGGAAAGAAGAATCTCTTCTACTTGAAACTTAAGAGGGCCATTTTCCCTTGCCCCTGGCAGTGTCAGGAATGCAACTGCATCCTTGAGCAGTCTGTGTGGTTTATATATAAAATGCATCAATTGTGGGCAGAGGTAATTTGCTCAATTCCCAAGTAAATTCAGTAAAATAAATCTTGTGACTTCTCCAGGTTCTCCTGACACCTGATCAGGATCTTTCTCCTTCTCACATAAAGATAATGAGTGGATCATTGGGTGTCTGCAATAGAGATGTTCCTCCTGACCCACTGCAGTACCTTGAGGCGGCTCTGGGAGAAGATATCCAGCACCTCTGGCCGCAGCTGGTCACGGTTTTTATTGAGAAACTTGTGGACCTGCAGAGGCAAAGTCTGATTTGATGCACCATTCAGACCACTCAGGCAAACACCCCTGTTACACACACTCGGACTGGGGGCAGGCAGCTGGAGAGGTGGAACAAGAGAAAAGCCCTGGAGAATGAAGCTGGTTCTTCCTGCTGCCACCAGGCTGGAGGGGACAATGACTGCTGCTTTTAGAAGGGATTGCTCCTTTTCCCCTCCACATTGCCCAGCAGGCTTTGACCTCTCACTTTTTTTTCTGGCAGCAAGAGCTCTCCTGGATTTCCAGGGCTCTGAGGCTGTTGTGTCACTGAGGGCAATTCCTATTTTGCTTCTCCCCAGAGGCATCTTAGTTGCCTCTCTTAATAACAAACTCCTCTCTTCTGCTAAACTGATGCTCTAGAGGGATGTGCAGTCACAAGAGGAGAGCTTTGATCACAGAGCTGGTCCATCAGGACACCCAAAGCTTGTCCCCAGCTGCTCCAAGCCCCTGCCAGCTCACCTGGTAGGTGACAGGGCCAGCGTAGTGCTGCACAGTGAACTCTGGCAAAGGCAGCTTGGGCTTGGTGTACCAAGGGCTGTTTCCATGGTGGTAATGACACTTCTGGAGGAAAGTGTGATCTGTGGCCTGTAAAGGAGATGACAAACACATTTCCTGATGCTGCAACACACTCCGTAGGCTGAAAGGCCGCTGTTAAACCAAAGGTAAAAACATGGAATACTTGTGCAATCATTCTGGAGCACAGCCTCGCCTTAACCATCCTATGAAAGGGATCCCAGGAGAGGCTGAGAGCTCCTCACCTGAGTCAGGGATGTCTGGTCATCCAGGATGCACAGGATGCCGTGGGGCTTTGCAGTAAGGAAATCCAGGCACGACTCGCTGTACATCTTGGAAATAGGAATCCAAGCTAGCTGCTCCTGGCTGTATTCCTCCTGCATGTTAAAGGCCAAATCCAGCCATGCAAACAAGGAAAAATGGAGGGAGTTAATAGAGGGTTTGAGTTGTTTATCAGGAAGTTAATGTTTCATTGCTGTTAGGAACTTGCCTAGAATTGTCTGGTTTTGTCTCATGAAACTTCTCCTAAAGCCACTAATGATTTTCCTGATTTGAGAGAGGAAGGCTGCTAAGCTGAGTGATAAAGTGAACTGTAAAAGGCTACAAGTCTGATAAATACACTTTCATCTCCAGGACATGAGTGGTACAGAAAATGCTACAAAGAAGCCAAACAGGCTTTTAAAGTACCCACTGAGATCTGGGCTCTTTGACTATGACCAACTCACTTATCTGGAAAAGGGAGCAAGGTACTGACAAAATCTCCTTCCCTTCATTTACTGCAGAATTAGTAAAAGATACTAAACAGGCAGCTCTTTGGACTAGGATTCCATGGATATTGCTCAAGAGGACCATCCAGCCTCCTGTTCCCTGCTGAAGGATACTCTGAGGATGCCTCAGCTCATTCCATGTGTGCTGCCTTCAGGTGGTGTGAATTCCACTGAGTTCCACTCACCTCTTCCTGGGCAATGACAGTCTGGCTGAAGAACCACTGCAGGTGCTCATTGGCAAAGTTGATGCAGAGCTGCTCCAAGCTGTTCACCCCCAGATCCTGAGAAGACAAAAAGGAATCATCCCTTCCAAGGCCCAGGGAGCTGTGGCTCCCTGTAAATGCTGCACAGGCTGAGCTGAGCTGCTGGTTCTGGTCAGTGTGAATGAACCCCAACAGTTCAAATCATCTTCTGGCTGGTTTGCAAGCTCTCAGCCTGGCTTACTGACTAGGCTGAACAGCAAGAGATGAGACAAGCTGTGAAGGAGCATAAAGAAGAGAAGATCTACTCTTGGATGCACAGCCCCGTGTTGTATTGCATTGGTGTCAGCATTCATTGGGACACACAGGTTTTAACAGGAGTCCCAAGTAAAAAACTCCAAGGCCATGATGACCACATGCCCTCACTGCCCAGGCCATAGCAAAAGAACATGAACAATGACCTCAAACCCATGGATGTCCACAATGCCCACGGCACAGTCGGATTCCCAGGGAGCCAACCACTCATTGATCCTCAGCAGCAGCCACTCAAAGAGCAGGTAGTACAGAGACTTGGCAATGGAGTCCCTGAGTGGGAGAGGGGAGAAGAACCAGTTACTGCAAAGACAGCACCCCTGGGTGTATCTCACCCACCCAGACATCAGCAGAAGTCACCTGGCATCAATGGCTCCTTCTACAGACAGAGGGGTGAAGATCCGATCGTAAGATGTAACCTGGATATATAAAGAGACAGAATTTACTGTTATCATCTCACAAAAACACCTTTTTTCTTTTTTTTTTTATCAACAAGGAAGTCAACCCAGTTAATAAATGGATATTTGTTCCTATTTGGCTGAGAATTTACCCAGGTATCAAAAGAAAAACTAAACCCAGAATTTTGCTGCCAGAGATGGGAGTCAACTGGCCAAAGTGATAAACCTGAAGCCACTCATGTCAGAAAAGAGCCCTCCTAGATGTGAGTCCTGCCCTCTTTACAGAACTGCCTTGAGGGGTTCAGCCCATTCCAACCATTTTATTCCTGCTGTTACCTCCCAGATTCTAAGCCTTCTAAGGTTAGGACATTGGGGCAGGACATCCCATGCTTCAGGAGGAATGAGAAATCATCTGAAGGGTACTCACAGTGACACGGTGGGTGACAGCTCTCTGCAGGAATTCTGCTGAGACACACAACAAATTGGCCACAATCTGAATCTCGGTGTCACTGGCAATGGCTGCATGCTCAAAGGATTCTTTCTAAATAATAAAGTGTTCTTTATTATATATTACTATCTATCTATGTATATTACTATATATTATAGATAGGAACAATGGAAGGGATACAAGGTCCCTCTTGTATCAATATTGTCAACAGCACCTCAGCTGCACAAAGCTGGTCACAGCCTGGGTAGAACTTCAGGTTCATTTTGGCTCCTTAAAAAGCCAACCGAGCTCTAATGGCCTTTGGTTGCCTCCATCTTCTGTCCCTGCCTAGACCAGTCCAGAGCCCAACACTAAAAGGACAGAAAGGTCTTCAAAGGATGCCATGTTCAGTCAGGAATCATGTCCTCGGTCCCACCACATGGGAGAACAGTAATATTCAGCACAAATATCCCGTTCCCAAGCTGTCTGGGTTACTGTACCTCATAGGAGGTAAAGCAGATGTTCCCCAGCTGCAGAATGGCAGCCAAGACAGCCCAGGTGGAGCTCAGCTGATCATCAGAGAGGTTGATTCCCTCCAGAGCTTGCACCAAGACCAGAAAATCCTGACTGTCCTTCTTCCCCATCACTTCACATGCTCTGCCCTGAGAGAAAAGGGACAGATAATCGTGATCAGCCCCAGGCAGGGGTTAAGCCACCAGCAGGAATCTTCTGAGAAGTAGTTCAATGTTTTAAGGACTGGGGGAATCTGAAGTAAAGAGACCAAAGACACCACTAGTGGAAACTCAACACTTGTGAGGGGCCAGTCTCTTTTCTCTCCGGAGTTTTGAGATTAAGGTCTCTCTTACCCACACATGCCAAGCTCCTGTTGTAATTCCAGTACGAGCTCCCCAGGATCCCCCTGCCCACTGCTGGGGTGCAGCTTGAGAGGAGAAGTGGTGCCAGAGTCCTCTCTGAAGTAAATCATGGCAGAGTTGCTCCCCCAAATGGTACTGGAACCCAGTGTGTCAAGGCAGATGGGGTTCCATGCACCCAGAGAGCCACCCGGGGTTACAGCCTGTCTCATCTCGGCCACGGAGCTTCACTACAACATGGGCTTATCACTCCTCTGCTTCTTTTTTTCTCTACAGGAGGACACTCCCAGCAACTGCCTGTGACCCTAAGAGTCACAGAAATCCTGGATCGGGGGGTTCTGCACAACCTGTTTGTGTTCAAGGGCATTCTTTGACCACAGTTCCCAGCCTCCCAGCAGATTCTGGTGAGACAAGGATGAGGTCCAGGCAGCCCTTGGGCTTCTCCTTGCCAAGATCCAAGAGAGATTTTGTCAGTCTTTGCTAACTCTCCTACACAATCTGATCTTGTCCCCTGTCCTTCTCTGCAGCAGGCTGGGATATTCCTGTTAATTATCACCCTGAAGACTTTGCTACACAGTGCTTTGCCAGCCAGGAACCACTAATCACACATTAAGGGCTGGGCTCTTAATTGCCCTCCATCCTTGAGTCATTAATGGGACTTGTCCATGCCTCGCCTGAAGGCGAGGTGATAGCAATCACTGCCGAGGATTCCTCCTGACCGCAGCTGCTGTGAAGAATTTGAATTTGCCACCTGGGAAAGCTGGCTCGCGCTGAAATAGGAAAAATCTCTTGCTATTGTTGTGACCTCCTTGATTATGGAAAACAATCTTAAGAAAACCCAAACAAAATCCACACACCAAAAAAAAAAAAAGAAAGAAAAAAGAAAAATAAAAAAAAAGATGTTCCAAGATTGTGACTTGATGTAAGTCTGACAAACAAATTTCTCATTTAAATAATTGCTATCAGCAGTATATTTCAGCGGTTTAAAATCTGCCCCCATTGACTCAGTCAATAAAGCAGGTGTTTTGCAGAAGGTAGAAAGAAATCCTCCCTGCAATCCCACAGGAAATTGCAGACTTTCGAAAGGAGAGGCAGTGAGAAAAGGGGTCTTCCACCACACGATGGAGCCGTGAGTCTACACAACTTGTTAAAGTCCGTCCTTCCAGAGTAGAGGGGCCTGAAAGGTGAGAAAATGATCACAAAAGAGACAAAGACGCTGATTCTTAGACCAGGTATGAGAAGGAGCAGAGTATGAGAAGGAGCAGAGCTGACTTTAGCATAGTCCTGAGAGTCTTTTGCAGGGGAGCAAAGTGATTTGGTGCGTCTCTAACCAAAAAGAAGGATGCCTTGGCCGTTTCTCTCTGCCATCTGCTGCAGAGCACCCTCAGCTCACTCACCTGGTTCAGGTAAAAGTAGGACTCTGCCTCCTGCAAGTACATCTCCTCTTTCTGTTCCACGGGCAGCCCTGCCAGCAGCTCGTAAAACACGTGGTAGTTCCTCTCACCATGGGCCTGATGAGACACATTCATGGAGTTGATCCATATCCAGCTCCAAACCCCTGCAGAACACACTCACAGAGCAGGACACAGATGCTGGGGTCAGCAGGATGAGGCCAGAACCACAGAATTTGAAAAGTTTCCAGGGTTTCCCACTGACACCTTAAGAACATTCCATCTGAGAGCAGTCCTTGTCACACAGCTCTAATATTTGACCATTTCCACACTCCAGACATTAAGAAAAACTAATTGAGGGAATATTTAACTTTCAGTAATCCCTAATAAGTGGCTTAATTCAACCTCTCTGAGGCAGAGAAACCTCCTATTTTATTCAAATAAAAGAAGTGATCACACTGTGCTACACAGAGGGGACACAGTTCTTGCTAGTAGAAGAAATGGAAAGCAATTCTCATACTAATTCCCAGCCCTGTTGTTCAACAGCAAATTTAAGATTAAATGTTAAGGGACAGAGGGGGCCACTGGTCCTCACCTGAAACACCACACGAGACTTCTCCAGCAGGTACTGGGAGATGGATGTTCCCACCACGATGCCACTGAGCACAAGACAACAACAGATCCTGTCAGAAGCTTGGGACAGGTTTTCTGCAGACAAGAATGATCTAAGGGACATAATCTACGTGAATTTCCAAAATATTTTGTCCAAATGGTTCAGGGAAACCAGTCAACCATGGAATAAGAAGGAAAGTCCTAGCATGGGTAGGAATAACGGTGAATCGTCTTAACAGTCTGAAACAACAATTAGAGTTCCACAGAGTGTCTGTGCCTGACCTGTGAGTGCAACTGAGGGTTTGATAAGTGATCTAGAAGAGGAGCTGAACAGCAGTGGGACAAAGCTTCCTGCTTGTATGAAATTATTCAAGGCAATGAGGATGAAGGCCAACTGTGAATAAATGCAGACAGACCTTACAGTGCAGAGTGAGTGAGCAAGGAAATGGCACATGAAACCCACTGTAGATAAATGTGAAGTGATGGGTACAGACCCAGCTTCACATACAAACAGACAGGCTCCAATTTAACCATTGCTCCTTAGGACTGAGACCTGAGGGTTTTGACAGACAGTTCCATGAAAGAATCAGCTCAGTGTTTGACAACAGTCAGAAAAGAAACCAAACAAACCAACCAAACCCAGAAGTTCGAAAGGAGGCAGGCTCAAAACAGAAAGGTGCTTTTCACAGAACTGGTTAGACCTGTGGAACACTTGCTGAGGGCTGCTGCAGAGGCATGAAGTGACGTTTGTATGAGTCCAAGAGGAAACTGGAAAAATTCTGGAGATTCAGGAAAACTCCTGAGCTGCGGCAAATGTTGAAGAGCTCATGAGGTGTTAGGGAAAAGCATTGTGTGTATTTGGGCTGCTCTTGCCTCAGGCAGTGCTCGAGGCCAGTGCTGGGGACACAGCAGGGTATCAGATGGGTCCTTGGTAGAAACCAGTCCAGCCTTTCTTATGTTCTTAATCTAACACTCATCTTGAGAAGTAAGATCTGTTCTTTTGTGGAGGAAACACAAAAAAAGCAAAATAGGGGTGTGAACTCACCCTCTTCCTACCCTGACAATAACAAGAGCGAAGGGGAGGGAGGGTTATTATGTGAGCTGTCAGCACTGCCCCACCTGGTCTCACCCAAGCACCCCTTGGCAGCTGGAGGGACCCCAAGGGGATTCTTCAACTCACTGTCGCAGGTGGACATTCAGCAGCTTTCCAAAACGGCTGGAGTTGTCATTGAGGATGGTTCTTGCATTTCCAAAACTCTCCAGGATGGGTAGGACATTGCAAGGCTGTAAAGAAAAGAGGGAGGGAACACTTCACTAGCAATCACAGGGTTCTAAACTCAAAAGGGGCTTACGTACCTGTTGGTTTGAAAATATATTAAGAAATGGGACTTCATTGATATAATTCTTGCATGGGTAAAAGATGTCTTTTTAAATATATCCTGGTGTCATTAACTCTAGCCAGTGGTGAGTTGCTCTGGGAGCTCTTTACCCTCACTGCTGTAATCTTTCACTTTACTTTTGCTCTGTGTTTGTTCAGATTCACCTCCCAGACTCTGCTAAAGGCTCTCAGTTCAAACAGATACAGAGCTTTTCGCAGTATCAGATCTCCCAGGTATTAAAATACAGAACTACAGATACACCAGCTGTCCTTGTGTCTTTATGGGAGCTTCACCTTGGACCACAAGCCCAGCCAAAGAAATAACATCAGCAGCATGGCCTCTCTCCCCTGTCTTTGGCTTCTTTTCCCTGCCCAACCCTCACAGCCTCCAGCCAAGCTCAGTTGCCTCGTACCTGTCTGATCCTGTGGCTGTCAGATCCCTGGTACAGCATGGTCAGGTATTGCACAATGGCTTTGGCAGCTTCTGTTTTACCAGATCCACTGTGCCCACTGCAGGAGCAAGAGGTGAAGAAGTTGGTATCAAAACAGAGGTACCTGATCTAGGCACATCAGAGGCCCTGCAGCAGCAGATCAGAGGGCTTGGGCTGATTTACAGCTGGAGATCTACCACCCATTATTGAAACACCGAGACAACCTGACAAAATGGGCCCAAATAGGATTCCCCTGGGGAATGCCAGACTCCTTCTCTCCCACTGCTCTGAAGTGAAACTAAATTCAAACTGTATCTGTGCAGAGTGAAACAAAAATCCACCTTGTTCAGGTTCTCCACTGGCAGCCCTCACAGAAGAGCCAGAAGGATCAACTTACAAACAGTGAAATACAAAAGTGGAAGCTTTACACGAAGAAATTAATTTTCAACAAAGCCCTTCACTTCCTACCTGATGAGGACACACTGCTCCTGCCCTGATGATTGGGACAGCGTGTAGGCCCTCTCTGCTATGGCAAAGATGTGTCTGGATGGACAGAAAGAAACCCCCGTTAACTGACCCCACATTTCCACCTCACAAGTGCAGCACCGAGAGGTTCCTCATTTGGGATCTACATTAGAGATGGGCCAGTGTCTTGATCAAAGGAACTTGACCTGAAAGTTACAGAATGGTTTGGGTTGGAGGGACCTTAAAGACCATCTCATTCCTCTGCCATGGACAGGGACAACTTCCACTAGACCTGATTTTTCCAAGCCCTGTCCAGCTTGGCCTTGGACACTTCCAGGGATGAACTTTAGCTCTGTAGAATTACAGGCCCGAGCAACTACAGCTTTGCCAAATGGGCTGTTCACTTCCTGTGACATTCCTCCAGAGAATGGATCCATTCTACCAGAGAACTGGAGGAAAGCAAAATACTTTCTGGAGCACAAACAGAACAGGGTTTAGAGAGTTATTTGAGAAAGAGAAACATACGGGGAGTTTCTTGAGAGAGTCCCTTGCTGGTACTCGGTAGCCACATCTTCGGAGTAGATACTGAGGTCTTTGAAAGGATTCACAGAAATCAAAATTTGCCCAATGTAAGTCTAGGACAAAAATAAGAAAGGGGAAAAAAACTGGTGGCTTCTTAGAATTTTCTGAATGAGGAATGCAGCTGAATGCATATATTAATACAAATATAGAAATTCCCTTTAAAGGAATATTGTTTATTCTGACTATCCTGCCAACTTATCCAGGGCACAGCTTTTCAGTGGTGATTTTCAAATCTCTGTTATTAATAATTTGGGATAAGTGAGCACTCACTGGTCTGTGGTCATCTTCTCTGGCCACTGTCTATTCTCCAAGCTCTACAGGAAATTACAGGCACAGGTTTGAACACCTGAGCCAGTAAATGGAAAAGAGAACAATTAAGCGTCCAGAACCAGATCTGGACTGCAACACTGTGAAATGGTTGCAGAAACTCTAGGGTTTCTTCTCGAGATTCACAATTTTTAACTCAGAACTTCTTTGCTAGAATAGGTGAGTCCTACTAGGAGCAGCTGAAGCTAAAAAGGAGCCCAAGTAGCTTGCAGGTTGGCAACAAATACCAAAACTACAGAGAAACTCTGCAACACTCAGATTTTACCCCAAATATTTCATGCTACCTAATTTCTGAGCAAAAGCTGTGCGAGTATCCTTTTTATCATCGTTCCCAGTAATGAGTGAGATACTTGGTGAATTATTAAAGCTTGATGGCATCATATAAATTATTTTCTCTTAAAGCTCATTGTTCAGAATGAATAAGCACTGAAGAAAACCAAACCAAACATCACTATCCATACGTAAATGAGATTGCGATGGAACCTCTTCTTCAGGCACAGCAGGACTGAGCTCTCACAGACTTCCCTACAAGCAGAGGAAAGGACTCATCAGCCACAAGCTTCACTTGCATGTGTTAATATTAAATATTAACCTTTCTTCCCTCCCAAGGATCACAGAATATTCTGAGCTGGAAGGGACCTACAAGAACCATTGAATCCAACTCTTAAGTGAATGGCCCGTATGGGGATGGAGGATTTTGTGGGGAGCTAGGACTGAAACTCTTCACTGCCTTCATGTGGTTCCAACATCTCCAGGATTAAATACATCAAAGAATGGAGCATTTAAAGCTCAGAACTTCCTCTGTGTGGTCACAGCTCCCTGCACAGCCTTTACAGGTGTTTATCTCAACAGGATGACAGGAGGGAAAGATGTGTGAGAAACAGTGTCAGGGGCTTCTCTTTCAACAAAAGCAGTGAACCAATGGTTTAACAGCTCTTAAAGATGTAGGACCTGAATTTTTCACAGCTGAAGGCAACAGGAGCCACTAAAGCCACAGATGCCAATATCAGTAGGCAAAGAACATAGAAAAGTGCCTCTCATCCTGCAGGTTGTCCTTTCTTACCACTCACTTCATACAGTAAGAATGGCGCGTTTAATTCCCAATTCTGTCCTTCTGCTACACCACAGAAGTCACATCAGCCTCTAAACCTCATTTCCCCTACCCATTAAGTATTTTGGGGTTTTATTTTGGATCCCATTTCAGGACTGGGAACCACTTAACAGGAGAGACAGAGTTCTAGGGATGCACTGTACCAGAAGTCTGTTAACCAGGCTGAGCTGCTGTCCCTGGGGTGTGACTGCAGAGGTTCAATGTGCACTCTCTGTGCAGCAGAGCTTGGGGACACGCTCTACATAACAGCCAGGAGTTCCCTCTGCACCTCTGCTTCTCCCCAGCAGCTCAGTGTAGTTCCATATCTTAAATACTAAAATTCAATCTTTTACTTAGCTTTTCAGCAGAGCATCAGTTACACAGCTATGATATGCATCCGATTAATTCTATTTTCTCCCACAGAGAAAAAAGATATTTTCTCCTATCTAGGTAGGGATCTATTATGTGTTTGCTGTTGTTGAGCCACCTTTGCAGGATAACAAGCAAGCCCCTGTGACCTGAATGAGCTGCAGACACTGAGGACACCTACTCCAGTCTGGTAAGATCCTCAATCTCCTCAACTTCTGCACAGTGCTCTTCACACACGTACACCTGAAATGCACAGATACATGACAGAAAATCAGGGGAAGTTCAGTTCCATTCCAGTGCTGGGGACAACACCTGTACCTGTTTCTGCGTGAACTCCATCTCCAGCACGTTGTCAGTGACATCTTCTGCCTCCCACTGGTCCTTGCAGACCCTCACACAGCTGCTGGCCAGCTGGGGGTCCTTGGACAGGGCCCATTTGCTCAGGTTCTCGATGGTTGGCCATGGCAGCAGCAGCTCGGAGTTCAGCCACACTGCAGGGTCACATCCTTGCCCCTGCTGCTGGGACCAGTGCACACAAGGAGTGACCACAGATCCTGCAGTCTGCAGGACTGAGCCCTCCTTGACATCTACCTCACTGCAATAATCTGATGTATGAATTGGCTCCTCTTCTCGATGTGGGAGGAAGCCCTGCTCACCGATTCTCTGGCTGGGAAGGTCACATTTGGATCTGCAACCCTGTTGCACAGGAGGGACAGATTTTCTCTCTGATGGAGATGTCAGTTTCTGTAGGGAATAACCATTGCCAGAGTCCCTGGACAAGGAGTTCTTAGCCTTAACCAAGCTGTGGACTCTGGGGAACACTATAGCACACTTGGCATCAGTAGCACCGTTCTTCTCATCCGAGCATGGAAAGGAACTTTTTCCATGAAGAGGGGAATCACCAGGAGGCAAATCAACATGTCCCACTTCCTCTACCATTTTAGGACCACCTTTGCCCTCCTCTAAGGAAGCAGAAGATCCTTTGTCCTTCGGCTCAGCCCTCCCCAGCTGTCCAGCTGCACCAGGGAAGGCTTTGCCAGACTGACCAACCCACCCCACAGTGCTCAGAATCTGGATTGCCATTCTGCTTCTGAATCCAAAAGGCTTGCTGCTCCTCTTTTTCCCAAATTTCTTCAAGAGCCATCTGGAGATACCAATTGCACGTGCCACACTCAGCAGTCGAGCTTTCAGCCTTACTTTCTTGGCAGGTTTTTGGCCAAGCCAGCTGGTGACTTTTCTAAAAGCAGAACGGGTGTGCAAGTGCTTGGATCCTTCCCCACCGTGCACGGGTTCTGTTTCAGAAGGTGCCTCTGCAACCACTTCTTCTGCTTTCTCTTTTTTTGCCTTTGTAGACTGGCCTGAACTCTGTTTAAATTTTCCAACATCTTTTCCAACTTTCTTCTTCTTTCCAAGGAGGTGCTTATCAGATGTTTTTTTTGTAATGGTGGAGCAGCTTGAAGTATTTAATCTCTTCTCTTCAAAACTCTGAGCTATGTTGGGTTCTTTTTGTTTACTGAGAGTTTCTAGAGTCATGGATTTTGAACAGATGCTTTCAACATTGTTCAGGTCTGAGCTGGTTCCCAAAGCCATCTGGGCAGGATTTGGTTTCTGGCTTGGTGATAGTTTGGTCTCGGTGGTTTTATGCTGGTTTTTCAGACTGAGGGGGATTTGGGATCGAGAAGAACATTTCTTTGTAAGCACCAGTGCTGGTAGGCCCTGCCTGCTGCAGTCTGAGCTGTCCCTCTGTCTATGTCCAGCCTCTTCACCTTGTTCTGGGATCTCACACTTTCCAGATTTCTCCTTCAATGTCCTCTGCTGCTTGGAGAGGAAAGAGCCATTTTGCAGCTCTCTGCCTTCATCATTCACCTTCTCTTCCTGTTCATATTTGCTAAGGTGAACGTGGAGTTTTGCTTTCACAGCATTTGGGAGTGGTTCTGGTTCATTTTCTTTTACTTCATCAATGTTCTCTGCAGTGCTGCTCTCCTCACTGCTGCCAGAATTCACATGTCCATCTTTCGACATATCTTCAACTCTGTCATTTTCTAGTATATTTTCCTTGTCTACTTCAGTATTTCCTCTGTTCTTAACACTCTTAACTTGGAGTCCTGAAGTGATTAACTGATCATCTGCCTCACTGCTCTCAGCTGGAGCACATTTTGGTTGTCTCAGCACACTGTCTGGCTTCCTCATCTTCTCCTCTGCTTCCAATCCTGCAAATTCAATGCCTTCAGCCTCAGATTCGATTTTTCCATCTGTATTCACCTGGTCCCTTTCAGGTTTAATGGATGCTTCCTTGCTTTCATGAGCCAGTTCCTTGTAGCCTTTTCCTTCACTCACAGGAGGATCTTTGAGCACAACTTCTTTCTCACTGTGGCCATCTTCCTCTGAAGAGCTGCTCTTCTCTTCTGCAGAGCTGCTCTTCTCTTCACTGCTGGAAGCACTGCCCACCACAGCCTCCTCTGTATCTGTTTTGTGGGTCCCATGGCCTTCACTGCTGGAGTCAGAGAAGGAGTTACCTGAGGTTTCCAGAATATTTTCATCCTCGCTTTCAGCAATGACAATCCTGGCAAGTTTTTCAACTTGCTTTTTCCCACTCCTCTCACCTTTTTCCTGTGCTGTACTGCCTTGGGATTGAGAACCGGATTTCTGCTCAGAAGTCTCCTTGGAGTCCTGATTCCCTCTGTGCCTTCCTCTGGGGTTCTGTGCCTTCTCTGCCAAGTTCTCTTTCTGAAAAGAACCTTCAGCACCTTGCTCTATGATGGCCTTTGCAGCCCCCAGCTCAGTGCCTGTTTCACCAACACCAGGTCTCTTTCCACACCTCTTTTTAAAACTCTGCTTCTTTCTGTTTGTGATGGCTTTTCCCTCCTTGTCACTGCTGTCCTCACTCTCCTGCCCTGATGCCATTTCCTGTTGCTTGTAGGCCTTCCCTTTTTTCCCCTCCAAACTGGACACTCCATGTTTTCTCCCCAAAGCAGATTCACTTTTATCATTTCTCCTGCAGGCTCTTTTTCTCCGGAATAACTTCTTGTGGTCATTTTCTCTGCTTTCCTGAGGCCTCCCCAGCCTCTGGATTTTTAAGGGCTCTTCTCCAAGGCTGTCACCTTGTCCAGGCAGTGACTCTTTTCCCTTCACTTGGCTTCTGCTCTTACCTTCCCTCCACTTCCCACAGTGGATCTTTGAGTCTCCTGAGGAGTTTCTCTCACAATTGAACACCTTCTCTTTTCCAGCCTTTTTCTGCTGAGTCTTGGCTCGGGAAGGAGGCATTTCCTCAGTGTTCAGGAGTAGGTGAGGGCTTATCTCGACTCACCTGTGAAAGGAAATGTTGTGCATTTTTCTGTGAAATAAGCTACAAAGGGAGGCCAGATGCTCCTGGGCACTAATTTGCCTCACTTCTGTGGAGCCAAATAAGTGTTTGCAGAGCCTTGCCTGTGCAGTGCCAAACTGACTGCCCTGCTCCACGTTAATCTCTGGGTTATTTTGTCACAAACCACCCTGATTTTCTTCTTTTATTAGAACCATACCATCATGGAATATGATGAGCTGGAAGGGACCCATCAGGATCATCCAAGTCCAACTCCTTGCCCTGCACAGGACACCCCAAGAATCCCATCATTAAGCCATGTGTCCAAGATCTTCTACAGCTGACAAAGGTTTGGACACACTGTAGTTCAAGATAGAATGATTGTTTTATTTTAGTTTTTGCTTCTCCAATAACCTTCTCTGTGCTGAAGAAGAGAGGAACACATCTAATGATCTCTGTGAAATAAATGTCAGAAACAAACACTACTGCAGTGTGTCATAACCTCCACACAACTGCCCTGAGTGCACTGTCCTTGCCTGGCAGCGTGGGCAGTGTTCAGTATCCCAAGTGTCAACCTGTTTATCTCTGTCTTTCCTCTAATCATATGCATGGAATAAAGGATGTAAAAGTGCCCAAAGGACTGGTCCTGATCTTTCAGACTGATACAAAACATCACTTCTATCCTTTCCAATTATACAGACCTTTTATGAGTCAACCTCTTGCTGCTTCAGATATCCCTCTGGGGCTCCAGGCTGCACTACTGCCCCTGTGAGTGAATGAAGTGCAGAGCCTGGGTTCAGGTTCCCAACACCAAGCACTGCAAGGAAAGGCTCCAAACCACAGAACAGTCAGAGCACAACTGGAAGGAAATGATGGATCAGAGAAAGGAAAACTTGGAGGTGAGTCGATGAGGAGAATGGGACTAAGGGAAAAATCCTGCAGCAAGAAAACCCATCAGTCTGCAACATCTTCCCAAAGGAAAAAAGATTAGAAGGCTTTAGTTGGGAGTAGTTGGAACTGTCTTGGAGATAACATTACCCAGTGATGGGCAGGGAACAAACCAGCACACAGGACAGGGAAATTCCTTAACATATTTTGTCCTCTCATCTCTTTCTCTGTTAAAGCCTTCTCTCCGTTTTATCATTTTTCTTTCTCTTTGTTTTTCAGCCAATTCTGTGGATTCTCCCCAGGCAGAAGAGAAATTTCCACCCATCACAGATTTACAAATTCTGTCAGTGGGTAACAGAGGATGGAGCAGTCAAGATTTTGTTACTGATTCGTACTAACTCCACCAAGCATTGACTTATTTAAAGGCTGAAAACCAGCGTCTGGAAGCCTCCAGTCAGATCTTAGACTATTATGGGATGCTGGCAATATATTTACCTGTCTGACACTCTGACCCTGCACCCCAGTGGCCAGGGGTGCAGTGTCTGTACACAAGCTACAAGCCCAAAAGGGTTCTGGCCAAGGTTTTTTTGGAACTTCTATCCACAGGCATCTCCCTGCCCCAAGGAAGGGGATGGGGGAAAAGAACACAGTAAAAACTGCAATTCAGCAAGCTTTAAAAACTTTAAACCTTTACAGCTGCTATAAAGTCTGACAAGGAATGAGAATTTTTAGAATTTAGTACCTCAGGAAAGATGGAAATCCAGCCACTCTCCATAATATCTTATGACCTGATTGCAGACTGAAACTTGTCCAAGCATCTTTACAAGTTATTAAAATAAATTTTGAAAAAAGGCCATTAAAAAGTACATTCCAGTACTCTGGGAGCAACTCTGTAAGAAACAACTCAGTGAATCAAAAAGTTTGTTTCACCTCAGTCACTCCAAGGAGGGCAGCAAAACCACATTTGAGATTTCCACAGCCCAGGAAGGCTGATGCCCTAAGGAAAGCACGCTTGGTGTGTGTAAGGCACAGGGTCTTACTGCAAATGTTGGTTCCTTTCCTGTACCACCTATTTTGTGCTGTTCTGCACCACAGAACAATCTGCAAAGGGGAAAAACAGCATCTCCCATTCCCCCCAGCTGCAACTCTGATACTGAAGCAAAAAGCTGCTGCCCTGACAGCAGTTACATACAATTAAGGGTTCCTCAACAATCAGTGTCCCA
The DNA here is from genome assembly GCF_000738735.6 of Corvus cornix cornix. Classification (NCBI taxonomy): domain Eukaryota; kingdom Metazoa; phylum Chordata; class Aves; order Passeriformes; family Corvidae; genus Corvus; species Corvus cornix. Next base: position 4,999,398 of record NC_046347.1, read on the forward strand.
GCATTCCCTCTAAACTTGCTTTTTTTTTTCTGGTCTAGGGTTGATTCTATTCAGACCCTCTTGGACACTCTGCACAGTGCAGAGTTCATCTCTTAACACCAAATCCTCTGGCCTCCCTCTCTTTGAACAGGACTCTATCATATGTAGGTGTCTGGTCACCTCATTTCAGCCCCCCTTCTGCACTTAATACCCCAATACTCCTGGCCTAGATCTCTAAATCCTGCAACAAGACTTTTGTTACCGAGATTAATGGCAACTGAATTAGACCCTAAATCCTCAGTACAGAATAGTTGTTAATATTCTGTCCTCCTGGGGGCTTAAAGTTGATTCAGCTTCTCTACAGTGCCAAATGCAGGAGAAAATAATAAATAAAAGTCTGCTTTTATGTGCTGTTGCTAGATAGTCATGTGTCTGCAGAGCTAAAGCCTTCCACAAAACAAAAATGCTGAAATTCTTGGATGAGGAGGAAGGTCAGGAACACTGCCCAAATTTGTAGGGAGCTTAGACACAGGAGTTTGGTTTGACTCAGTGCAAAGACAGGACCCCAGACTGAATCTGAGTTAGAAAGTGAAAAACTGGAGTTCGCAATTCTTCAGAGACAGGGTTTTAGAGCAGATTGGTTTGTAACACCACTGTTATTACAGGGAATGGGAAGATGAATCACTGCTTATATAAACAACTCCTTTGACATCAGACCTGCTCTGATTAACTGCCCTGGACCATCTGTGTGCTGGACACACTGCAGCAGGTGAAAGATGCTGCTCATCAGTTTTCCAGCTCCCCTCACCACACCAACTTCACCTAAATCACTACAGGAAAAAGAACAATTTGATGGCATTCTCCCTTTTTTAGAAGAAATGAGAACAATTCACATCAGAGAAAGGAGATCCTCAATGCTGTCAAGAATCACAGCATGAACCTACAGATAAAAAGAAAGCAGAAAGCTCACGCTGCTATTTTAAGACCAATAGGGAATTGTCTGTCTTCCCTGAGCAGATTCTCCCAACTCATACAGAGGAAAGCACAATCATTAATATTAAAGGAATTGAATCCTTAAGTTTCTATTTTCATTCACTGCACAAATTGCTCAAACCCCTTCTTTTCTCACTCTGCACAGTCACTCTTGTAACGTACCTGCAGTGATTCCAGCGAGCTGCCTGGTACCTGGATCACAGGTCACATCCATGCAAAGGGAACATGTTCCCTCTCCCAATCCTTGTTTCCATGCAGCCCAGGGTCTGTTCCAGAGTTCTTGCAAGCCTGCCCAGCTGTGCAGTCTAACAGGGATTCTGGCTGGGCTGTGCCCCAAGAGCAGATAATTACACGTGTATGGAAGGAAAGTGGCATCAATAATTCAAGCTTTCTCATGGTACCTTTTGAACTTTTCAACCAGCAACACCAGCAGCTGGCTTGCAGAGTTTGGGATAAAAGAAGAGGTGGGATTTCACTAGGTAAGGGTCAGATGTGGTATGATGAGGTGCAGCCCCAAAGAAAGACTGAAAATATCAATTCCAAAACCAGAACAGATCTGTTATAATGCAAGAGGCTACCAGACCAGGCACAGTGAATGCTACTAAAAAAAAAGCTTAGGCCAGTGAAAAGAATTAAATCATAGGCCCCTTTCTTCTGCATCCCTGGAGTTTTATTCCAGGGAGCCAAGCACGGATAGCTCAGCCTCTGCTCTCTCCTTGCCAATACCAAGCTCTCTGCTGAAACAGGAAAGCTCGGCACTGAAAAGACAGCAAAACTGGCACCATTTTTGCCCTCATTATGCCTAAATCTCAGTCCAAATCAAGCAGAATGACTAAATCTCCTTTCAACTCAAATTTCCAAATAAAGTCCTTCTCCTCTTACTTGCAGACAGGCCAAGGTTACTCACAGCCAGTGCTTATGTCCATGAAACTCTGTTTAATTCAGGGATGGCTTTGCCATGCCTGGGTTATCCTCAAGAAATCAGGTAACAGAGCAGACACAAATGCTCAGTGTGAGCTGTACGTGCAGCCTCCCTCTGCTCTCCCCAGGCTGCAAAGGGACAGCACAGGGAGAGCAGGATTTCACTGCTCTGAGGATGTCCCTGGCTCTTCAAAGTTTCCTGGCCCCTCCCAAAAAGCCTTTCCAGAGGAGCTGGAGATTAAACAAAAGGAACTCAGGTGTGGCCAGCCACCAGAACAAGTGACCCAAACATGAAATGTGATAAGATTTTAGATGCTTTGCAGCATTAGTTTGGGTGGGACCTGTTTGTCCATCTCTGTCCAAGAGCCCCTGGCTGTCACGTTCTGTACCTTGAGGGCTCCTCCACTAAGAAGCAAAGATAAAAACTGGAGATTGAGCTGGAGAACTCAAGAAACATTTTACCTCAGCTTTCTGTTGCTGGATGCTCCACTTCTCTTAGTTCACAAGAATGAGGCTGTAGAGCAACAGTGTAGTGAATTATTTCATCACGTTCTTTTATTAACTGTCCACAAATAACACTCTATCCCTCTCTGCAGAAAAGAGAAATCTCTCCTGTAAAGCCCAGAATGACTGATGGCATCTGGATCATGAATCCCTTAACGAATCTTGGAAAAAAGCCCCGGGGCTCTTAGCTCTAAGCTTCTAATGTGTGTGGCAGGGAGGAGAAGCTGCTCTGAAAAATTCAACTCCTGAGGAGGAAATGGCTCTAACAAACTCCATCAGTATCAGCTGGAGCCTCTTCAAGGCTCTGCATAGCCCGGGCAGCATCGGAGCTGCTTCTTTGATTTCTGTGATTTGTCAGAAGCCTGAGGTGCTTGGGTTTCACCCTGGGGTGGCCGAGATGAAGGCACTGATCACATTCACTTCAGACTCCTGTCTGCTCTGAGCTATCTGAGATGAGAAAGGCTAAACTGGTGCTGTGCAGATACTCCCTCCCCACCCCAGTCTCCAGCCTGGCTGTCCCAGCACCTCTAACCTGAATTCTCTGCACAGACTGAACATACTTGTTTGCCTTTTAAAGTGCTGCTGGCAAGATGCTGGCAGTTGGTTCATATCTTGTTAAGGGAGAGGGAGATAAGCACCAGGAAAGATGAAACCCTTCCAGATTTCAGCTCCAGATCCCTGAGTAGACGGGATAGTGGCGTTTCCTAAAGATTCCTTCATTTATACAAAATACCAGGTCCTTTCAGGCAGCACTCAGCCACCATGATTTTAAAAAGTTATTAGAGAGCGATAACACATCAGAATCACCTTTTCACTGCAAATTCTTCTTATGTCAGTTACATAAAATAAAAGGATTGATGCTATTGCATAAAATAGAGATGAAAAGCTAACTCCATTTCTAAAAATTACTAAATCACACAAATAAAAGAGTAGAAACTGGCTATGACTGATCAGAGGAATGACACTTTGCATCAATTCCCAACCACCTTGTTTGCTTGGTAATAGCTCAGGTAAAGAGATTGGTCAAAGCTATTCTTAGGGACATCTGTTTTTAAGATTAAACTTGCTAAATGTATGAATAGGGTCTCCTCTTGGTTTCACTCCACAGCAAGTAGAATTGACAATCCAGTCAGAACCCTGAAGCCTGTAAAACTTGTTTAAAATCAGTTTTCCCTTTTTTATGTATTTCCCTCCCCCCACCCCCCATTACATTAATATAAAATATCTCCACTCTTGCTTCCATATCATATGTTGCCTCATACTGACAGAAAATATTCTCCTTTGAGCCTGTACCCCAGGCTACTGAGAGAGAATTCCTGACCTCTCATTCCTGACCTCTTGCTGTTTCAAACTGGTAAGGGCTCTGCTGCCTTCTTCCAGCTATTTTAAGATGGGCCAAAAGGTCTCCAAGGGCCTCTTCCCCAGCCATAACCCGAGGAACACAAATAAAGTATTCATGATTGCAAGGAGAAACCGAAACAATTAAGTTACATAGGTTTGAAAACAGCCCCCTTAAATATTTCAGGAGCACTTTGCTGCACAGTTGTCTGCGTTCAGCAGGGCTGGATGATCCTGTTACATCAAGGCAGTGTCCCCTGGCCCCATCCCCGGGGTCAGAGACAGCCCCAGGCTCTGTGCAGGGATGGACCTGACCTGGCTGAGCTGAAGGACTCTGCCCCGTGCTAAGACACGGCTCAGACTTGTCCCTTCTAATCCCCTGAGTGACCTCTGTGGTTCACGTCTAAAAGGAGCAAACTGAGGAGGCAAGGCTGGGTGAGCCTGTACTAAACTCAGGCCTGGTTTGGTAACACCAGTTTGGCAGCACCAGGGAGCTCCTGGTAGAGCAGTGCCAGCAGCAGCAGCTCTGGCATGGGCAGCAGCCAGAAACAGGCCCGGGGGTCATTCTGCTGCTCCTTCTCTGCTGCCGAGTCCTGCGCTGCTCTGGGACTCCAGATGTGACGTTTGTACATCACACTTCCTTTTCACTGGGCACACGGAGGAACCTGGGTGGCCTCAAATGAGCTGTCCTTGCTCTCCTTCCCTGTTCGGTAGAGAATTCCTTTGAGTCAGTGAAATGCCCTGGATTTGAACTGGGTTTTAACCCAATTATACATGAAAGCAAGAGGCTGTTTAATGGTGGGGGGTGGGCTACAGCCCCCAGGGCTGTTCTCCCGTGGGAATGAGTGCTTTGCAAAAAGCAGCTGAGCCCCTAAAGTACAAATCAAAGGCTCAAAGTGGAATGTCAGATTGTGCAGACTGAAATGATTACACCCAGGTAGTTGAAAATCCCCAGCAGATTCTAATACGCTTGCAGAGATAAAGGTAGAAGGAACCATGCAGCTAAGGGTGAGGTCTCATGTTACAGCCAGAGTGACTTTGTGGGGCCACTCCTTCCTTCCAGGGTCTTCTACATTGCCCAGCTGTTTCCTTTGCACCAGTTCTGGTGGTCACCTCAGTGCAATTTGGTCTTACAGGTGAGCTGACCTAATGCCGAGCTTCCCCTTAAATGAGTGGTCTGCTTGCCTGGAATTGCTCTTGCTGGTTATTCCCTTACTCCAGATCATAAGGCATTAGTTAGCTAAAAATCAAATTTAAAAGCACAAATGTGCACCAACAGAAGAAAGGGAGCAGGAAGAAGCAGCATGGGAGGGCAGCACAGACCTCAGCCACAAAGGTGAAACTCTTTTGGAGCTCCTGAACTCTGGGAGGGAATGAGGAGGAGGGTACAGGAAGGCCACAGTACCTGGAAGAAAGTTTGGTTTGCAAACTTGGACAGAGGCTCTGTGAAAAGCAGATTATCCTACAGTAGACTAACAGACTTTCATGAGACACCAGGCCACTCACATTTTTTATGCCCTGTGATATTGTCTTTACACTTTTGAGGCACAGGCACTGTTATTATGCTTTGCTGCTGAAGATCTGAAACAAACTGGGAGTTGTTTGCTGAGCCAGGCAGTTGAAGACACTCAAAGACTCTTTTCAAGGGGATTGCTTCCAAACTTGACATTTATTTTACAGGATGACAAACATTTTCTCTCATTTAATATTAACTGCCCTGTATCTTATGCTCTGTTCCACTGCAGATATTTAACTCCCTTAATCTTCTGTACATAGATCTCTCCTCATTTTATGAGAGGTCTCACCTCCCTGTGCAGAGAAGAGATCCTCACATAAATGTCTCTCAGCAGACATCACTGTGACAAGGAAATGGTTTATAGAATTTGAGCCACTTCCATGCAGGAAACCAATGAAGAGTTCTTTCTGTGCATAAGCAGATGCAGAACAAGAAATTATCACAGCTGCTTTCTGTTCCTTCTCCTCAAAGAAAATCTACCACGTTAATGGTACCTGCCTCCCATGTTATTAATTAATGAGGCACATGGAGCTCTGATACATTAATTCATGCCTGTGAACTGAGTTACTGAGAAATGAGCATTTTTCTTGTGCACTAAAAATTAGTAGTTGAAGATTTACCCTCAAACAGGATTTTTTAATGGTTTGAAGAAACAAACCTCTAAGGAACAGCTGAACGGGCACAGAGAACTGTCAGGAGGAATCTGCCTGTGCAACATCAGTTATTAACAGAGATTAATTGGAGCAGGAGTGGTTTCCATCCAATCCAAGATCCGAGGGTTTAAAAGGGCAAAGCACTTCAGAGAGATGACGTGGTATTATTTTACTTTGAAATCCTCATGTACCACTTACCACAGTCCCAAAACAAGGGGTTTTAAGGATAGACCCCTGGATGCTGCCCAACAGAAATCCCAGTGCCTGGACTGACACTGCTCTTTAGCAAAGAGCTCCAGGAGCATTTAGGGCTGAGGTATTACCACCTGCTGTGGAGCTCCAGAAAGTTAAGTATAAAATTAAACCAGTCTTTTTTAAAGGTTAATTCCATAGTAAGTAACTATCACTTAATGCTTAAGTTTTATTATTTCCAGAAACTGTGCCTCATGGATCTACTTTAACAGAACTGAATTTCCTTGAGATGGATTTTTTTTCCCCATCTTCCTTACATTTGACATTCAAAACATCTTCCTGTAATGAAAGCACAGGCAAATATCACCAGGTCTGAACTGTGAGCAAATTGTCACAGCACTGACAAGATCACAGGTAATCAAACTGATTAAGGACTGTGATACCTCCTTTGGTCACAGCCTGCATTTCATCTGCTCTTATCTGTGTCAGAATAAAGTCAGGAGGATGTGTTTGTCTGCGGAACAATCACACCCTTGAAAAATACCTCTCCCAAATTCCACTCCTGTGGCTAACTTGCAGTTTGGAATAAAGCTCCCTCAGCTATAGCTGAAGCCACTTTTGCCTCAATACATTGCCTAAGAAATAACACCAAGCCTTTTCTTGATCCTGCCATATTCTCTGCTTCCTTGGACTCTTACCCCATCAGGGCTTGAGCTGCAATATCTGACTTTGGGGTGATGTTCAGCAGCTCAGAGATGTCCCTGTGTTGCCAATTTGGTTTTTTTTAGGAGCTCAGCCTGTTTTTCAAGGGCTCAGCACAGCAATCTGATAAAGATAAGTTCCCTTTAAGGAAGAAGAGTGTAAGCAGAATCCAAGCTCCATTTTTTGAAGTCCCTGCCTTAAGCATAAGCAGAGAACATGAGATTGGTTTTAAACAAATGAACAACATGCAGAGGCTGGAGGAATAAGCACACAGTGCACAGACTCATCTGCCAGAGAAGCAAACAGGAGGAAGAGATCCTTGTCTTTTGAAGGGGAAGAGTCAGGGACAGGCTGGGCTCTGCCCTTGGAGGTACAGGTCCTTCCAACCCCGGGTGACTCTGCCTGATGCTGTCAGCATGTGCTCAGGACCATCCATCTTAAAGAGGGCTCCCTTGCCAAAAAGCTCTTTTAAAATACAACTTAGTTCTGCATACAAGAGCTGTGCCACAAAGAGATGGAGAGCCTCAGTTTCTACTCATTTAGCTGGGGAAGAGGTGAGCAGAGGGAAGAGCCTCAAAGTATCTGTTTTCCTCCATACTGAAACAGGCCACAAGTGCAAGGAGCCTTTTAGCTCTCCTGTCTTGGTTGTGTTCCCAGCAAACCCATCCCTCCATGGATCAGCCAACATGCACAAAAGGCACGAGAGGCAAGATGGAAACAAGGAGTTTGGTGCTATGACAGTTTCATTGCAAGAAAATCATACTTGAGAGAGGCTGTTTCTACCTAAGCTACAGTTGGGACAAATTAACCAACACCAGGATGATCTCGAGGACCATCCTACTGCTACAGCAGCCTTTTCACACAGGGATTTGCAGGTCCTCTGGGAAGCTGCACCTAACCTGGAAAGCGTGTCAAACACCCCCATCATCATCATCATCATCATGCTGGAGAAAGAGGTGGAGGTGCTGCATGGAAATAATCCAAGCACTTTGGGGCTTGTGGCTGTGAGTGAAAGCATTGAGTTCCCTGTGACCAAGGGCTTGTGGCAGATACTGAAGGAATTTTTCCACCTGGATTACCCCAGGGAATCAGCTACAGCTGCAACACAACCTTGGTCTTTGCTTGAGAGAGATAACAAAGTCTAACGTGGCTTAGCAAGGACTGCTGGGATTTAGAAGCAAATTTCCACTAAAGTCTGTCTCATCTTTCAGTCATACCAGTTCCTGCTCTAATCAAAGACATCCCAGTCCATGAGGCCACATAGGCAGTGGTTTGGAGGCTGAATTTAGGACCATAGTCCAGGCATGAATTTATTTGAGCTGCCATAGACACAAACCATATTCTAAGAAACAGACCAATTAACCTGTAAAAAAAAAAAAAAAAAAAAAAAAAAAAAAAAAAAAAATTCATTCTCTCACTAACCAGACAGGCCTCAGGCTTCATGACCAAGACGAAAAGTACTTTTCCTTCCAACATGATGTTCTTCCAATAGAACTGTTAGACAAATTCTGCAAATAATCAGTTGCTAAACATCTGAGGAAAGCTTGCGTTACTACTTGAAAAGTTAAAAAAAAAAAAAAAAGAGCTCCAGGCCAAGCTTTTCTAGGAGTAGAGAATTTTGGCAGCAAACACACCACCCTATAAAAGAGCTCACGTTACCAGAAAGCATTTGACCTAAAACTCAGGCCACTATAAAACAGCATCCCATATTAAGGACCCAATATGTGTACTCAGATGTGGAAAATTTGTTCTTTAGTTGTGATCCAAGACTCTCCCCTCTGCAGAGCAGTGGGTCTGTGGGGGTCAGGGAACACTGTGCCAGCATGGCTGGAAGGATTCTTTCAAGTCAGTGTTAACAGCAGCTCGTGTCCTGCAGCCAGGGACACTTCCCAGTGCCAGAGCCCAGTGAGGCTGCACAAAGCAGAAGGGGAAAGCACTGCCAAAGCCTGACTGGCAATAACCTTAATAAGGGCCAACGAGCCCTCGGAGTGCTTCCAAGCATTAAAGCATTAGCTCTTGGAGAGGGCCAGCAAACTTCTATCAGATCCCAGACAAGCAGTTCAAGTGAAAAGTAGAGGTAGGCACAAAATTCGAGGGGTTTGGCAGCAGCTGAATCCTCTGATCAGAAACAGGCCATTATTTCTACTGTCAGCTGAGGGGCAGGCTAAGAGTAACCACAAGGCTCAGAAGGCAGTTCCTGAAAGGGAGAGATGAAGAGGGATTTTTTTCCCCCACTACATTCAAAAGCTGCTTACATTCATTCATTGAAGGCTCCGCCCTTCACGACCATCTCATCCCATCACCGATTTTACTTGCTGCTCGTTTTCTGACAGCACATAAATGCACCCTAATACTGTCACAAGCCTTTCCATCCCCTCCTGCTCAGCTCAGAACACAACTGAAAGCACAGTTCCTGAGTTCCAGTCTTGCCTTGCTTTGTCCCTTTGCAATTTCTCCTATATTTTAGGCATAGCAGCTCTAAAAGGATTCTTAACATCTCTGCCCACGAATCAAGGAGCTCATTCCAGTGAATCCTTCAGTTCCAAAGCTCTGCTAGAAAAAAAATCTGCCATTATCTCAGCACATACCCCTAAACTACTCAATTCCATTTGTAGTCAGGTCTGTACTCTGAGGAAAATAAGAAGCCTGGATTAATTTTTCTGTCACTGTTGGTTTTGAATCTAAATGCAATTTAGGGTGTACAAGTAATGGCAGCATTTTTGTGACTCCCTCACTCTTTCAGTGGACCTACTGGACTTTTCAAGTTATGTGGGTGAAAATAGGGAGAAGATAATAAATTGCTTCTGCCTTTTCTGAGCAGGACTGTCCCATCTCTTCTCCCAAGCCTGCCAACAAGCAAATACTCAGAAAAGGCTTTAGAATCAGTCCGTCTGTGAGGAGCAGAAAGAAGCAGCTGGGTGCACCAGGATGATGCACATGCACAGGGTCACACCAGCTCAGAAGCTGCTGATTAAACCATAATTTCCTGTAAATTTGCAGCATCAGTGCCTGGCACAAGAGGTGGAAACAGCAGGATACCTCCCTGCCAGCCTCAGTCCTGCAGCAAGAGACAAGGAAATAATGAAGCAAACAGAAATAAGGAAGTGAAAACTACTTTGGAAATGGAAACTGAAAGAGAAGGCTCTCTAAAACCTCATTAGCAATAAATTAGGTCTCAAAGGAGGTATTAGTACTTGTAGAAGGAAGGGTGCCTGAAGCACCACCTGAGCAACTCCACAACCATTTTTTCCTGCAAAACAGAATGTGCCATCCAAGTGCTGTAGGTAGGAAAGGATCCCTCAGCCTTGCTTGGGAAGATCAAGACAGAGCCTGAAACAAGAGAGCTTCCAAGGAGATGTTTCCAAAGCATGCCAAGGACAGCAACTCAGCACCATTCCAGGAGGATTTAGTTCTTCCTCACTGGCTGTCAGGGCTACAAGCAAGTTACAGGGGAGAAATTTCAGAATACTTTGTTCTTTTTCTTAGCTGGAAAAAAAAAAAGTGGTGTTAGGTGAGGGATAAAGGAAGGAAATTTTTAACGAGGAGCAAACTGCTCTATGCAGTTTCACCAGCTTCAATTCCAAATCCACTGGCAGATAGCACAGCAGCACTGCCAGATCAATCCTGTCTCCCTTCAGTGTTATCACCCACAGTATTCCAGGACAAACCAGCAATAACCTTCCAGGAACCATAATCTGAACCAGGGCCTTTCCTGGCACCAGCCCCATCCCGCAGGGATTGCAGGATGGTGACACAATCACTTTGCTTCTCCCACCCACCACCTTGCTTCACCTCCAGCAGTGCTCTTTGCCCCTCAGCTCAGAGAGGGCAGCTCCACCTTCTCCCAGGGATCTGTGGGCAATGTGAAAGGAGCTGCTGAAGGACAGAATAGATATGAGAGGAGACAAGGATCACAAAAGGGAATTCAGAATTTTATTTCCAAAAAAAAAAAGAGCAATGTAGTGTTGAAACAAAAATCAAATTCAGTTAGTTTTCCTCCGATTTGAATGGCTACAAAAATAGATTCTACCCAAATCCATAAAGCCAGTTAACAGTACCATAACAAACAAACCCCAAAATTACTCATTCAGATACCACATACAGCAGCCACAGGAATCTAGCATATATTACTTGACGATTTTTTTTTCCTTAAAGTAAATTTCTAAATGTTTCCGTTAAAACTGAAATACCCATAAGATTTTAAAAAATTGTACAAAAAATAATTGTTGGAGGTAACAGTGTGCGTTTATTAAAATCCTGCGCCAAGGCAGTAAAACATTTATAATTTAAAACCCAGCCCAGTAGAAAAGAGAAATGTGCAAACATTTGAATGTTAGATGTACTCAGAGGCTTGTGGTGCATCAGACCTGGCATCCACTGCTGTCCTAAAGCAAGGCAGGCTCCAGCAGGAGAGGTCTCCAAGAGGCACTAAAGGGGAGGCAGAGGCAGCAAGCACAGCACACGAGCTGCAGCTCCCCAGTCTGGCTGCTGGGAGCACTGGTGCCTTCTCCCCAGGGACGGTTTGCCCAGTCAGTAGTGTTATGGCACTCGATCCAATGCCAGGAAGTCCTCAGTGAGTTCTGGTCAATCTGCTGTAGCAGGGAAAAATGCAAAGCCATTTTAAAAGGCAGGCATTGAAAGCTAATGAGAGCTAATGAGTTGATATGCTCAGATTGTTGCTGGGAGTTCTGGCTACCTCACCAGCTCACTTTGTGATAAGACTCAGGAGCCTTCAAAGGATTTTTAGCTCTTCCTTCACCACTTCAGCATGTAAGGCACTGAGCAGTGCTCACACACCACTCAGCCAGCAGATTCTCACCCTGAAAATTCGGGTCAGAGCTCGGCACAAAGCGTTTAAATAAGCTGAATTTTATAAAGAAATTTCATTCTACTTTCTGCCTCCTTTGGCTACTTCAAATATCTTCAGCCTCACCTACCTCCTCCATTACTTAGTCCGTGTCCTAACGGACTTCTTGCCGAATTTCTTTCTGCATAACTCCTGCAATGACACAAGAAGAGATTCCTTATTGCAATGCAGTCTCATCCCATCCACTCCCAGAGGCTGACAGAAGACCAGGATGAGGTAGTGTCCAGAGGAAGTGCACAGAGCAGAGCATGTCAGGCAGTCACTGATCCTTCCACACCAGCAGTTACCAACCCCACCAAGCTTCCTGCATCCGTTGCAGACAGTAGTCCTTTGCCTACACTTGGTAGCCCCTGTCCCTTGACCATTCTAGGGAGATGAGATAAAGCCCCGCAGCCGTGGTGGTAGCTCAGCTCTATTGTAGAGACAGAATGGGAGCAGAGACACTGAACACATCCAAGGGACAGTGTCAAGCCAGGATTAAAACTCCAGAGAGAGTCCCATCCTTGACCAACTAAGCCCGTGTGGCCTGCCCTTAGATCAGCATGGGTTGACACAAATAGAAACCTGTATGCGAATACTCAGAGTCCTGTTCCTTGGGGATGTGGGAATGTGATCTCTCCTGCTTTTCGGAGAGAAAGAGACAAAGCATTATTCATAAAAAACGCCAAGGGACAGCATGTGAAAGAGAACCTGACTCGCATTATTGCCCTTTGGTAGCTTGTGGGATGCACACATGACCAGATTCCAGCACAAGGATCCCTGCCATCAGGTGGGCACCCCCCTGCTGTCACCTCAAGCTGCCCTCCCCCAGCCAGCCCCAGCCATCAGGAAGAGAAGTGGGCTGATACTCACCCTCTGCCTCCCTCCAGAGTACTCTGGATCTCCTTCAGCACTTCTGGAAAGCAGAGGGTTAAATGAGTGAGCCAAACCAGAGGGGATCTGCTTTGAGGCAGCTGCCTGACCACATTCCACCTCCCCATGAACAGCCTCCAGAACCTGCCTCCCACAGCTCAGAGGTCAGTCCTTGGATCACCACTGCCTCTTCAACAGCACCAGGTTTTTACTGGGCAGGCTGGCACACAGGACTGAAGCAGTTGTTTGCCAGAGGAAACATTGCCAATCCCCGTGTACCAGAGCCCCAAAGGAACTGTCTGTTCCAGCTGTCATCTTACACAAGTCCTACTGGAAATAAAGATCCTTCTCTTATCTCAGCAGGGAACGAAGCTCTGCAGAACAACCCTGCCCGAGGGCATGGTTATCTGTCCAACCCCTCATTTCTGGGGATTCAAGACAACCCAGCATTTCTACCAGTAATTGCAGATCCCTTGGAACTAGAATCCACAAAATTCCCAGCAGTTTTCTTCTTTTCCCACCCAGAAGGGCACCTTCCCTCTCAGCAGCAAGACTTCATCTCACTCACTTTCGTCATTGAGTAAGGCATGTTCCATCAGCCTCCCAGACTTCCTTCCTAAAAAAGAGTAGGGAAAAAAGCTTTTACCTAACAATATTCTCCCCTTTACCTGAAATAAGTGCAGTTTTGGAAACCCACAATGGAACTGGATTTTTTCCCCCACGTTAAGTACTTTTTGACTTTACTGAATGCTTCACAACTAATCCTTGAATCTCACACACTGAACTGTATTTTCCAGCAATACTAGTTTGGATAACAGAAGATTCAAATAATTTCAGACCTTTCCTCCAGCAAAAACTCTGTTCTAACCTTTAAGGGAATCTTCCACACCCAATTTACTTCAGAGGTGTCAACTAAAATACCATCCAGGCAGGTCACTATGTTTCCCTCACATCCCTCCTTATTTTTCCTTATTTTTCTTAGGTAGAAAATATTAACTGTAGCAATAGGAAAGACATTTTGAGGTTTACACATCACCATGCTACCTTTAGTACACTTATTTTTTTTCACTTACCATCTTCTCCACAGTCACCTGGACTCTTTCCTGGTCCCCTAAAAAAGGAAAGGAGACAGAAAACAATTACTGATGCTGAGGCACAGGGGTGCAGAGAACTGTTTCTGGCAGCTGAAAGGAGCTCCAGTGCACATCAACTAAATGGTTTGCTGAGTGTAGGAAGGGCTTCACCACATGCTGGTGATGCAGAAGTCTGCAGACACCACAGAACACTAATAAACTCTTCAAATAAAATTCCTGTAGGATCTCTGTGAGTGTCAGATCTACTGTTACTCTGTTCCAAGAGGAGAGGAGGAACACTGGATTTCCCTTCACAAAGCAACAGCTCAGCTCCAGCACTTGGGAACAAGCAAAGCAAGCCAGGGCTTGCCCTAAGTTAGTGACTCCAGCTTAGGGATACCAGTTCCAGTGCTTCCTGCTGTGTCCTACCAAATGTACTCCAAGTAGGAAAACCATCGGGGGAAGGTTACATTTCCTGATGCCAGTCCCTCCATAGAAAATAACTTCAAAGGGTTTTTTTTTTTTCCTCCCTACTCAGACACAGTCAGTGTGCAAGAGTATTACAGAGTTTACCTGGATTTCCTTACAGCATTCTCTGTGCCAGACTTGTTGTGCACTTGATTGTTGCTTGTCACTTCTGGGATGTCCACGATGCACCGGGGCTCCACCAACCATTTGGTGGAAAGGGAAAACCTCTCAAACTCCGATGGCGAGATCAGATAGAAACCTACAGGTGTTTGGGAATTTACAAGGGCAATTCTCAGGAAACAGTTCCAGAACCAAAGGTGATCCAAAAAAAGAACAGATCTAGGCGTGGTCTGTTGGCAGAAAGGGTTTGCTTTTCCTTCTATCTAAGCAAGGAGGGATCATTGAGGAAGATATTACCCAGCTCCCCCCTCTGGTTAGCCTAGAGACTGTGCAATTTAAGATTATGCTGAGAGAGAATTCTGCTGTCCTGTGCTGACACTTAGGAAAAACAGCACAGAAAGATGCAAGAAATGAACTGGAAAGCAGCAATCCATCTTCAGCAGCCATAAGATGCTGGATCCCAGTTTTGCAATGTGAGTGCTGAGCCACAGGCATGTACAGGAGGCACAGTGGAGACATTTCCCCAGAGCCTGCTGCTTGGAGAGCTATTCCCTCACACCAGACAAGAGGAGGGTGGCCAGGTGCAAGTTACCTAAGGAGCACATCCAAGCTGAAAACCCCTGTATTCGTTAACAGTAATGGAATAAACTCACTCCTGCTTCTGCTAACTCATGTGTTGGTACCTGTTGGGAGCTGCTACTGCCTGGAAACACACAAGGAACACATTTCTGAAATACTCTCACATGTGTACACAGCCAGCTGTAAACACTAAGCCCTTTCCCACTGTCTCAAACACACAATAAGAGGGATGATTTGGGGGAAGCCCACCTCACCTTGGCCATATTTGGTGAAGACACAGGATGCAATGCCACTCACATCCTCCTTGCGGATGCAGGGGTAGCGGATCTGTAACTTGAGGAAGGGCAGGGAGATGATCTGGATGTCTCCCAGGTTGGTCAGCACTGCCAGGTCGTTCTCGCTGTAATCGTCGGTCTTGCAGCTGCCGAAGTTGGCAACTGTCACCTTCCGTACCCTGCAGCCCTCCAGGGCTGTCAGCTTCAGCTTCAGCTTGGAGCTGACCTTGGGCAACGTGAAGACCTGTCACAGAAACGAGACACTGACACCTCTTCCTGCACAAAGGCAGCAGCAGCAGCTCCCTGGGACATCTGCTGCTCCCTCCCTGGACAATGTTTCCATTCACAGGGAATACACAGAGGTGTAACCAGAGCCAACCCCCTGCTCACAAGAAGGAATCAGCCACAGGCAGCGTGAGAATCTATCTCTGTTCTGACATCGGTTTTACCCTTCAGGCTGTAACTGTACTTCTCCCCTATTTTTCCAAAACTCTTCCCTATTTGGCTACAAACTATTATAGAAAGAGAACAGGGTTTGAGTTAGTGTGCAAAACAAGAAACCTTTAAGCTACTTCACAAACATACCTACAAATTCCTGCTTCTGCACTAACCACAGAAAAGCTCTTACCCAAAAGCAGAAGCAGCCTTGTCCGAAGAGTATAATGTAATATAGGCATAAAATTTCTTTATTCAGCACTATGCTGAATACCCAGCTCACCAGCACACATCTGATTTATGGACTGCACCAAACAGAAATGCTGTCCCATGGCTGTTATTCAGGTACAGGAGAACCAGCACACCCAAGAGTTCTCTCTCCACTGAGCTGTGCCCAGTGCTTTAGCAGATTTCATGCACAGTTTATAGGCACCTCCCCCCCTTTAAGAGGTGACACTCACCTTAAATTGCTCTTCAGATACCACCAGCAGCTGGTGGCTGCCTTGCATATCAGGACTCTTGGAAAGGTCATGTGCTACTTCTAGAGGTTCCGGGAGGGGAGTGCTGCGTCCATCCAACACAAGTATCCCCACAACAGGAGCCCTGTGCATCAGCTGAATCTCTTTGGCTAGACAGGCAAGATAAGGAGGGAAAACAAACAGAAAAAACAAACAGGAGTCTAGTCAGAGACACTGTTAGAAACTCATTCACATCCTCTCAGAGCTGGAGACCTATATACTGTGGTTATAGAAATGCTGCCTAAAAAGATTTAGTAGTTGAAGGGCATTCTGACTGGACTGATCTGTGTTAAACAGAAACCATTGTTACATAAAGACATCAGGCCCAGCTGTCAGAACAAGGGACATGTGCAGCAAGGGTTGATGGCAAACTTCAGTGACAGCTGACAAAAATTCACATTTCTGAAGTGAGCAGGAAACGAGGCTGAGGCACATGAAGCAGTGCTGGAGCTCCAGTTCAGCTGCTGCAGTGAGCACTGCTTAGCTCAGACACTGCCACACTTGGCTCCAGTCACTGATAAACAGCACTAATTGAGCCATCCTGCTTTTCTGCCCGTAACTCCTGTGAGTGATGGCTCAGACCCAGCAGAACCCTGCTTTCACCAGGCACTTACCCTGCTCTGCCCTCACAGGCTCATCCATCCTCCTCTCTGCTGGAGGAACACGTAAACAGAAGGCGTAGACTGTCCCTCCATTGGTGCCAGCCCACAGGGACGGGCAGTG
This sequence comes from Corvus cornix cornix, assembly GCF_000738735.6. NCBI lineage: Eukaryota > Metazoa > Chordata > Aves > Passeriformes > Corvidae > Corvus > Corvus cornix. Next base: position 5,016,106 of record NC_046347.1, read on the forward strand.
CCGGGAGCCTGGAACAACAAAAAGGCCCATGAGCAAGGCACCATCCATGACACCCTTCAGTAACAGCTTTCCCTGGCTATAAAAACCTCCCTCTGTTTGCACCTTAAATAGCTTTGTATCTGGGGGGACTTGCCAGGCAAACTGGAAGTTCTTACCATTCTTTTCCCAATACACCAGCAGCCCTCAGAAAGGACGCTGCACATGAGCAAAGGCAAAAGTACCACCACACGAACCACCACAACTGCTGTGTCCAGTTTTCACACATTTATATCACACAGGAGCAGAGTAAACTTGTGCATGGTATCAGTTTGGGCTCAAATGCACAACCAGCCCCCCCACCTTCATCAAAATTAAAAGGCTCTGCTGGAGATAGGGGTGAACTTCAGAGCAATGAGAGAAAGAAAAGTTTATACTAAAAAGTCAGATGCCATTCCAGCCCATTTGAAAATCATACATAAAGACTTGATTCAAAGATGAACTGCCACTTGCTTCGGATTAGCCAGCAGCCCAGAATGGCTAAATAACAATTCTGCATGACAACATATGCTCTTGTTCTATATTGGTTTTTCAGCACAGCACAAAGTAGGACACAGGAGGTGCCGAGTTTTCCTGGCAGTAAATCCTAATACACTCCTTGGCAGAAGAAGTAAAAACCCATTTGGAAGAAGAGAGAGATGCTTTTCCTACTCACTGTCTCTCAGAAAGGTATCAGCAAAATACAAGGTTCGCACAAAGCCAGTGAAAGAGTCTTCTGCTGAGCGGGCTTCGATCTTGCGCTGGACTGGAGCAAGTTCCATCTCCTGCAATGCGTCCTGGTCAAACTTGGCATTTGCTTCTTGCACCTTCACAGATGAGGAGACACATTGTCAGTCAGGGAGAGAGAGGGGGGGTGGCAGCAATAGAAAGGCACAGCAGGGTCACACCAGTGAACTTGTCCTCTGAACTGGTCTTCTCTAAAAATGTGCCTGCTTTTATCTAACAGAACAGCATCAGAAATTGCCATTTTTCCCTCATACCAATAGCTACTGATTTGATAGCAGGGCTGAGACCACCTCCTGCTCTAAGCAGTCTCAGCAGGCTCCAAGCTGTAAACAGACAGACCCCAAAAAGGTGAAGCCCTCACCTCTGAGGCATTCCCACTACCTCCTCGCCGCTTCCTACTGGACACGCGGCTTCTTCTGATCCGCCGGAATGACTGACGGAGGGACTTCTTCAAGGATTTCACCCGAGACAGGGGACCTTCTAAGGCCAACTGGTCACTGGGATGCAGTGTGCACCTGGAAGAGGGAGACAGTAGCCACGTGGTCACTTTCTACTGAGTGGCAATTGCTCCCAAGAGTCCAACAAGTATCCCAAGTATCCACACGAATGTTGGAACACACTTATATATTCTGGAAGATCTTCAGTGGTGGAGAAAAAAGAAGCAGAGCTTCTTGCTACAGTGACAGCTCTTGAGAAATCACTTATCACACCTTGCTTTGTTAGTAATTCCAGGTCATCATTAACATAAGGATTACCACAGACCCCCTGGAAAGATGACACTTACTTGACAAAGACCAGTTGCTTCTGCTGATGGTCAAAAAGCCCAAACCCATGACTGGTACCAAAGGCCACAAGCTTCCACTCTGAGTGCAGGGCCAAAGAGGTGACCACAGCTGGTGGTTGACACTGGACAAGGACAAATGGCTGAAAACCAGCTTCAAATCGAACAGGGCCATCTCGAGTTTTTAGCTTCTCGTGACCTTTCCATCGATAGCCCTCTTGGTCCTGCAGGAGATCTGCTTCAGCATGGTCCACCACGTGTTCTGCATCCTCGTCGTTCAGTTCCATCACCAACACCTGAAAGGAAGAGAACCTTTGCTACAGCTTTTGCTGTGCAGGCAGATCTCCAAGCTGCAGCCCTTCCCTACAGCTACTAAACTATAGCACCTCTCAGGACAGGTAAGTAGCAGCAGACAATGTCTAAAATACCAACTAGAGAAAGCAGAAAATCCCAGAATGGTTTGGGTTGGAAGGCACCTTAAAGATCACCTGGTTCTAACTCCTGCCATGGACAGGGACACCTTTTCTGGTCAAGAGTTCCATCCAACCTGGCCTTAAACACTTTCAGGCATGGGGCATCCACAACTTCTCCAGGCAGCCTGTTACAGTGCCTCACCACCCTCACAGTAAAGAAGTTCTTCCTATCTAATATCTAATCTAAACCTACTCTCTTTCAGTTTGAAGCTACTCCCCCTTGTTCTGTCACTCCAGGACCTTGTAAGTAGTCTCTACCCATGTTTCTCGTAAGCTCCTTTCAGGTACCAGAAGGCTGCAAATTAGACGACCCCAAACCTTCCTTTCTCCAGGCTGAACAATCCCAATTCTCTCAGCCTTTCCTCAGAGCAGAGCTGCTCCATCCCTCTAATCAAACTTGGTGGCCTCCTCTGGACTCACTCCACCAGCTCCATGTTCTCCTTGTGCTGGATGCAGTGCTCCAGGTGGAGCTCACCAGAGCAGGGTCCCATGAAGCATTTCCAGAAAACAGATCAATTTACCATGAGAAAAATGAGCATTTTGAATTTAAGCAGATCTCCAGATTACTCTGAAACCTGCACTGAAAACAATGTTTATGTTGATTGTTCATATTCCAATACCTGTCCTGCTGTACCAGCAACAGCCAAGTATCCACTGTATTTACACAGGTAGATCTTCTGGATCCCAAGTCTTGGATCATCACTGTAAGGATCAAAGGTACCAACCTAGGCAAGAGAACAGAGAGGGGCTGGTCTTTAACTGGGGCAGGAATCAGAACTGCCTGGGTTTTCAGAAAGTTTCTACAAGCAGCAGCTCTCTTACCTTGCGGAGTGGAGGCCACTCATCCTCCCCCAGGGTGTTCATGTTGTCATTGGGATCAGCATCTGTGAGGAACACTCTCACTGTGCTCAGCTTATAAAGGAGGTGCAAGCAGACACCAGAGGCATCCCAAAACCTCACTGTGCCATCCTCATGCCTGGGGGGAGGATACAGGGACACACATCACACAGGAGAACAGCACATGGAGGGTAAAACGGAGGGGGAAATACAGAAACAGAAAAACAAACCACAGAAAGATTTTTGGCTTCTTGGGTATTTTTTGTGGGTTTTGGTTTTATTTTGTTTTTAGTTTTTTGGGATTTTTTAATATCCAGCTGTTCTTGGTGATCTGACACCATTACACCAATTTAAGATTACGCCAAAAAGACATGGAAAAGGCAGAAAGCTTAGCATATGGAAGGAAAAACTCATCCAGGCAAAAATATGGTTACTGCGAGGGAAGGGAAAAAATAAAATTTAAAAAAAAAAATAAATAAAAAAAAAATAAAAAAAATCAAGCTTTAATCTTAGTTCTCCAGGTGAAAATTTGCAACAGTCTTCCAACACAAGGGTAGGAGCTTCTAACATGCTCCATCAAAAATGAAATCTGAGGAACAGCCCACTGAAACTCTCAAAAGTGCTTTGAAAAGAAAATGGTACATTTTTATGCAATGAGACCATCTCTTTCTAGCTACTTCCACCACTTAGCTAGATCTGTTCAGGTTGATCAAAGCACACAGGAGTCCAAGCTAACCTGTATTTTAAGATCCAGAGTGTAAGGCAGAGGGAAAAATGCTTCAAAACATGCGGGATTAAGCTCCACTTTTACACTGCTGCCTTTGAACCAGGCTGGATTAGTGTCTGCACTCCTACACACTTTGGGAGTAGGGGGAATGGATAACACATCAAAACTAAAAATCAGCCACTTTCTGGGTTATCTGTGGACATCATGACCTGTTTGCTCAGAAGCCGCAAAATCAGCTGGCTTTACAAAGCCAGCAGCACAGCTTTGAGACGCTGCGCTGTAAAGCTGCAGCCTACTCCCTACAAGATGAGCAGACTTTAACTCCACAGGAAAATCTCAGTTAGTTCAAAAGGGGGAACTGGAAGTGGAAAGGGGTCCCTGATGGTCCTCAGGTCAGCACCTACCCTGTTAGCAGCAAGTCCCTCTGTGGAGGATCCGGAGCGATGTTGGTGCCACCGTCAATCGGCCATGGCTACAAATACAGTAAGAGAAGTGTGTGACCTCCTAAGCAGTGACAGTGTGGAGAGAATATAAAGTCAGCAGGAGGGCATGAACTCCAGTGCAAGTGGCAGTGAAACAGTCCATGCTGTCAGCTTTTGTTTGCATTACATGTTCCCATTCTGACACCAACTGTGCCTTTTAGAACGCATTCTACGTATTTCCCCGAGAAGCTTCATGCTTTTACATGAGAACTTTGTTACCCCCGACAGCTGGGAACACTCAGACTTTCCCTCTGGCTTGTCAAAGCTTAAAAAAATATCACATTTTAATTCCCCAGTGTGAGTAACTGTACTGGTGGTGCTTTGGGAAAAAGCCTTTCTCGACCCTATTAAGAGGCAGGACAGTGTCTGGTGGGGCTGAACCCTCTGCAGATCATCAGCAGCACAGACCACCCACACCCTGGGCAGTCACTCTGTCCTAAACACGTGGGAACACACAGGGGGACACAAAGCTGCCATACCATACTGGAGTAGTGAACGTTCTGCTTGCTCCCAGCGCTGATAATCCGCTCCCAGAGCTTCAGTGGGATGTTGGAGACGTGGTGAGAGCAGGTGATGGCTGAGCAGTGCAGGGAAGCCAGGTATGGAGGGTGCACTGCTGGCCAGCCTGCACTTTTCAAGTCTATCACCACGAGCTCTTCTTCTGCCAGCACCACCAGGGCAGAGGGGTCATCGAATTCTGTAGAAACAACACTCATTGAGGCTGACAAAACTGACATCCAAGGTCAGTGCAAACAAGCTTCCTGTAAGGCTGCTTTGAAAACCGTAATCACACAGCTCCACATCAACATTTTTGTTGGAAAAAACTTTAAATGCTTCTGTGTTAACTGGGCCTATTGAGTATGAATCTGAAGACACAGATTTACTGCAAATTCATGTTTCTTTACATCACTCCTGGGACTGTGACAGTGACTTTTAATAGATTCCCTCGCAGAATGAAAAATTTGTTAACAACTGACTAAGTAACACAAAGTTCATACCTACTACTGTAACAGCCAGAATTCCTCTACCTACACCTAATTAACAGCACTGGGTGGAAAGACATGCATACACCCCAGCAGTGACCCATTTAGTGCTGTGTTAGGACCACAGTCCATCCAGGCTAAGCTGCTTAAACATGCTAATGCCTTGGGTTCTGCAGAATGCTTCTCTGCTTGAACTGACAAGTATTTACAATTCAGCTCTCTTTTCATTTTCTCTTCTTCTCATACATTGTGACACATCCTCTAGACTTTCTTTTTAAAGATGTGTACATCACCTAATAATTCTTATGTATATTAGGGACAACTACAAAAGAAATATGCTAATGTAGCTTGACTGGTGACATCTGACACAAACAAGAATTTTAATTCTAGTTACAGTGGAAAATCTTGAGTGAAAAAAATTTAGTCTACAAGGACATTATTGCAGCAAGGCTCACAAGTCAGCCACAGCAGCAAACTGGTGGGGAAAACCGAAACCACAGGCCAGTTCACAGCAGTGACAATTAACACAGCTACAGAAATCTGAGTGAATGTAAAACTGGAGTGGGGGTGATAAACAGAGAGCCATTAGCAAAGTACCTAACTCAGCTTTTCCCTGACCTTCCCTCCTAAACTGTACTTCTACTTCCCTCCTTTACTTGGTTGATTACCTGGTATACACTTGCAAGAGGTACATATTGACAACTATTCGCTCAGCAAAATTAAATTCAAGTAATTAGTACTTGGCATCACTAGTGAGGCACCCCAAGTTTCACCTCTGACTAGGCCCAGCCACAACACATCACTGATTAGTTATGTTTCTTCATGAAAAGAATGTTTTCTGTTCAGTTTTACTTTGCTTTTCTATGTGCCATCATTTGCAGTTGCCCACAGGACTTCATAACAAAACAAATAATATCATCCCTGTACTGTTACAGCCCTGCAGTTTGCTGTTGGCAACATTAACCAAAAGTGCTCTGTTTTAACAATTTTTTTCCCTGCAAAGACACACATCTGAGCTCATTTCTTATGGCAAGAATCTATTTTAAGCTGCTGAAGTAGCAGGCACAGTAGAATTTGTCATGATTGCCATACACTCACCCACCTCATTGAAAAAAAAAAAAAAACCAAAACAGGAAGGGCTGGCCTTTTAAAAACTGTTTCCACAGCATATTCAGGGTAGTGGAAAGTCACCAGCTACGACCATGCTGCAATGCATAAGCTTTGTGCTTATTAAATTAAGTGGCTTTGGTATACAATTAATACCTTGGTATTGCCACTGCAGGGAAGACTGCTTAAGGGCAAACAAGGCAAGCTACGTAGATCCACTAAGCTTAGGCAATCAGCCACAAGGAAGCTTGTCAACCACAGAAACCTCATTTTATTGTAAAAAACTTCCTCACCTAAGTGCAACAGTTTCAGTTTCCTGTAGCAGCTCCTGTCTGAACCCACTGGCAGTGGCATTAACTAGTTAATTCAATTCTTGGGAAGTAGAAATATAAAGCCTGTTAATTCAGTTATTTCATCCTAAAGGATTTCTAATCATATCCAGAAACTGAACTCTAAGCAGTCCAACTCTGACCTAAAAAGCTCGGGTTTCTTTAATCTTTAAGATTTTTGTTCCATCATGTGGAATCTCCACTCTGACAATTTCATAGAAAGTAAAAGGGTCTCCTTCGTTAATACCAAAAGGTATTGAACTTGAGGCACTGAACAATACCTCAAGTTTATCAGCACTGTGAGCCTGAAGGCTTAGACCTGCAAGTTCTGCTCACTTGGAAGACGCTTTTATAAAGGCAGCGTTGTGCACGGAAAATCAGTACCAGACACATACAGGCACCTCTGCTCAGTTACTCTGCATTTCTCTGCTGTCTTTTCAGTGACCTGAGAGGGTCTGTTAAGATCTAAGAAAAGAGACAAGAGGGAATCCAAAAGCTGTTTCTTTCTGCCTCTTTTCCCAAGACATTCCTCCCCTGAATCTGTGCTCTGCTTCCCAGAACAGGCCGGAGGGATCCAACCTGCACAGACAGACTCGGATGCAGAGCTGCTGCTGTCACCACCCTCCCTGGCAGGACACTGGACAAATTGGTTTGGAAACCTGTCTAGCAGGCAAAGCAGAGACTAGAAAGCCTGAGAAGATCCAGTAACAGAAGATTGACTTAGAAGCTCCTAAAAAATCTGCAATTTAGTCTGATCCAGCTTCCAACACTGCACATTTTTGGAGCTTGAAATAGCATTTTATACTCAGTTACTCTGAGTTAGCCAGAAGCAAGAACTATACCAGCATTAAACAAAGAGTTCTTGGGGAAAACCCTTTAGAATTTCATGAAAGGAAAGAATATACAGTTACTGCAGAAATAAGGGCAATAAAGCTCTTCAACAGAAGCAAGAATCTAACAAGCTCTACACAATTCCAGGAATGAGAACTATTCAGTTTACATTCATGTTCACCAGCACTAAGGAAATTAAGTTCTCCATATACTGACCCTTGCTTCTATGTCACCCTTTGCTGATTTATTACCCAGAGCTCCAGACACAAAACCAGGTCGTAATTACAAGAAGCAGCGTCTCAGTGGGAGTAAATTCTGGTTTTAATTATTAGTCTCCTTTGAAGTACTGTTTCCAAACAACAATATTCAGATCCTCATTTCACAACCTGGTTATGTCCAGTGTCCAGCTTAAACAGACATAAGCTTAAGAGGTCTTTTCTCATAACAGAGCAACCTAATTTTTTTGAGGAATGTATGGCATTTGTAACCAGCCCTTTATTTACATCAGTATTTTACACTTCACTTTTAAATGGGCAATCTTTCACAGCTGGACTCAAGGGTCTTTTCCAAACTAAATGATTCTGTGATTTCTCTGCTAAAGCCTCAGAAACTCCCCAAACAACTGACCTCCTTATCACATTTCATGTGCTATTTATACCAGGCAGATTCCCACACACGTACACAGCTACCCTAATTCCTCAGTAATGCCCTTCCATCACATACCTGCAGCAGGATCTGAACTGAAGATTATGAAGAAGTCTATCACTCGTGAGGTAAAGTCAAAGGCTGTTTGCTGGCTGCCGTGGATAACAGAGATGCTGTGCCGGTCCCCATAGCTAGCCCGGGGCATTCCTCCTTGGAATATTATGTAAGGAAGCCTGAAGAGAAAGAAAGAGTTAAAGTGGTGTGTGCTGAAGTGAGGAGTAAGAAAAAATTCAAAGAAATGTCAAAGAAACTTTGACAAGTTCTTACAACGTTACTCTAAAGGGTTCATATGGCATTGCAGACTGCACCCTTTAAATAGGAGAGACTGAAGGGATACACCACAAACTCACCCATTTTTTGTTGTCTGCCAGTAGATCTTGGAGATGGCCTTGCAAGGAAAAGGACCTGAGAAAACAGAGTGTTTTGCTACAATTCAAGAAGTGCATCTTTACATCAGAAGTCGCTGATTCTGCTTCAGCCAGGTCACCTCACCCTCCACCCCAAGGGGAGCCACCTGAATTAACAGGAGCCAGCACCACCACCCCAGACCAAGCCACATCAGACAAGTCTTCTGAGACACACTGACCACAGAACTCCTCAGCAAAACACAGCTTAGGCTCAGGGGAAGCTCTAAACCATGTTGCTGATGGCTACCAAGGAGTGGAAGTGCTGCTGGAGGAGCTGATTAACTAGAAAGGATTGCTAAAATCACAGTCATTCCTGAAACTAATATAAAGTGATGGAGCTTTAGAAGCTTCTCTACACTCAAAAGGTGAGGTCATCCCATTTGATGGGTTCCAGCAAATCAGAAGCTTCATTTCATCACTGCTCAGGTCAACAGAAAATACACTCAGCTCACTATTAATTACACAGGATCCAAGCAACTCCTGCTGAACAGGACACCAGCTAAAACAAAGAGCTGAATCACCAACACCCTTCTTCATAAGGGGCACTAATTTTGTCAACAGACTTGCTCTCCATGTTCAGGACAGACTTCAACAATGCAAGGGAGTTTCAAATCCAAGAAAAAAACTGGGCTGAAATCCTTTAGCCCAGGCTCATAAGCCATTCAAGAGGCACCTCTGCATTTTGCCATTAAACACTAGGGAGAACTGTGACATAAATATTTCACACAAGCTCAGAATTAGTTTGAGTTTGAACAAATACACAACAGTTAAACCTCACTTACTGACCATAAGGCACAGTGTTTTCCAGAGGCTCTGGCTGCCTGTTGTCACTGGATACTGGCCACTGGCTGTAACTTCCATCATAGTGACAACTAATGAATTTACTGCCATCCCTCTGCCAGTAGAGGTTCTCCAGCTGCTGAAAAGAAAGCCATACAAATGACTGCTCTCCAGAGAGCTGTTATCTCCCCAAAACAACCCTTCTTACTAAAAAAGCAGCTCTGTCAGGCTCCCCCTGCACCTGCTTTGTCTTCAGCATAAGTGAGAGCCCTTCCTGCCCTGCTGAACTGACTCTGGATTGAATCAATACCTGGCTGCCCAGGAAATGGTGTGTTGCTTTGTTATTCTGCAGGTCCCAGAGGACAATCAAGCCCCTGCTGTATCCAATTAGGATCTGGTCAGGGTTCTTAGGATGCTCCCGAAGGGCTTCCACCAGTTCACAGGATCGTCTGTTGCAGTTATCTTCTGGTATCCTGCAGGAGCAGAAGAGGAAAGCAAGAGAAGCTGAGTCCAGGTACAAACTAGAAGGACTGTAATAAAAGGTGTAAGAATGAGAAATTAAGTGACAAAGTTGAAACAGGTAATTACAATCTTCTCACAAATCCTTCAAGCAGCAGAAAAATCTTATGGGAGACATCACACCAGGCCTACCACATGGACATGCACCCAGCCCCATTTTCTTCAAGGAAAGGCCAAGGTTTACAATGAATACTAGGACTGGATCCCAGGACTGTAATAGACAGTCTGAACCACCCACCCTATTCTCCTACAGAATAAAGGTAGGATGGAAATGTCAGTAGGAGACATGAAGTAGGACAGTTTTCAGCAGCACCTGGATCTCCAGAGTGATAAAATCCCCATTTGAACAAAGCAGTATCAGATGTTCAGCCAGCGGTTGAAAAAATAAATGGGTAATTACAGCTAAACAGAATATTTTTTTTTTTTCAAAACTAAACACAAGGGCCAGGGCACAAGGTTTGCAGATTCACCCCAAGTGAACATGCTGTACCTCCACAGTGACAACACCATGTTGACCAGGACAAAAACTGTTACTTAACACACACCAGGACTGAAAGCTACTTTCATGAGAGTCAGGCAGATATGGACAATGCTTAACACAACAGTGAGGCCCCAGTACATGATCTGGGGTGACATTTTAACAAAGGATGTGTCTGGTAATGGGATTCCACCTCTTGTTTGCTCACTCACCGCTGCAGCACGGCCTCGGGGGTGATGGTCCTATCCTCCAGCACTCGGAATGAGGGCAGCTCCACCACAAAGATGTTGCCACTCTCCGTGCCGAGGTACAGCACTTCCCGTGAGGAATGGGGAAGCACAGCTGTTACCTGGGTGGCACTTGGTGGAGAGCTGGGGATGCAAAGAGACTGTTGTTACTGAATTTGGGACAGTTAACAACGTAACAGGGACATTTATTAGTGTCATTTGGTTGGGAGGCATGATTATTTTTTTTAAGGAGGAAAACACCAGCTTTAAGACAAATTACGTCAGAAATTTTTGATAAGTGCATGGACAAAGAACCAGACACCTTTTTTGCAGAACTCTCTCTAAGTGTTCCTAAAAATAGCTCACCTAAAACTGGCAGGATCAAGTGAAACTAAAACCACAACAGCATTTCAAAGTCTGACTTTAGGCATGGTTAAATTTACCTAACCTTAAGATTAACAGCTCCTGTACTCACAGCAGTGAGTGCACAAATATTTTAAAAGATGTCACCCTTTGCACTGGTTCAGCACTTTTAAATGCTGGTCTCCTATGCCCAAGCCAGCTCCTGGCTGGTTTCCATGAACACCCTTTCAATGGATTCAGAGGAGTGGCATGCTGTAACAACTGGACAAGCTCTAGCTTAAACAACAGCAGAATTTTCTGAGTTGCTTGTCCCCAGACCAGCTCCAAGCCCCTCCTGTGGCTTACCCAGGTGGCCCTTTGAGGGTGAAGCGATGCTCCTCCAGCAGCTCAGATGCTCCTCCGTGCTGCTTCAGGCTCCAGAGGTGCAAGCTGTTATCATCCAGCAGCGTCACCAGCTGGCACTGCAAAATCACACAACTTGCTTTTTTCAGAATGCCAGTATTAAATATAACACAGTAAATTTAGCAGTAGAGTTGCTGCTGTTCATAATTCCCTGCTAAAACAGGACTGGGGAGCTGGTTCAGTTTTTTATGGCATTGGACAAACACTGCAGCAACGAGATTTGGGGGGTGGAGGGAGACAAGAAGTAGCCTAGAGGCTAAAAACCCTGTTATAAAGGCACAGGTTATCACTAAGGGGGATGACAAGGATTTAGGCTCCTGAAGATCAGCCTGTGCTGTAAAGCCCAGCCATGCAGCTGCAGGCTATCTCACCTCCTCCTGGCTCAGCACAGGTTTGCTGAACACACCCCAGCTTTGGGTGGGGCTGATACACTCTGCTACACCACACTCCTCACATTCTTCGTGTCCAACCTCATTCTGGAGGGTTGTGTCAGAATCCTTTTATGAGCCCAGCCCTGCTGGCTGGATGTTCAAATTGAAGCATTTTACCTGCTGCAGCCACACCTGGTGCAACACTCCCCATGGGAGTTTCAGTTTATACCATTAGTTAAGCAAACAGACACCCAAAACCGCCTCAAGAATTAAACCCCTCTCATAAAGAGGCCACTTGTGCTACGCTGGGGGCACCAGGCAACAAAGTCTGTGACCAAGACACCAGTCTGGACAGTCAAGGGAAAGAGAAAGTGGTTAGACAGCCACCAGACACTTGGAAAATTCTGCTTTCCTATTTTTAGTGTGTGGCAATAACTGTTCAGCAATCCCCAGGAGCAAGATTCAATAGCCCCAAACACAAAGGCACCAAACTTAACAGCAGGTGAGGTTAGCAGTGCTGTTTTGAGCTCCTGAAAATAATTAAATCAGCTCAGCAGCAGCTCCTGTTCTATCTGTTGTGCAGAGGAAAGACCACCCAGTCCTACTGAAAAACTGGGGCTGCAAAAGGAAAAGGAAGTTCTTGCTTCTGCAGCAGATTGCCTGAACTATCCTGGCCTTATTACCATTCCCAGGATGTTGCTGGAGATAAATGACTAACAGTTATGAACAATAAAGCTACTCTTTAGTTTAAAGCTTCTCTTTTAGTTTTCCTGAGCATCTCCACAGCAACAAGCGCTGCTGAGAGCACAAAATACACTGGGATAAACATTCCCAACCAAGCAGCATTTGAATATTCTTGGTAATAGGAGCTCAGATCTCTGGAATAAAATCAACACCTGTTTAGGAGAGATCTACACAAGTCACAGAGGTAC